>NC_054833.1:109477250-109793321 GCF_018345385.1 Vulpes lagopus | reverse complement strand
CAAACAACTTTGCAGTTTGATGTCTATATTTTGATTTTGTTTAGGGTCCATCTAGCCAAGTCCATTTTAATATAAGTGAACGTATTTATATTTTCTTTTGTGGCTTCTGGGTTTTGAAACTTTAGAATGCCTTATAAGGAAAACATCTTTCATTTTTCCTTTAGTAGGAGACTTTTGAAGGAACCGAGCCAGGCCATTCAGTGAAAAATATTCAAAGAAATCATGACCTAATGTTACCCTTTCTGCATGTGAAGATCATGGTGACCAAAGAGAAAGCTGGCAAAACACAACATCCATTTTCAAGTTCTGTCCACGGTGGAGCTTCCATCTGAGGGACTATTTCTCATAAAATGTCACAATCTAGAATTCCCAGCTCCTGAGTGATTAAATGCATGTGCATACCAAGGTCCTGGTCACATTAGAGGAATCTCTTTCTATCAAACCCACAACTGCCATGTCAGTTGGGGTCTCCCAGACAACTTCATACAGCAATAAGCGCATGACACAGGTGAGACTCAGTGTCAACATATAACATGGAGGGTTTCTCTAGGGAGACTCTAAGGAATTAAATGTTTTCTTTTATAGATATTTAGATGTGTTCTGTTTCCCAGGGATTCTACTGCTCTCCTGTGTCACCAAACCCATACAATGGGGCTTTTGCCTTAGTTTCCTGTTTGGTATTCAAATATTATCCCTGGGCATGGATGACTGCCCTCAGCCCCAGCCCGGCAGCTGGTAGTCTGACATCATGCCTGCCCTAGCCCACACCTCCCTCTCGTGTTGCCTTGTTGCCTTCTCCCTCCAGACAACCCTGACTCTGGATCAAATCATCCTGGTGGTACATGAGGAGACATCCACCTCTGGGGACAGGCTTTTGCCCAATTAACTCTAACTGCCCACCTACTATGTGGAGACCTATGTACATGCTGGGGAAGCTGAGGCTACAGGACAGGTTTGAGTCTCCTGGGGGTAACTGAGCCCAGAGCCTCTCCTGAGCATCAAACCAGAGACTCCCAAGAATGGACATCTGGCTTCACCCTCATCACCAGTCCCTGTTCCCCCCCCACCCCCACCCCTTCAGGTCCCCAAAGCATCTAGACTTCAAGCTGGAACCCAAGCATGTGACTGGGTATCCTGAACCTTTTCAAGGTCCTGCAAACAGAGCTGGGCCCTTGGCCCAGACTTCCTCACCTGGTTTCTAGAGCACCTCCTTGCTCTTCTGAACCCTCCCTGCAAAAAAAAAAAAAAAAAAAAAAACCTTGGCCATCTCTCAAGTTTGCATGGGGTATAGAAACATCCCCTCAAATTGATCTTGTGTTTAGGAGAGCATGGTTCCTAGATCAGAGTACTCCTAGCGTGAGTGACCATTTATTAGTGCAGGAGAATGTTAAAAGCCTCAGGGAGGGTGACCCTTGCTCCAAGGTCAAAAGCTAGTTGGCTTCCAAGCCCAAATCAGAGCCCAAGCTTGCTGGTTTCCAGCCCTGTGTTGCCCCAACCAACCCTCCGTGGCTCCCAGACCAACTGTCTCCCACTTCCTTGGGGGACGCGCCTGGTGAGAACTCTGCTTTTCAATTCTATCTGGGATGAAAAGAGAACAGGTTGACTTTGTAATGTCATCAAAAATTAAGCTTGATTTCCCAGCTTCTGACATCCAAATTGCCAGTGAGCTTGAAAGCCCGGGTGGAGGCTGTTGGCTGTGTGGATAGAAAGGAGCTTGCAGCAGGGGAGGAGGGATAGGGCCTCTCAACTGCAAGAAGAGATGAGCAGGAGTGAGGGGGGCGGGGGCTGCAGAGCAGGTGACTGCCAGGAAGCCAGGGACAGGGCAACAGTCCATAAAGTGAGATCAGGGTAAGGGTCCTCCATTAAAATTTTAAACCACAGGCACTCCACGACCATGCACACTTGAAACGCCGTCCCCGGAAGACGGAAGCCAAGAGGCTGTTAAGGTTATTGTGTGAAGTTGCCAAAAAATTGAAGACATAATGCATCCTTTGTCCTTTGGAAATTTTTTGAAAGAAAAGTTCCCCATGACATGGAACACGTTGTACAAATGGAGGAAGGAACATAGCGCAAGCCTCTCTGAGATAGCACCAAGTGTCCTCGCTGAGAGGGTTGTCAGAAAGATCTCTAGAGTTAGAACAAACAGGCTCTAGAGCTAGAAAAACCTGGGATTGGTCTCTGGCTTTAATGCATTTGTTCACTGGACAGGGCATAACCCCTTGCAACCTTGGTTGCCCTATTTGTAAAATGAGGCTAATCGCACTTTCACCAGAGGGTTGTTTGGGGGTTACGTGGGGTGTGTGAGAAAGGCCCTGGAACAGGACCCGACCCGGGGTGGGTCTGAGCTGGTCATGCCTCCTCTCCTTTAAAAGCCTGAAGTGGCCTTTATGACGTGCTTATCTCAATGACTTCGTTTTTCATGTGGGGAAACTGAGTCCCAGGTGTGCAGTGACTTACCAATGGGCCTCAGCAAGCTAGAGGCAGAATCGAATTCAATTCTTCTGATTCTCTCACATTAAGAGACACCTCTTCTCAAATACCCCCTCCCCGCTTTTCCCCAGATGATCAACATCTCCTAGGTTTGGAGCAGGAGGGAGGGAAGGCAGGCGCCGTGGCCACTGCTGGGGATCTCCAGCACCACCGCTTTCTAAGTGATCACTGTGCGACCTCCCCCAGAGATCTAAGTCCTGTGACAGGGCCATAGGAAAGGGACAGGGGGCCGAGGGAGGGAGGGAGAAGGCTGGGGGGCCCCGCAGGGATTCCCAGGGAGACCACGGTTTGCTGGGGACATTGTTTCTGAACAAGTAGGGAAAGAGACCACGTGTGGCTGTTGGCCAGGTGCGCAGGACCGTCATGGACATGAGCGAAGGCTGCACCTTCCCAGGGTTCCCTGTGAGCACACGGCGTTCACCGGGTGCTCCCAGGAGTCCAGGAACGGCAGGGGCTCACGCTCCTGCTTCCACGATCTCCCTTGATGCAAGTGTTCTGATGCTCGAGCAGAGCAGGAGGGGGAAGGGGAGTGGGGCCCCCTCGGGCTGCGCCCTCTGGCCTAGAGCTGAGGTGCTTCCCGTAGTGAGCATACTTCCTCCTCTAAGAAGCCAAAGGCTGGGGTGGACCCCTGCGCCCCTCACCCAGTCACACCCTGGTTTTACTGCTCTACAACCTGAGTGGGAAAAACACTCCGACGTTTGTCCCCTACTACTCTCACTCTCACCACACTCGTCACACTTCTTTTTTTTTTTTTTTTAATTTTTTTTTTTTAATTTTATTTATTTATGATAGGCACACAGTGAGAGAGAGAGAAGCAGAGACATAGGCAGAGGAATAAGCAGGCTCCATGCACCGGGAGCCCGACGTGGGATTCGATCCCGGGTCTCCAGGATCGCGCCCCGGGCCAAAGGCAGGCGCCAAACCGCTGCGCCACCCAGGGATCCCTCGTCACACTTCTGACACCAGATGTGGGGCTTTTGCACACGTCCAACAATTCTTCAACCCCAGCTGCGTGTCTCCCTGGAGAGAGCATCAGGTTCCACAGATTAAGACCCACCAGACTGACCTCACCTCAGATGCTAATTGCAAGTCCTGGTTGTCTTCTAGACTTCTGACCAACTGGCTATAAATCGGGATTTCTGTGACCCGCCCCTCTTAGGTTTCATAATTTCTTAGAACAACTCACAGAACTCAAAGAAACACTTAGGTTTACCAGTCTATTATAAAGGTTATGATAAAGGACAGATGATATTATGATATTATTCTGATGATATTATGATGATATTATCATATTTTTATGATATGATAAAGGACAGATGAACACCCAGATGAAAAGATACACATGGTGAGGTCCCGAAGGGTCCAGACCACACGAGCCTCTGTCCTCGCGAAGTTGGGGCACACCACCCTCCCAGCACATGGGTGTTCATCCCAGCACACCACCAACCTGGAAGCTTTCTGGGCCCCTTACTTTGGAGATTTTTATGGTGGCTTCATCACGTCCACATGATCAATCATTAACTCAGTTTCCAGCCCCTCTCCCTCCCCAGAGGATGAGCGGTGAAGCTGAAAGTTCTAGCTTCTAATCATGCTTGGTGTTTTTAGCAACCACTTCCCATCCTGAAGCTATCCAAGAGCCCCACCAAGAGTTGTCTCATTAGAATAAAAGACTCCTATTACCTAGGACATTCCAAAGGATTTAGTAGCTCTATGTCAGGAATCAGGGGCAGAGACAAAATATTAGATCAAAAGATGTTCCTGGTGCTCTTATCACTTAGGAAATTAGAAGGCTTTGAGGAGTTCTGTGCCCGGAACCAGGGCAGAGACCAATATGTCCATTTTCCATTATTGCACACAACCCCAGACTCTGATTCCACATGTGGGGGGGGACCTACTAGACCCCTCCAAGAAGGATGCTTGGCCTCAAGGAATGTTCTAGCTGGATGGCAAAGATGAGATTTGGAATAAGACTGTGCATGAATAAAATATAAATAGATGGTACCTGGAATGGGGGGAAAGGGGGCGATCCTAGGCACAATTCAATCCAATTCTCCAATATTACAAATGGAGACCCTGAGTGGACCGGAGAAGAGAAGGGCCTTGCCCCAGATCACACAGCTAGTTTCTGATATAATGGAGACTAGAACATGAGTGCCTCACTTAGCTTGTTCTTGTCGGTGACTAGAAGGCCCAGAGGAGGTTTCATCCATCTCCCTGTGCACATGTGACCCTCCTCCTGAGTCCAGACTGACCCATCAGTCAGAAAGAACCGTGAGGCGCCCGGGTGGCTCAGTTTGGTTGGTACATCACAACAGAATTACAAGACCCTAAGTGATGCCCACTAAGTGGTTACTACCCTGCCCCACATGGTGTATAACTGCGTCTGTGTCCATTAAAGTATTACCCTGGGGACACTGCCCACTGGTTTTTACCCTTCCCTGTAAGGCTGAAGGAGGGCTGACGCTGCCTAAGCCACCTAATGCTTTCGTAAACCAGAGCTCTCTGATGTCCTATAAACCCATGTGTTCTTGTGACCTGGCCCCAAGGCTCTCGCCTCTTATCTTCAATCAACTGAATCACCCCAGCCCCGTATCTTGTCTGCTGGACGTTGGCCATGATAATGCACAAAAAATAAATTTTACACATCGATTAAAATTTCAATGGTGAACCGGCAAGGCACTTCTGGCATGCTGGGTCCAGAGACCCACGAAGAATAGCCTTCATCCACGGGTCCATGACAGAGGGTGTTTTTAACAGCTGGCACTAGCCAACAGGCTGTCTGGGGGCTAGGGGCCCTTCCCGCGGTGGGGGCTTAGGGCAGAGATCATGCTGAAGTGGCCATGGCAGCCTGTAACCCTCCAGAAAAGGCTGTCTGCCTGAGGACTCTGATGATTTGTAATCAAATTGTGTTTCATTAAAGAAAGTGTCCAGAGGTTTCCTGTGGACTGCATTCTTGCAAATTAAAGATAATGGAGTTAACAAAGAACAACTCTAAGTCACATACCAACAGGTGAAATGAGCCCAAGGCAGCTCCATCTTTTAGGATGCTCACATGCTGGAGGTGGGCCCTGCTCATCTTGGCCCCAAATCACGGGTACCCAGTGAAAATAGCTCTGGCGCTGGCTATCTTTGACTCTGACCCTGCCTGTCTTTGACTCTGAGCCAGACTCTGACCCTGCCTCTCATCTTTAAAAGAGGCTAAGTTTATAGGGTGACCAATGTCCTATTTTGCCTAGCACTTGGGGGACGGGGAGGATTGGTTCCCAGGGCACAGGATTCCATTGCTAAAATCAGAAAACTCGACAAAATGAGACAAGTTGGCCACCCTATTAGGCTTCCTGCAATCCCTGACTATGTCAACATTCTGGGATTATTTTGACTAACTCTAATATTCTTAAAAATTACTGAACTGGGGGCACCGGGGTGGCTCAGTCAGTTAAGTGTCCAACTCTTGGTTTCGGCTCAGGTCATGATCTCAGGGTCATGGGATTGAGCTCCACTTTGGGCTCCTTGCTCAGTGGGGAGTCTGTTGGAGGCTCTCCCTCGCCCTCTGCTCCTCCCCACCCTCCCTCATAAATAAATCAATCTTTTAAAAAAAAAAATCACTGAAGTGTAAGAACCCTTGAGCCTGTAACAAATGTGTCATGAGCCAGTAGAGTTTCCAGTACACAGTAGGGACTCTGCAAGTGCCCCCCCCTTCCTGTGTTCCTGGCCAAGGACTGTTGCCTCTGGGTGGTCTGAAACCTTGGAGTCCAGTTCTAACAAAGTCTCCAGAATGTTACCACCTGCAGCCTTCACCCCAAACCCAAAGGTTGGCAAATGTCTCTGTTCCAGGTGAAGAAGCAGATGCCCAAAGCAGATGTGTGATTTGCTTGAGGCCACAAGGACGTTAACTAAGCGAGTGCAGACTCCATCCTACGTCCTCTATTCCAAGCCCAGTGGCTCCTTGGCCAAACCAGGCTGCTGTGCACCCCACATACACACCCACGTGTGAGCACATACCCCCAATGTATCTGAGCTCCTCCCTACCTAGAAGCACCTGCTCAGTGCCTGCTTCTTTCCTCCGGAGCACCCCCACTTCCTCTGTGCCCACTCACACCTCCACGGGCACCTCATTACCCAATGCAGGGATGGGTGGCCAGCAATCCTGTGTCCAGGTATCAGCCTCACCCCACAACAGGCCCTCCCTGTGTCATCAGGAGCTCAGTTCTTGCTCCCCATCATCACCCCCAAAAGCTGCCCAGGAGAAAGGAAAGGGCCAGGAGGGGCAGGCAGGCAGGCAGCGTGAAGGGCAAGCTGCCCCACCCTGCCACAGACGGGGGCTCGGGGAGCAGAAGCCCCTGCGGCTGCACCCCCACGGAGACCCAAGCTGGGCGAGAGAAACCCGTAACTCCAGCCAAGAGGGACGGAGACCCAGGAGGAGCCGGGCCTGGGAGGAGGCGGCAGTGTGTGATTTTTAATTTACTTTTTCTTGCCCTGAGACAAAAATTAATTTGACTTGGGAAAAAAAAAAAAAAAAGTAACTTTTTACTTGACTTTTGAAAGTAAAATTTTTGCAACTCTTTTTCCACTTAACAGAACATTTCCTCAACTTCTAAGGCATAATGTTAATATGCGCCAAAGATGGGGAATTCCCTGAGCTCAGCTCACATATCACTGAACTGATTTTTTTCTTAATTTCCTAGTAATACTGGCTGGGTTATGCTAACAGGAGAGTTAACAGCTAATTTTGCTACAGGGAAGATAATAACAGGAAATGATCTTTAATAATGAATTAAACAGACTCCTTGGATCCTGATTCCTTTTATTAGATAAGGTCAGTGGCATCTTAAATGAGCAAATCTATCCTAGGCTGGCAACAAGATACAGAGAAAACTGTCAAGCTGACTTACGGGGAGAGCGTGAGCTCTGAAGAGCAGATGGTAAAGGGTCTGATACAGCAGTCAGAGCATGAGCTTTAGGCCCCAAAACTGCACGCTAACCACACCAGCTGTGTGATAGCCCCCAAATCTCCGAAGTCCTCTCGTGAGCGGTTCGTGGGGATAATAATCCCCACCTTCCAAAGCTTCGAGATCATTCCTGAGCGACAGTGTGTGAAGCCCAGCAGAGCACCGGGTGCCAGGCGGGTGGCCCTGGTGAACAGCACCACTCCATCTGCCCTGAGGTAGGGGATGTAGTTCACGGAGCCACTTCATATGCATGATGTAGTTCAGCTTCAGAAAAACCCTCCTTAAGATGGACCATCCAGACGCAACTAGCTTCATTTCAGGACGAGGAAGATCAAACGTTGCCGCCAGAGGTGATACATTTAGCAAGAGGGAGGGTCAGGATCTTAAGGCAGCTCCTCCGATTCCAATTTATCTCATCTCTGTGGTCCCCCTTCCAACTACGCCTCTCCACTTAGTTCCAGTCATGCAGATTTCTCAGCAAAAAGTTTCTTCAGGGGTGTCTGGGGGGTGCAGTCGGTTAGGCACCTGACTCTTGCTTTCAGCCCAGGCCATGATCTCAGGGTCGTGAGATCGAGCCCCGTGTCCAGCTCTGCACTCAGCATGGAGTCTGCTTGAGATTCTCTCTCTCTCCCTCTGCCCCTCCTGTTCCGGCTCTCTCTCTCCCTCTCTAAAATAAATAAATCTTAACAAAAAAAAAAAGAAAAAAGAAAAAGAGAAAGAAAGAAAGAAAGAAAAAGAAGAAAGAAAGTAAGTTCCTGGAGTAAGCATTCAAAAGCACAACACACCCTCAACCAGCATTTATTTATTGGGCCTCTACACGTTCTGCTCTATTAATCCTACACACTGCACTATCCTATTATACCCTGCTCTACTCTTCTAAAATCATACACACACACACATACACAAAAATAGGAGAAATGGATACAAATGAAGTATAAACTGGAGTTCTTACGTTCTCCGGCAGGAAGAGTGAAACCGCGTAAAAGCATTAGGTCGGTCAGAAATCAAGGTGCCTGCACCAATGCTCCAGTGAAGCTGGATGGTGAAGCAACCTCTTTGCTCTCTTCTGCAAACCTCCCCTCCTCCCTTCTTAGCCTTTTGTTTCAGGAACCCAGTACCACCCCAAAGACCAGATGAAGGAGGCTCAGCACACACACAATTCCTGTCAAAACCGGCTGGATCCTGTATTTCCCTATCAGCCCCAGCCCCTTCCTCCAGGAAGGCTTGCGGGTTCCTGAAGGCCAGCGCCCGCTGCAGCCTCCTCTGCCCGGCAAAGCAAGAAAGCTGCTGCTGATCTCTATCCCAGGCTCGAGCTTCCTGTGATGCTGCAGCCCCAAGCACGGAGGGCCCTGCACCGAGAGGGCGATGCGCACTAGCTTGGGGGGGGGGGGGGGATGCTGGGCTGAGGTCGGTCGGGGCTGGCGACCCTAGTCCTGCCTCCTTGCTGCATCAAAGAGGAAGCAGAGGTGTGGAGATGTAGGAGGGGCCTGCTCAAGGTCACGCAGGACTCAGCTCTCGCTCCCTGCCCAGCCCCGCTCCACTGCACGGAGCGGAGCTGGCAGTGATGCCAGCAAGCCCGAGGGGGCCGAGGGGGCGGCCGAGGGGGTCGCCCGGCCCCACGCAGCCCGCCTCCCAATGCTCCCCACGCGCTTCCACTCCCCAGGAGCTCCGTGCCAGCCACAGCACCGGCTCACTCTTAGCCAACACCCATGTGTGAAGCTTCCAGTTCCCAGAAGTTTCCAAAGCGGGGGATGTAATTACGATGTTTCAAAGCAAACAAACACACACCCAAGTGGGAGGACAACATATTTATTTGACTAATTAGACGGAATTCACTGAGAGGATGTACAATAACATCGGCCTTTTTTTTTTAAGTGATTCTTATTGACATTTTCTTCTGACATTTTATTAGTAGCTCATCTTTCCTTTTACTGTGCTCTCAGTAAGGTGCCAAGGTGAAGCATCATAGGCTCCGACAATAAGCAAGTGTGAATCACGCATCACAAAAATAGCAGTGGCTCGGGGAGCCCGAGATGCAGAGCACTGGTCTTCAGCCTGCTGCAGGGAGGGGAGGCGGCGGGCGATGACCGTGCACAGGTGGAGGCCTGCCAACTGGCTGCCTGGCTGCCAGGAGCACTGATTCTGCTCCACCCGGCTCCCGAAGGGGCTGCTGTCAGTACTGCTGGGCCCCAAGCCGCTACTGCACCCCGATGACCAAGAAGGACACACGAGTCTGTAGGCACGACACGCAGCACCTCCTACCGCTGCTATAGGCCGTTCATTCCTAAAAAGAGCCGAGAAAGTGTGGCCTCAATTCACAACACTGTTAATCCATCTTCTGGAGAACCGAGAATGTGTCCAGCTAAGGTGCTACCCACAACATGGATCCAACAGATCTGGGGTTCAGGGTAGTCCCTCCGAGTTCCCATTTTCTATCTGTAAGCGGAGATTAAATACCGACCGCACGGTTTGTACCGAGAATGAAGTCAGAAAATTACATAAAGTGTTTTACACAATGTCTGATATATTCATGTGTCCCAGGAAGATGTGTTGAGGGCCGATGGAAAATACAATTATCACGGCTCAGGGAACTCCCCACCAGGACTCAGTGCGTACATAACAAGCGCCCTGTCAACTCCATAAAAACTCAGTGCTGGAGAGTGAGGCAGGAACAGAAATCAGTGTGATATATGGCAGGTTCCGACAGGTTGGGCGATGGGGAGCCACTGAAGTTCTTCGAGCAGAGGAGGGTGACAAGAGCTGAACTAGGCCGAGGACCAACACGGCCGGTGGCTGCTGAGCACTTGAAATGTGGCTAATCTCAACTGAGATGTGCCCTACGTGTAAAGCACATACTGGATTTCCACTTGATACAATAAAAAGAATATAAAATTACTCATTAATATTTTTCATGAAAATCAAATGATAGGATTTTGAATATATTAGGTTAAATGAAACATGTTATTAAATAGAGTTTACCAATTTCCTTTGTGGCTACTAGAACATTTAAAACTACATCTGTGCCTCCTATCATGTTGCTATTGGACAGCATTGCCCAGGAGTGTTTGCTGGACGTATCAGAGCAAAGAGCAGTTGGAGGCAGCAACATCTGGACCGTTTCATTCCAGCCAAAGTGCTCATGTCCTCTCAGCCTGGCCCTGCCTCTCCTGCTGCCAGTTCATGGAGTAATTAAAATGCCTTGAAGCAAAGAGCCCAGCCCTTGAGTGTGCTTGACAGAGATCAGAATTTTGCAAAGCTATTTCAGCAGGGAACATCCGGGAGATGTTCTCGAACACCCCACGCTATCCACAGTAGGGCTCGGCTGCCAAAGTGCCTGGCTCTCAGCCTCGTGATCTGGTGGCCATAGCTCACGCCCAGCAGCAGCCATTTCGCAGGTAAATTAAAAAGCAACCAGCATTTTCCTCTCCAACTGGCACAAAATGGATTCTCTGTGAGTACTTCTTTTGTGGAGAGTTCTCCAAAGCCTGCAAGATTTATCCCAACAGATTCCGTGAATGGTGCTCCCAGGGACAGAGAATAGACAGAGTAGATATTGCTCCCCTGCATTCAGCCTTGGTCTGCAAGCTCCAGGCTCAGACTTAAAATTAAACCAATAATGCCACTGACCTGAGTGGGGACCTTGAACCTATCTATGGCTCCACTTTTCTCCCTCAGCAGAATCTGGAAGCTGGGCTGCATGTTCTAGAACACTTGGGGTGTGTGTGGTGGTGGGGCGGGGATTAGGTGCGTGTGCTTTGCAGTCAGCAGGTCTCTGTTCAAGCACTGGCCCTGCCACCTGCCAGCCATACTGCCTGGGACAGATTTCTTTGCCTGTGTGAGCCTCTGTTTTCTTTGTTATAAAACAGGAACGGGTGTAGTAGCAATCTCATGGGCTGCTGGGATGGTTAGATGATGGGAAAAAGATGCACGGTGCAATACTTGGCACCTAGTAACCACCAAGCAAAGTCATCTAGGAAACAGACTTCACGGTTTGTTGTGTAAACATTGGTCCCGGCCTCAGGAGGCCTTGGTCAGCACGGGAGCTTGACAGCAATTCCAGATGCTGGAGGGATTCCAATGCTTCTTCCAGTACAGACGGCCTGCACCCAGTAGGCAGGGGCAAAAGGGGTAAAAGTGACTCTCTTCGGAAACTGCTATCCCAGTGGGCACAACTGTGACTGGAGATCAGGAAATCTAGACAGGATCTGAACTAGGATCGAGAATATGGGGGACACTGATGCTCATCCCTTATGGTATGCAGAATCCAAGATGGCCCTGTGATTCCCACCCCTGATGCACCCTCCCTCCCCTTGAATATGGGCAAAACCTGTGAATATGAGGACTGTCACTCCCCTGACTAGGTTACATTATATGGCAAAGGTAGAGATGTTGCAGATATAAGTAAGGTTGCCTTAGATGAGAATGTAGGCCCAACGGACACCTTGACTTCTGCCCTGTGAGTCCTTGAGCAGAAAATCCAGCTAACCCAAACCCAGACTCTGGACCCACAGAAATTGTGAGATAGTAAATGTGTATTGTTTTAAGCCACTGCATTTGTGGTGACCTGTTATAAAGAAAGGAAAAACTAAAAACACCCCCACCCAGCCCATGCTGGGCTCCACTCCGCCCCTCCCTCTCAGGTCACAGAGAACCTGTTTGGCCAACCCTATTAATAGCCTAACCAATCCGCTGAATCCCATCCTGGACATGGGACCCAACTGGCCCTGTTCAGAGTGCAGCCCAGGACATTTGCTTGGTGGTCAAAGAGAACCTCTCTCTTCCCACTGCCACAAAGTGGGAGGGAATGAACCGCTACAGCCCACGAGGAAGCAGGCTGGGCTAGAAGCAGGTATGAGGGAAGGGTGACCACGTAACCTCCTGGGCCTGGGGCGCACGCCACTCGTAAGGCCCACCCAACTCTGGACTCTCCAGACACGTGAGCCAATAAACATCTTTCACTGACCCTATTGCTTAAGCCATTTGACATTGATTTTTCTATTCCTTAAAACCTGCAACTAAAAACCTTCTTCCTGGTACAAGAGGTGTGTTAGCATCCTCTGTGCTGGCCCTGACTGGACGCCACAGCTTCTTCCTGGCTGCTGCTTGAGTCCTAACAAGAATAATAATGCCTCACGCTCTACTTTGTTCATTCAACAAGAATTGATTGAAGGCTCTGTACGTGCCAGAAATTGCATTACTGGAATGCGGCAGTGAAGTGGCACCACGGTCCCTGCCTCGTGCACATCAGGGTCCAGTAGGGCTACAAATGAGCAAACCAGCAACTGCCAACTGCACACAGGGTACAAGGTACATGTGCTCTGGCCAAATGGCCAAATATCAAAATTTGCACCTAGTCCCTCCTGAAGCCAAATGACACCATCGTGGAACTTACTTCTGGAATAAAAGAACAACTCTGGCATCTTATTTTAAGAATTCATTATTTTACACTTTTCTCATTCACGTGTTAATAACGTTTTGAACATTCAGTGTCTATGGGCAGGAACGACAGTCCTCAGGACCCACCATCAAGATTCACGTGGCCCTAGGACCTCGTATTAAATGCTCCCTCGCAGCCTAAGTCAGGAGAGAAGACAGGTCTTTGAGGGCTGCCTCATCTTTGGCTTTTTCTTTAAACCCTATAGTTTTTATTACAGGTAAATCAGATTCATCATGAATGATGGATACAATTTTGGAGTCTTTCCTCCTATCGTGAGGTAGCAAGGTGACAAATGTTCCTAAATATTTTCTGGAAACCCTCATGACCTACAACGACTCCCTAAGAAAAATTAAATAGCTAAAAATTACACATCATTACTAAAGTTTATTCTGTGTAACATTATGAACGCAGGTGCACTAACAATTCTCAACTATTGCAACTGTGATATAATCTAATTTCTATTATTCTGTTCTGTATTATTATTTAAATTCTGGAAACATTAGGTAGCTCAGAAAGGAAATAATATTCTTCCTAAAGTTATCTAGCTAAGACTCCCAATATTTGTATTAACTATTAGTCTCTCTATTTGTCAACTGGAAATACGTTAAGATGATTTAGCAAATAAAATTCACTTGCATAACCAAAATTAATTATGGAAGCGCTTCACTCTCACCATCATTTATACTTCAAATAACTGATAAAACTTTTAGAGACAAAAAGTGACCCTGTAATACTGCAGAAGTGCTTACCTATATCTGAAAGTGAATATTCAGATATTAACAATAAAAATACAAAAGATGGACATTCTAATGTTGTTACTCAATCGTTATATAAATCAGACATAATGATAACCTAGGCATCGCTCAATCAACGATGACTCACAATTTCAGATTCTGAAGGTAACACTGAACCAGGCACGTGGGTGTTCAACCACGAATACCAAGGGCAAAGCCAAGCGTCCGTCCCTGCATCAGTCAGGATCCAACCAGGGGAACAGAAATCTCTTGAATGGAAGTAATGCAGAGAATTAATCTGACGAGTGTGAAGTTAATTTTATGTGTCAACCTGACTGGGCCACAGGGCACCCAGATATTTGGTGCAGCACTATCCTGGGTGCGTCTGCGAGGGCACTGCTGGGTAAGATCAACAGCTGAGTCAGTGACGTGAGTAAAGCAAGCACTCTGCCTACTACGGTGGGCCTCATCCGAGCCCTCGGAGGCCTGAATGGAACAAAAAGCCTGAAGAGAATAAAATGGTAAAGGAAAGTAGGATCCTTTCTGCCCATCTTTGAGCTGGGACAGGAGTTTCCTCCCAGCTTTGGACACAGTCTCAGGCGGCAACTACATCACGGCTCTCCTGGGTCTCCAGCTTGCCAACTGCAGGTCTTGAGACTTCTCAGCCTTCACAATCCCACGAGTCACTTCTCTATTTTATATATTTTTCTTTTTTTTATATATAATATTATATTGTACATATATTTATCTATAAATTACATTAAATAAAAAATTATCCTATTGGTTGGATTTCTCTGGAGAAGCCAGATGAATACAACAAGCGGTAGAAGGGCTGATAAAGCCACCAGGAGACAGTGATGTCATCCAGAGGTTAGAAAGTGCAGGAAACCGCTACCTAGCCTGGGGGGACAGAGAGAAGAGGTGATGTCACTGAAGGCTGCGGTGACCCAACGCGCGCTGGAACCTGAGTGGACCTCCATGGCAGGAGCTGCGGCCACAGAGGAGATACAGTGTGTCCCTGAGAACTCACATAGACACAGGAAGGAGAAATAACTCTTGCTTCTTCCTTCCTCCCACCTGCCAATCTCCTGACACTGCTTCCCACTGGCTGAGTCCAGCTAGAAGCCAGCTGTCACGGGAGCATGCAGGAGTCACCCATGCCCCTGACTTACGTAGGGAGTGCACTGGGGAAGGGTGAGAATGGGCCTGACCACAAACAGGCCAGGACCATCACCTTCCCATAGAGTTTCTGGTCCTCACAGCAACCTCAAAAAGGAAGTGGTTCATCACCAAGTAACAATAGTTCAGAGAGGTGAAGTCACTCTCTTAAGGTCACACAGCTATTAGATAACGAGGTTCAACGTTACGGCAACACAAAGACCTTAAAATGGACAATTAGATATCCCTGCTCTCCAAAGCACTTCTCCAGCTGCCCTAGGACCCAAGTCTTCTCTCCTCTCCCCTCCCCTGTGCCAAAAATCTTGTTCATTTCTTAGACAGATGCATATTATGCTTCTCCATCTCCTTCAGACCACATCCTTGGGGACTCACCTTCACCCAAAGGGGCCCCTCAAGGGATCTTCCAATGCAAGAGTCTCTCCTCCAATGGAAACTTGGGTCCTAAATGTTAAAATCATTTATGTGCCCTGCTCCATGAACAAGATCCATTTGAAGTGTTTTGTCATTAAAAATGATGGAAAAACCAATGCCCCAGACAATCCTCAGGCCTCTTTCCAATCCTTATATTGTGGTTCTGAGAAGTCCTAGAGGGAGGGACGTCCCAAGCTGGTCTCCAAGAAGGACTCCTACCTCAGGGCCCTGCAGCCAGGATGGAGGACACAGGAGTCTTTGCTCCTTTCATCAGAGGTACGGAACACCCCTCGCTCCCTCCCAGTGAACTGGGTCAGTCCCTGCAAAGCCCTAGAGCAGTACCAGGTCCACTGGAAATGCTATTCTCAGGATTATTACGTTTCCATGGCAGCAAAAATGCACGTGAGCACCACTGTAATGGACGCATCCCATTCCATTAAATGGATGCACGGATGGGTGATACAAGTTACTTATCCACTTCTCTATTGTTGGATCTTTAGGGTCTTTCCAAAGTTTTGCTACTCTGCCCAGTGATAAACTCACACGTAAATCCTTTGCATCTGTTGATTTAGCTGACTTCCGTCATAGAAGAATAATTGCTAGTTCAAAGGCTAGGAGCTTGCTTAAATCTCAGTGCATGATGTGGAATTGTTCTTTAGAGAAATTGTACCAAACTTACTCCATGGTGGTGGAAGGAGACCCTGCGGCCTCCGCATCATCAAGTAGTTGTTTGATTGTTGTGAGTTTTGAATCCGTGCCAAGCAGATGGGCAAGAAACAGTATCTTGTCATCTTAGTTGATATGTTTTCGCTCTGGCTAGCTCAGGGAAGCCCTTCTACCCCATTTCTCAGCCTCCCCCTCCCCACCCGCCATCACCCATGTCTTCTCTTCCCACATATCCAGCACAGACAAAACATCAGTCTCCCAGCCATCAGCTGAGATGTTAAAGAATAGCTGCTGCTCCCAGGGGCCTGAGGTCACTGAAGGCGCCTAAAACATGGCCATCCTGATTGCTCTCGGAATTTGTCAACAACAGTGGCAGAAATCAGAGAGACGAAGACAAACAGCTCTCTAAAGCATTCTGGAAGAAAATCTCCTGGGATCAAAGCTGGTGATGAACCAGGACCAATAGCCATGAGGTGTGTTTCCATCTCAAGAAGGTCTGGACGGACAGGAAGCCCTGCGAGGGCTCTCAGGCCCCAGGAGAACAGGAATCAGGGGGAGCGAACTCCCAGTCAAAAGGGAAGATTTCCAGCTGTGGCCCTTGGGGCCACCTGGGCAGCTACTCAGTATTTTACCCAAACCCCAGTGAAAAAAAAAAAAAACTATCTTCTCAAAACTGTGGATATAATTAGTCTATTCCTGCTAGGACTGAGAAAAATAATTGTGCAGCATGTCCTAGGTAACAGGGACTCTCAGCAAATGTTTACAGAATAAATAAATCAACAGAGTAGGGAAAATTGGTTTGGGATTTGTCAAAAGTTCTGATTGAACTGAACTCTCTTGTCAAGACTTAAGAGATCATTAATGGATGCAAAAATCATTATGTTTTAACTGGCTGTTACGTGCAAGGCACCCAGACGCTCGGAGACAACAGAGAAAAGAATGGACGGGCCCTGCCTTCAAACCACTTCCAGGGTAGGGTTGTGGGTAGCAACGTGCCCTTGGGTTTCACTCTCAGCTCCCCAGTTCAATAGCTGAGGATATGTTGAGTGGACAGTCCTGGAGCCTCGGTGTTCCCATCTGTGAAATGGGGCGCTAACAGTAACCGCCTTACAAGGCCCTGTGAGATCAAAGAGATTATATTTGCAACATGCGTGGCAGGGAACCGACAACAAACGACAGGTGCTGTTATTTTATTTTCATCAAGAAGGAGAGAAGAGGCTCCTGCTCTGATCAGTTCCCCAGCCCCAGGCAAAGTGGGAAGGGAAACCCGTGGCAGCCTTCCTTAGTGAATGCACTTAGGGCTCATCCTGTCTTCTTTCTTCTGAACTTTCACCTGCAAAGACCCCACCTCCAGTAAGGTCCTACTCACAGGGGCCACGGGTTAGGATTTGAACATCTCTTTCTGAGGGACACAGTTCAACCCCTAACAACCAGGAACACCCTTTCCTGTGGTATCTGCACAGCTCACTCACTCTTTTGCTTCATTCCAGGCTCTGCTCAAACGTCACCTTCCCAGAGAGGCTTCTGGACTCACCTTACCTGAGGTGGTGCTCCTCCTCGGCTTTACTTTCCTCCATAGAACCTGTCACTTCCTGCCCTGTCCATATTTTAATGTTTGTCGTTGATCTCCCCCACTAGAACACAAACTCCCTGAGAGTAGGGCTTAGTCTGGCATACAGCTGGCACTCAGCAAATGTTTGTGCGATGACTGAGCCAGTGAGTGATGGCTGTCTACTTGCTCTGTTGGGGCACTGGAGGACACCCACACTACAGCCAGAAAATCTTCATTTTAGGCTGAATGTCCCCCCAAAATGTCCACATCCTAATCCCCAGAACCTGCAAACCTCACATGGAAATAGGACTTCGCAGAGGTGATTAAGGTTCTTGAGAGAATGTCCTAGACTAGCAGGCAGGTCCAACCTGTCCACGAGAGTCCGTGTAAAGGGGAGGCAGGAGGGCCAGGGACAGAGGAGACGAGACAGGAGAAGCATAAGGCAGAAGCTGGAGTCTATGCTTGAAGATGGAGGAAGGGCACATAAGCCAAGGAATGCAGGCACCTCTAGAAGCTAGAAAAAGCAAAGAAACAAAGTCTCCCCTAGAGCCTCCAGGAGGAACACAGCTCTGCCGACACCTCAGTTTCAGCCCACTGAGAGCCATGTCAGATTTCTGACCTCCAGACCTATAGTAAAATAGTAATTTTCTGCTGCTTTAAGCCACTTAGTGTGTGATTTGTTACAGCAGCAAGAGGAAAACTAATACTCACACCTTGTTCTAACTCCCCAGAGCAGCTCCTCCTGAGGCAGCATGTCAGCTGGCAGCAAGGATTTGCAAGTGAAGAACTGAGGTTCAGAAAGGTCAAGGAGCTTGCCCCAGGTCACACAGTTGGGGACAGGCCAACTGACAATTTCAGCCCAATTTATCTTCCTCTGAAGTCCTTGCTTTTGCCCCAGGACCAGTGTGGAAAGTGTGCACACGTGTGGAGCTTTGCATGGCCGGTGAGACCGTCTCAGCCCTGCCCCAGCTCCCAGCAGGCACCCCGAGGTCCACACAGAGACAGCCACGTAGACTGCGTTCTGCTTCTAAATGGCCTGTCCTGGCAGAAACGCATTTTGAATGATATTTGGGGACACACCTGGTCACCATACAGGCACTAGCCTGATTGTTCAGGGAGCAAGGACAGCAACTGCTGCGAAGTGCCCAGCGTCTTCAGATGTGACATCCCACAGAGCCAACCTCCCAGAGCAGCCCCAGAGCCAGGAGGGGCTGGAACAGGGAGGGATGGACGGGAAGCCCCCAGCGCTCACGCACCACAGGGCATCCTCCTGTGAGCGGCGACTCTGGGTCTCTCAACAGCCTGTGGGAATTATTACCCCATTTTACAGATCAGGAGACAGACACTTGAGGAAGCTGCTAAATCTGCCCAAAGTCCCACAAGGAGGAGATAGAGCTGGGCTTTGCCTCCAGAACCTGAATGATTCAAAGACTGTTCCTTACTGGCCCCAAAACCCCCACACCTGTGACTGTGCTGATAGAGTCGAGCCTACAGAGCAGGTGTGAGCTGGGCCACTCGGCCACCCACCTGTCCGGGCCATTCCGTCACTGCCTCTGCGTGGGTCTCTAACAGCCCCCAGCCTGCTTTCCAAGACAGTCTCAGAAAGAAACTGAATCCTAGCTTCTTAACCCCCCTTCTCTCTCTCACACACACACACACACACACACATTTACCCGCACACAAATGCACACACCCATATACACACATACATACACCCTAACACATACATATTGACACTCAGAGGCACACACCCGCTTACACAGACACGTTCATACAAATGCACACCGAGATAACCGTATGCACACACATACACACATGCCCACCCTCAAAAGTACTCACCACATGCACACCTATGCACGTGTGTGCACACACAAGACACAAATGCAGAAACACTGAGACATATGCATGCATTTTCACCCTCACAGACTCACAGACGTACACATGTGCACATTCACTCAGACACGCACACACACATTCCCCAACACAAGCACACACACACACACACACACACTCACAGCTGGGCCACAGCTGCCATTCCTGCTACTCACCTGCTTTTTTTTTTCAGAAACATGAAACGACCCTGGCCCACTGCAGCCTCCCCTGGCAGAAAGACAGACTAATAAAATCCTCAGCTTAACATCATCTAATCCGGCCTCCCCACCCATCGATTCCCCTCTGATGCTGCCGTCAAGCTGCCTATTTCTGCGGCATGTGCATCTGATCTTGCAGAAATCATAGGATTAGTCCCCTGGCCTTACACGCACCCTGCTCCCCCCAGATGGGGTTCTCCTGGGCCTGACACCATCTCCCTGAGCCATTTTCTAGTGCAGCGGGTTCTCTCCTCTATTAGGAGGACAAGGAACAGAAGGGCCATATGCGCTAAGGTCAGGAAGGGCTCCACTACTCCCCAGCTGCAAGCATGGGCCAGGTGCCCCCAGAGTCCATGGTTTCCCTTCTACAACATAAGGATAGAGATCCCTGCCCCTGAGAACAGGGAGGAAGGATGAGGTCCAGACAGCAAGATAGAAAATGCCAATAAGCAAGTAGAGAAGGTTCCAGAAAAGGTATGGAGGCAGAATTAAGAAACAGGAAACACGTGATGGCTGAATTTAATCCTGCATCTGGTCAGCTTTTCTAGAGCTGAGCATTTCCTGGGCAGTTTTGAAGACTTGTTAAAGACCCCGTTCAGGGCTCCAGTTTCAGCTACCCTGGGGTTCACTGTCACCTGTTTGCAGCACCTATTTCCAGGACCCACCAATATGAACTCGGCAAATACTCAGAAACCAGTATTTTTAAGTCAAACCATGCAAGACCTACCCTCCAACGAGGTGAAATTTTGCAGTTATGCATTCTTCATGCATAACATTCTTCAACAGTAACATGTTGAATCTTAAAACCAATGTTCACCATGCAACCCCTAGAGCACTTCTAGAAGGATCTGGGGCTGGAAGCAGATGGATCTGAGCTCAGAGCCCTGCTCTGCCACCTGCCTGCCAATTGAGCGGCCTTAAACAAGTTTCTTAAGCTCTCAGAACTTGCTTTTTCTCACCTACTCAAGTAGTGGGAACACCACCAGTTCCTACTTTGCAGGATCTTGAGGGGACATGCTGATGTGCCATGTGCAAAGTACCCACCAGAAGGCCTGGCACAAAGTAGGTGCTCAGAAAGGGGAGACCCTCTCCTCCCCTCTGAGCACTTACCAGCCAGTCCTGGTACAGGGTTGGGGTAAAGGCCAGACTTGAAATCAGACTCTCTCTGACCCTGGACAGGTCACTTTGCCATGTAGTACCTGGGTTCCCACCTACTAAGGGTCGGCTGCTCCTGGGGAAGGGAGTCCCAGCACCTCTGGTATGCCCACGCTTGGGCCGAGCACCTCTAACTGTGGACAGACAGATACCCTCCGGGACAGAGACCTGGTTGCTCCAGGTGGAAGTTCACTGCTCTGTTCAGGAACCATCCACTAAGGCTGCAGGTGATAGCAGGTGGCCCGATGGCCTAAGTGCAGAGCATATGCCAGGAGGCCCCAGGGCATGGTGCTGGGCACTCCACAGGCCCTCGGATGTTTTTGCAGGCATGTCCCCCTCTGTCAGCCTGGGTCCTGGCACCAAAATGGGGCAATGGAGGTGCATTTAATGAAGGACCTTGTATGTATCCACGTCCTAGGGCTGCAATCCATGGCAATTCAGAAGCAATTCATGACCTCACAGCTCTGGACAGAGGGCAAAGCCTGAAATCACAGTGTGGGCAGGGCCACGATCCCTCTGAAGGCTCCAGGGCTGAAGTTTCTGGGCCTCTCCAGCTACTAGCAGCAGCTGGCATCCCACTCAGCCTCTGCGGCTGCCTTCACACAGGCTCTCCCTGTGTCTCTGTGTCTGCTCGTCTGCTGTTTCTCATAAGGATTCTTGTCACTGAACTTGGGGCTCACCTGGATCATCCAGGATGATCTCACCTTGAGATCTTTAACTTAATTACATCCCCAAAGAGCCTTTTTCCAAATAAGGTCACATTCTTAGGTTCCAGGGCTTAGGGCACAGACATATCTTTGGGGAGCCACTAGTCAATCCACTACAGGGCAATTTACAGAGGTGCAGGCAGGCTTCAGGCAGCCCAGCAAGGGAAGGTGGGCACCCCTAGGCCTCCAGGGGTGAGGGGAGAGGGAAGGATTGGACTGCAGAAAGCTGTGAGCTGGCTGCCTGGTTCAGCCACCACCAACTCTCAGTACAGCAGGGAGGGAGCAGCAAAGAAACACCCAGTTCTCCCTCCTGTCCCTGGTCCCCTACAGCTGCCCCACCACCACTGGCCAAACTGAGCCTGAAGCCAGAAGGAGGGGGAGCCCAAGTGATGCAGCCATAGCAAGCACATAGCAGCATGAAGAACTCTCTAGAAGGGCAAACATGAATATCCTGCACACCCCAGTTTCTTGCTTCAAAGTCCTCTGGGACCAACAGTCTCCTAAACAAGCATCCTATTATAGGAGATAATAGGAGAGCTTGCATTTCCTTCAAGTTGCTCAGACTTGATCCTCTTGTGCCAAACCCCTGAACCCTTTCCCATGCTCGTCCTAACTCCATAATGGTCCCTGATCCAGCACGTCTCAGGACAAGGGCAGACCCCCACCCATATCCCTGCCATACCAGACAGGGAGAGACCAAATGAATAATCTTGAGGGGTAGACAGGAAAGCCTGAGGTCCTAGGACTGAGCTGGGGTGGACCCAGCAGTATGTTCTGCATTAGAGACAGAGCAAGGAGTCTGGAGCCAGAAGAGCCCGGCCCAAGCCACCAACCAGGCCGCGTGCCGCACCCGTCTCTGCCCCGCACTGGGGAGCCAGGCCATTGAGGGGCTGCCAAATGAAGTCTATGGCCTGGGACCCACCAGACAAGACTCCACCCAGATTTGCCACCTTCTCGCCAGAGGCCAAGGCACAGAATCCCAGCCCCCGGGCCGTTATGCCAGGCCCGCTCCAGTGCCTGAAAAGCAACCCTGCAAATCACTCGAGCTGCTGTTTCATCAAGTGCCATGAACAAAATATACTGCAGAAATCACACGGAGGCTCTGCGGAGGGGCCTAGCAGCCCTCCAATTACTGTCACATAACCTTCTCCAACTTGATCTCCCTTATCTTATCTATAATAGATAAATGCCCAGCCCCAGGAAAGGCAAATATTTTTAAAAGCTGAGTATAATAAACCAGCAAAGTGCCAGCTGTCAGCAGCAGGAAGCAGTACCCATTAGTGGACTCGGAGCAGTCCTCATGGCCCCCACCGAGCCCCTGGTCCAGGGAAGAGTGCTCTGGAAGTCCCTCGCTCACACTGGAGAGCCCACTCTGAGCCAGGCCGGAGGAGCAGCGGCCGTGCCTGCTGTCCTCCACTAGCGGCTCCAAGTGCGGGGGAAGACTGTGTCCGAGCTGCAAGCAGCCAGCCCAGAGAAGATGTCCTTGTCGCCCAGAATGTCGTGGGCACAAGCCCTGCATTCTCTCTCCCCGACCTCCTGTCAGCCGCTTGGAAGGGCCCGGGCAGGCCAACCAGCAGGGAGCTTGGTTAAATCCACCCTCTCGGCGGGAGCTGCACATTCTAATTTTGCCTTGGCAGGGATGGGAACAGCTGACACACCAGGCCGTCCTGGGGGAGGGAAGCACAGAGCCAGCGGCCACGGGTGGAACGCAAGAAAAGGCCGCCAATGAGCGTGCGCCACCTCCTGCCGGCCACTGAAGTACCCATTCTGCAGGCCATCGCTCAGTCACCTTCTGAGGCCATGGGGGGCCAGGCCCTTCTGTGGAGGCTGAGGGACTCCAGGAGAGAAGGGGGGCCTGCTAGAAGGACCCCAAAGATGAGGGGCTTCTGCTCCGGGTCCATCTGGCTTCCGATCACCACCAGGACCCTAGTGCCCTAACGGTGAGCATGGGCCTTTACAGGTAGCCCATCCGAGGTCCCAGTGAACCTTCTGCTCAGGCTCAGGGACCCAGGAAACAGCTGCCAGCAGGAGGGCAGTCACCCCCCGCTGCCCAGGCCCCACTCCTGACTCCATGTCGCGTTACTAACCTGTCTGAGCCTCAGTTTCCTCGTGTGCAGAAAAGAGCAGCTAATAGGACCCACCTGAGAGGGTTGGGAAGTCAAGGGAGAAGAACCACAAGAAGCACACATGGCAAGTGCTCACCAAATGGCAACCGTTAGTGTCATTACTACTATTTTATGACTTTCAAGTGGGGAGCCGAGGGTGCAGGCGAGTGATACGCAGCAGGAAAGTGAGTCGGAGACCCCAGCCCGGGACGCGGAGCCCACCCGCCCACCCCGCCCCATCCAAAGCCTCCACGGTGCACACAGACGCAGCTCAATCACAAATAAGATGCATTTCCAGTCACTCTGGGGGAGCTGTCAAGCAGCTTGCTGGACACAGCTGCGCCCAGAGCCCTCCCGCACTGGGTCACTTCAGGGAGGCTCCTGGGGCTGCGTCCCCAGCTACACGACAAGGGCGTAGAACCACATGGCTGTGCCGCTCTCCGAGCAGCGACCCCGGCTCAGCCCACGCCTGGGTCCCCTCCTGTCCCACACCTCCCAGCCCCCGGGAAGGGGGACGCCCTGCCCTACTGAGTGCGGCCCTGTACTCTCTTTGCTGCTTGAGGCCAACACAAGACATGTCTAGTTGCTGGAAATTTTTAAGTCATGGAAACAAATATTTCTGGGAGAGGGTGGAACACGAGCTGTTTTCAATATGTATTTTTAGGACCCTGTACAGGCCTGAAGTCCCCCTGATTAGTTTAGAACCAAAAACACATGTGTGTCAGCTGCGCCTGGCTTAGGCGCGGGCGGGCGGCCTGGAGTGGGACAGCTCTGGTCCCCCGCCCCACCGGGTCTTCCGATGTGTGGCAAACGCCAAAGGCTCTTCAGAACAGAAAGACAGTCCTGGGCCCCTCCTTCAGCCCGTCTCCCATTCTTCTCTTTCTCTTGGCCTTCATTCCCGTCTGGGCGTGGGGGTGGCCGAGGGCCCTTGGGAGGCCTCCAGAGCAAGGGCATCCCGCCCGACCGCAGCCCCAGCCCCGCCCGGCAGCTGGACACAACTGCTTCCAGATGATGTGCGCAGGCCAGGAACCGCCCCGCGCGGGCTGGAGAGCAGAGCCGACCTCCCGGAGACGTTCCTCCCAAACCATGTCGGAACCGTCCAGAAAGATCAGGGTATTTGCCCAGGCTGTGCCGAGCGGCCTCAGAGCCCACACCCCATCCCACAGCCTGCCTCAGGCACACTCGCTGGATCTGATCCCCCCGGGGGGCGGGGGGGCACTTCCCCAGCTGACCCCGCCTCGCAGGAAAGCATGTGCATCCACGTCGCCTGTGTGCTCCTGCCATGGGGGCGTGAGGACTGTGGCTCTGCCCAGACGGAGGCCACGAGGGCCTCGGGACCGCCCGAGGCAGCGAGACCAGAGCCACCGACGCGCCTTCTCTCCCTGGAGCGCACCACCGTCCCGCTCAGACGTGCAGCCCGTTTCCGCGATCTTCTTCGCGGAGCCCAGAAACATGAGGGGGCCAGAAAGCAACAGAGCCAGGGGAAAACCCAAGTCTGTGTAATTCCACAGCTAAGTCCTGGGACTGTAAGCCCAGAGGCCCTGCGGACAGATGTCTGGGGTGGGGGGAAGGCTAGTCGTCCACGCGTGGGGTGGGCGGAGAGGGAGCATGGGTGCTCAACCCCCCTCCCACGCACACAAGTGGGGCCCTGGCTGAGGGAGGCCAGGACTTGGGGACCTTCCGCACACACACCCCCCACACACATGCACAAACATCCTCCCACCCCCTTCTGCTTCCTGTCCTTCAAAGCCTCCGTGGATGCTTTTGAAACTTCCTGTCTGCTTCTTTATTCTAAAGGACTCCCAGCCTTCCTGGAAGCAGACAGCATATAAATGACGACTATTAACACGTATTCATATCCCCAGACAGCACATACATGGAGACACAGATGCCGGAAGTACACAATCGCATGCATACAGTTCTCACTGTATGCATGGTTCACCCACAGACACACACACACACTCTCGCACACACTCCCCAGCAGGGCTGGTGTCCTGCAGGCCTGGGGGCGGGTCAGCCCACACCCCCCAGAAGGTACCAGGTATCAGTCTGAGTATAGAGTCTAGATAAAGTACAAAGTCTACATAAAGGCAGCGGGGTGAGGGGGGGTGCAAGGAAAGAGACTTAGAAGGGAACAAAGAGAAGAAACAAGAGAAGGAAGGAAGAGGGGGGTGGATGGAAGGAGAGGGAGGGAGGGAGTGCTGGATCAGGCCCCCTTTTGAACCTTAACCTCCAGGTCTGTTATCAGGCATGCAATAAATCGCCTTATTAGCTGTGTGATCTTATTCAACTTAACATCTCTGAGCCTCAGCGTCTTTTTCTGTAAGAAAAAAATAATAATAATACAGTAGCTGTGTCAGAAGCACAGACAGAGCACAGCGCCAGGCACGCACAAGGTACTTGGTGAAGGTGGAAGACGGACCAGGCGGGGTTCCTAGAAGCGCGATGAGGCCATCCGCACCCCACGCCAGGTATGTGCTCATTGCTCAGAGGACAGGAACGGCTGCTGCTTTGTGTCATCATCATCTTCATCACATGCCAGGCACTGCTCCGGGTGCCTCTGTGCCTAACTAACCGTGATCTCAACAGACCCGCCCACACCCCTGCAAGGTATTATATCATCTGTTGGAGAGCACGCAGCTAGCTGGCAAGCAACAAAGCCAGGATGTAAGAGGGGCCCCGAGCCTGACTCTTCCACAACATCACCACGGGGCGGGGCGTTCGGAGTTTAAACTGCGCTGTTAAAAATTGAACATAAATGAGGGAATGAGTCCATACCTGCCATTTACTGAGCACTTACTGCATGCCAAAGCCTGTGTGCAATGTTTTTGTTCTTGAATCCTCACAATGATCTCAGGATGTAAGTGTTATCATGCTTTTTTTTTTTTTTTTTTTTTCTAATGAGAAATCTGGAGCTCAGGATGGTGAAATAATTTGCCCAGGGTCACCAGCTAGTAAGCGAAGGATCCCAACTCAAGTTGCAAGGAGGGTCCCCAGACATGAGCTCCTCACTACTCAGCTGGAGACAGACAACCTCACCTGGTGATATGGAATAGTCTCGAGGACTGATTTTTTTTTTGTAATATATTTGAAGTCAAAAGCAAGGTGCAGAAGAGCCTGTGTAATGTGCTTTGTGCTTAAAAAGAGACAGAAGAACGCAGACACTTTCATCTGCACAGGGTAACCGGGGAAGCCTTGCAGGAAGCTGGCCGTAACTGTGGCCTCCAGGAAGAGGATGGGGAGGCAGGGGTCAGGGATGGGGGACACTCTTGGTACCCTCGACATTTTTATAGACGCCTTTGAAAGTATGAATGTGTTGGCCCCATGTTCAGAAAGAAATTGTTTTCATTACTTTGTCAGCTTGATGGAAACATGGTGTTCGTGTGGGACGGAGGCTCAGGCAGGGATGGAGGTCATGCCCCTGACTGGAGCCGCCCCCCAGAGATGAGCTGCTCTGGGCCCAGGACGTGGATTGCAGAGAGACGCCTGCAGACCAATGCGATGTGCCACGCTCCAGCTGGAGAAATGACCGTCTCACCCTGGGGAGTGCTCCAGACCTTTCTAGGGCTCACTGTTGCCGGTCCCCTGCAGGTGGGCAGCAGCAGGACCTCTGAGCAGGCGGACGCCCTTCGCAGGACGGCCTTCCTCTCTGGGCCAGCTTCCCCACCAACAGAGCAGTGAGGGTGCTCCCAGCTGCCAGGACATCAGGCCCAAGGACTCCAGTGCCCCTGCCAGCTGCAGGCCCCACAGCACCTGCCGGCTCCCCGCAGGCTCCAGCCTCATGGGCTCCCATGTAGATCTGGCTGCAGGCACTGGGTGCCCGCTGGCCCAACCCTCCAGGGGCCTTCTCACGCCTGTTTCAGAGGATCCTGACCACAGACTTTCAAGGGCCAATCAGGGCCCCCGAGTGGGCCCCCAACCTGCAGGGTCCAGGTGCTCGGGACTGCGGTGCAGGGGCCGGGGCTTGGGCAGCCCCTCCGCCCCCCCCCCGGGCCGCCCGCCCCTCTCTGGGCAGTGGGGCTGAAGGGGCCCCTGGGGGGAGGCCCCTGGGGGAGGCCTCGGGGGTCCAGGTGCCCGAGGGGTGTCGAGGCCCGTCCAGGAAAGGGTCTGCGGGGGGGGGGGGGGGGGGGGGGGGGGGGGGCATCGCCTCTAAAGAGCGGGGCGGGCGGGGCGGGGGGGGGGGGGGGGGGGGGGGAGGGGACAGGGACCGGGGACCGGGGACGGGGACGGGGACGGGGACAGGGAGGGGGACCGGGGGACCCGGAGCAGGCAGCAGCCCAGGGCCCGCAGCGCCACCCCGCAGAGGAGCCCACGGAGGCCGCGGAGGGTGGGCGACCTCGGGCGGCCCCACCTTGGCGGAGGTGGGGGGGGCCGGGGGCAGCGGGAGGAGGGAGGGGGGGAGGGAGGGGGGAGGGACGGAGGGCCCCGCAGCCAGGAGGCTGCTCCGCCGGCCGCGGCTCCAGGGGCGCGGGCAGGCGGCGGGCGGGCGGCGGGGCGGGCAGCCGCGTGGCCACAGCGCCCCCTGCTGGCCGAGAGCATCACCGCGCGCCGGGCCACAGCCTGGCCTCCCTGGCCACCACCACCCCCCACCCCCCCCCCCACCCCCCCCCCCCCCCACCCCCCCACCCCCCACCCCCGTGTGCCCTCCCCGCGTGTGCCTCCGCGTGTGCCCGCGGGCACCCCGCCCTGCTTCGTGTGCACTGCAGTGGCTGCCTTCCAGTGTCAGGGCAGGCGGACAGCCCGTTCCCCTCCCTCTCTCCCTCCCCACCTCTCCCCCTCCTTCCATCCTTCTCCCTCCCTCCCCCTCGATCCCTCTCCCTCTCTCCCCCCCTCCTCCTCCTTCTTCTTCTCTCTCTCTCCCTCTCCTTCTCTCCCCCTCTCCCTCCCCCTTCTCTCCCCTCTCCCCTCTCCTTCTCTCTCCCCCCTCTTCCCCTCCCCCTCCCTTATCTCCCCCTCCCTCTCCCCACTCTCTCCCTTCTCTCCCCCCTCTCCCCTCCCCCTCCTTTCTCTCTCCCTCTCTCTCCCCCTCCCCCTTCTCTCCCCCTCTCCCCCTCTCCTTCTCTCCCCCTCTCCCTCCCCCTTTCCCCTCCCCCTTCTCTCCCCCCTCTCCCCCTCCCTTCTCTCTCCCTCTGTCTCTCCCCTCTCCCCCTCCACCTCTCTCCCCCTCCCTCCCCCTCTCTCTCCCTCTCCCTCTCTCCCCCCTCTCTTTATATATATATATTTTTTTTTTTTAAAGGACAGCAGCTGCCCACGTCTAACACACCCAGACCTCCCCCAAAAGCATGGAGGCTCTCCTTGTTAAATGCTACTTCCTTTCCCAGATGTAGACCCCTGAATGCCAGTGGCCCTGACTTCCCTGATTTCAGGGACCTCAGGCAACACTCCCATAGTAGAGGTCCTGTCTGAAAGCTCCCCTTTCAGCACTGAGCTCCAGGGTCCTAAAAGCACAGAACCCGCCTCCTGCCTGCCCATCCTAACAGCAAAGGCCTCACACTTCCTCAGCTCCAGCTGCTGTAAGCACTTGCCCACTTGCCGGGTATGATTGTCACATCCACCTATTATCCTCCCATAGGGATGAGGCAGCAGAGGCACAGGGAGCTCGTGGAACCGGTCCAAAGTCACACAGGTAGAGAGGAAGACAGGATTGTAATTCCTGCAGCCTTGGTTCCAAAAGGGAAAGGAGAATTTCAGGTATGGGGAGGAAAAGAAAAAGAAAAGTCACTTCTCACACCAGGCAGTGCTGGTGCGCTGGGGCCTCCAGTGCATGAGAGTCTGGGGTGCCTTGCTCCAAGTTCTCTGGCTCCACCACAGAGCCCGCATCAGAACCGCCCCAGGGGAGGACGGGGGAGCAGAACAAGAGGGAAGGGGCCCCTACAAGACTACGCCTGCAGACTCAACCAGAACCATCACTGAGGTCAAAAACTAACACAGGACCCAGTTTCCCCTTGGTGGGTGAGTTGGAAAGTAGGCAAGACCTCCACAGTGCCAGCTGGGCCCCAGAGCCCTGAAAGCAAGAGATGGGAAGTCTTGGGAGGGAAGAAGACAAGCTGAGGGGCCAGGGTACCACTTATACACACCACCTGTCTGATTCTTCCCTATTAACACTACCCTGGAGAAAGAGGCCAGACCGCATTGCTTTTTAAAACAAATCACCTGAGTTTTTCTGCCCTTCTCTCTAATGGGAACTCACCTACCAATTCCCCCCGAATACCCCAGAGTTGAAACAAGAACGTGTCACACTCAAATATCCTCTCCCCTTTATTATAAATAGCTGAACCATGGTGCAAGGCATGCTGGGATCTTGAGTCTGTGGATCCAGGGGACAAGAATGTGGAACCTGGAGGAATTGAGGCTGGTGGGGGGGGGGGAAGCTTTGATGTCTTCTTAGAACAAGCCATACTCCTCCAGCAGCCACAGGACCTCTGCACACGTGGCTTCCTCTGCCCAGACTGCTTCCCTGCCCCTCACTCTCTTTACCCACCAAATGATGGGCCTTTCTTCAGCTGCAGGAAAAATGTCACTTTCTCAAGGAAGCTTTCCTGACACGTCTCCCCTAAGTCTAGTGTAAAGTCTCTGGGCAGCAGAAGGTGCTTCTGTGGGGTTCCCAGAAGGCACAGCCTAAGACCAGGACTGGGACGCAGGTAGTTTATCTGGGATGAATCCCTTGGGAGCAGGAGTGAGGGAGGGTGAAGGGGGACATGGAGAAAAAGATCATCAGGGGGTCTGCTGGGGCCTCCTGAGAAGCAGTGAGAAGACCTCAGAATTGGCCCCGGAGAGGACAGGAGCATCTATCACCCAGCGCCCACATGAAGTGGATGCTGTAAGAGCAAGGTTGGTCTGAGCTGTCAGGGAATGGGCCACCAGCCACCGTCACTGGGGCTGAACTCATAGCCGGCCCAGGAAGGTGAGGAGCAGGTGCTTGTCACATGCCTTGTGCCTATTTGCTGCTTTCCCTCGCCACCCCCAGGGCCTGGCATAGTGCTTGGCGGCAGAGTGTGGGGACTTACGGGTTACCTTCTGAATTAACGGACTGACTGAATGAAAACTGTAAGACCAGCCCCCAAAAGAGATGAGCCATCTGCTCTAGGACATTCCAAAGGTCCCCATCACTGCATCAGACAATACGATCAGCAGAGCAAAAGGCAACCAACACAATGAGAGGAAATATTTGCAAATCCTGTATCCAGAACATACAAAGAACCGGTACAGCCCAACAACAAAACATCAAATAACATGACTGAAAAATGGTCAAAGGACTGGAAAAGAGATTTCTCCAAAGATGACACACAAATCACCGACAAATATGAAAAAATGTTCAATGTTACTAATCATTACAGAAATGCAAATTGAAAGCCACATTGAGGTACCACCTCACGTCCATTTGGACGGCTACTATCAGAAAGAAAAAAAAACACAGAAAAGATCAAGTGTTGGCAAGGATGTTGAGAAATTGGAACTCTTGTACACTATGAGAACGTAAAATGGTGCAACCACTATGGAAAACAGTATAATGGTTCCAAAAAAAACAAAAAACAAAAAAAAATATGGTTTAGAAATCCCATTTCAGGGTAAATATTCAAAAGAATGGAAAGTAAGGCCATGAAGGGATATTCACACCCCATGCTCACAGCAGCACGAGGCATAAGAGCCACAGGTTGGAAGCAACCCGCCGACCGATGGGTAAACCAAAGGTGATGCGCACAGACACACACGGGGTAATATTCAATTCCAACAAGGCAGGAAATCCTGTCACGGGCTACAACGTGGGGGAACCTTCGGACACGGTGCTCAGTGAGATAAGCCTGCACAAATCCACTTCTAGGAGGCATCCAAAACTGTCCAATTCAGAGAGACAGAGGAGAAGGGCGGGTGCCAGGCGCTGCGGGGGAGGGGAGGGGCGGGGGAGGTACTGTTTATGGAGTTTCAGTCTTGCAAGATGAAAAAGGTCGGGAGGTCTGCTGCACACCAATGCGAACGGAGGTCACACCTACCAAAGTGTGTACTTGAAGACGCTCAAGACGGCAAATGTTCCGTTAGGTGTGTTTACCACAATTTAAAGAGAGAGAGAGAGAGAGAGAGATCCTTGAACTACCCTTAAGCCCAGGGAGAGCAGCTCCTGCCTGGGATCATGCCTTGGAGAGTGCACATTATACAAACATCGAAATCTTTTTCTCGTTCCTTTTGGTCTCTTAAGGAAATTCTTGGAAAATCCAGTAATCAATGGACAAATGGAAAAGGGAACAAGAGCCACAATGGGCACCAGGGCAGAGAGCGCTGGGGGCAGGAGACGGGCTTGCGGAGGGCACCTGCTGGGGGGTGCAGGGTGTGGGTGCACACGGGGACCATGTGGGAGGATGGTTCAGCTTGAGGAGCTGGCAGGCGCTGGGGAGCCCGTGACGTGTCCAACACCAGGCACCCGCCCCCACGGCAGAAGCCCCAGGGCAGGAGGGCAGAGGCTGCTGGAAAGTCTGCGGAGGCTCAGGCGGCGGAGGGTCAGGCGGAGGAAGGCTCGAGCTGGAGCTCAGGGAGCCACAGGGGTTTGGGGAGTAGCACGTGAAACAAAGGGGCTTGTGCTCCGGTGAGCGCAGCCCCTGCTCCTCCCCTTCCATGAACTAAGGGAAACCCAGGAGGGCGGGGTGCCTGCGGTCTTAACTGTGGGCTTGTCACTCTAGCTAGACGGTCACCCCGGCCTTGCTCGGTGTGGTAAGCAGAGGGTGGAAAAATCAGTCAAACCCCGCTTCAAGTCGGGGCCTCTCCCTCCAACCCTGCGTCCCACCGCAGATCACTCACCTCCGTGCCTGGTGGGCAGGAAAGGCGACACCATCAAACTCCAGGTGCCAGGGGAAGGGGACGTCACCTGAGAATGATCATGGCGTCAAGGGCTCCGGCACAGCAGAGGAGGCTGTTTCAGGCCCCACTCGACTCTAGAGGCTACTTTTCAGAGAGAGAAGCGGGAGGGAGTTGAGGCCACCCCCCGACAAATCAGGCAACGGGCGACCTGCAGTGTGTGCCCAGATCACTGCAGCAACCGGGCAGGGACAGCGACAGCCTGGCCTAGACGGATGCTGCTGCGAGATGTTGTACGTAAGGGGTTTTCCAACAGGAAACTGCAGATGGAGAGACACTGAATCCCTCGCAGTTGACAGGAAGGCTCTAATTCGGGGAGCCCGCCCTGCCACGCACCAGAATGTGGGAAATGGACGGAGGCCAACCAGCCCAACGCCTTCAAACGCTCCAGCTCATCTGTCCTGCTCCTGGCATCCCTCCCTTCCTGGCTCAGCTCTGCCCCTGGGGCCTGCCGCCAAGCCCCCTCTCGTTTCCATTACCAACCCTTCACTCTGACCTTTGCTGTCCACTGATTCTGAATCACTCCAAGTCACCAGGGCCTTTCTTCTCTGTGACCCCAGCTGTGGCAGCCGTGGCCCAGACCTGGCTCCTGAGACACCAGCACAGGCTCTGTACCTCTAGGTGAGGGGAGGCAAACGGCATAAGGAATGAAAAGCACCATCGCCCTCAGCCTCCCGACGGGGACCCTAGGAGGAGGATGAGGGGCCAAGCTCAGGACTGCAGAGAATCGCTGCGATATTCCACTCCCAGTCATTCAGGCAGGTCCAGGGATTACTCATTAATCTTCCCGTCATCTTCGTCATCTTCGACAGAACCCAGGTTCAGAGGGCCCCTGTGGATATTGTGACGGTGGCAGGTGTATTTGTTATCCACTGCTGCATAACAAATTACCCCCTCCCGCCCCCCACAACTCAATGACTTAAAACAACAATCAACATCTATTATCTCTCACAGTTTGTGGGTCAGGAATTCAGGAGCAAGGTAGCTGGGAGTTCTGGCGTGAGGTCTCCTAAAGGTGCAGTCAGGACCTCACAGGACATCAGGACATCCCCCCAGCTGAAGGCCTCAGTGGGGCCAGAGGATGATCCATTCAGACGCCCGCAAGCCAGCACTAGCTGCTGTTGGGAACCTCAGCTCCTTGCCACGTGGGCCTCTCCACAGAGCTTCTCGAGCGTCCTCGTGGCATGGCCTCCCCCTGGGGAGCCACGGCAGGGCCCGCCCCGCACAGGCCACTGGAGTGCACAGGGCAGATGCTGCAACACCGCACGAGCTGAACACGAGGTCATCCGCTGTCCCCTCCACCACGCCCTACTGGCCACACAGACCAGCCTGACTCAGTGGAGGGGCCGGAGCAGGCTGTGGGTGCCCGGGCGGAGACCGACCACCCCGGCAGCAGGGCCGAGCTAGCGAAGGGGCCCCTCCCGGGCCTGCCCGTCTAGGAGTCCCATGGTCCCAGGCCCACCCTCTGCCTCTGGGGCATGGGTCTTGTTGGGGGAATCTGCCCAACATTTGGGGGTTGGCAGGAGGAATAAGGAGAGAGATTAGGGGCCAAGAGCACTGGGACAAGAAAGACGGAGGTGAGCTCCTGACCCATCTTGTTTCTCCTTCCATAATTATACAGAAATACAGCCCACAGCCCACCATCAGGGAGCCTGACCCCAGACAGGACACAGCACAGGGGGCCACCCACGGACAGAGACCACACCTCAAAGGCTTTTTATTCCTCAAACCCGGTGGTTCTCAGCTGGGAACTGCTTTATTCCCAGCTGAGGAATAATTTAGCAGTATCTGAGGATATTTAGCAGTATCTGAGGATATTTAGCAGAATCTGAGAATATTTAGCAGTATCTGCAGCATTTTTAAAAGATTTATTTATTTAAGAGTCGGAGGAAAAAAAAAAAAAAAAAGAGTCGGAGGAAGGAGCAGAGCGGAGGGAGAGACTCTCAGGAGACTACCCACTGAGCACGGAGCCTGACACGGGGCTCAACCCCCCAGCCCCAAGATCACGACCAGACCCCAAACCAAGAGTCTGACACTTCACCCTCTGAGCCCCCCAGGTGCCCCTAGAGACATTTTTGTCACAACTTGAGGGGAGGGGAGGTGCTATTTGCACATAATGGGTGCAGGCCAGGGCTGCTGCTGAGCATCCTCCAAGGCACGGGACGGCCCCCACAATGAAGAATCATCTGGGCTGAGATGTGCCAAGATCCAGAAACCCTCACTAACCCTGCCTATAAATAAAGGCTGTGACCAGGGGTAGGGAAGAGAGTGCGCGGGGCAGCGTAAGGTGCCTCAAGGCTTGTCCAAACACCAACAGCACCGCTCTTAGGCTCAGCTGCCCACCTGGTGTGGATGGAAGTTTCTGGAGGCATAGAGCCCCCATACACAAGTTTTTTAAAAATTCTTAGGATTTAAGTATGGCTGACATACAGTGTCGTACCAGCCTCGCGTGCAGCGCAGATTTGGCAGTTCTGTACGACACACGATGCGCACCACGGTGAGGGCTGCCCCCTCTGTCACCCTGTAATGTCACTGCAGCCGCGCTGACTATACTCCCTATGCTGCGCTTTTCACCCTTGTGACCTAGCACTGGGAGTCTGTGCCTCTTAATCCCCTCACCCTCAGAAAAGAGGGGAATGACCGGAAGGTGAGGCCAGCTCTCAGGACAGGTTCTCGGGGGGCCTGTCCAAAAGGCCCTAAAAAGCCACCATCCAGGATCCGCCGTCCCACAGGACCTCCGAACGTGAAGCTCTAAGGAGCCAAGATATTCACATCCCGTGGCCTTCGACCTGGCTAAGCGGAGGAGAGCTTCACACACGCACACGCACAAACCCCGTGGCCTGTACGGTCGCGAGCACGCAGGGCACATGCAGACACACACAGCCCCTGGGGGCTGCTCCCTGGCACTATTTCTATTAAGGGAACTGAGACCAAAGGAATGACATTCCCGTGACATTCTAAGCTGTGAGGTGTGTCTAGTGGGAAGACGGACCCTGGAGCCAGGCTTCACAGCCCGACGCCTTCTCCTCGGGACTCGGGGTACCCCCGGGCAGAGCCCCGTCTTGCAACCACAGCAGACTGAGGACCAGAGGCCAGTGACGGGCCACAGCCACCCACCTACCCCGTTCTGTCCCTCATTCCAGAGATTCTCACTGGGCTCCTGCCTCCCGTCACCCGCGGTGCAGTGAACAAGGCCGAGACGGCCCCTTGGCCTCAGGATGGGGACAGAACTTCCCAGTTCGTCGCACACATGAAAATGTCACCATCATCGTTCCAGCGGTAGCTGCCACCTGCTACCGGGCAGCGGCTCTGCGCCAGAACTGTGGCCACTGAGTTACTATCCCGTTCACCCTGTCCGCAGGCCACGGGCCCGACGCGGCCCCAGCTCCTCCTCTCTGTCGCCGCCACCTCCCAGCGTCACCCGTGCTGCGGGTTTGGCTACGGCTCCCCCGGTCCCCACTCTCTCCTTGCCCCTGCCTCCCCCAGTGCCCTCTCCCCGGCCGCACCTCGTCTAACCCAGCTCCCCGCCACAGTCAGAGGGGGCCCTGACCACATCCTGCGCCTCCACCTCTCCGGGGCTCCCCACTCTCTTCGGCGGCCTCTAAGCTGAGCGCCCGCCCGCCCCCCAACCCTCGGGCCTCCAGGGTGGCCGCGACGCCAGCCTAGCCCGGGGCTGTGCGCACATACAGAGCCTCAGTCCTGCACCCAAAGGGACCTGAAGGCAATGCAAATCTTCACCGCCCCTCTCAAAGACCCAGGACAGGTTCCCAGGCAGAGCTGGCCCTCCCCCTGTCAGCTCCCTCTCTGCTCCCCCGTCTCCTCCCCTCCAGCATCTGCTCGGGACTTGGGCCCCTGCCCCCCAGCTCTCCCCAGCACCCTGGGCCCCCTGGCCATGCCAGATCTTGTAAGGCGTCCCTCCTCTCTGCCAGCTCTGTCACTATACAGGCACCTGTGAAGCCACAGCCAAGGGCCCCCTCCTCAGAGCACAGGCCTTGGGTCTCTCCAGCAGGGAGGAGGCAAGCTTGCACAGATCCCCGAAGGGGGGCTTCACCACCCTACCAGCCCTCGCTGTTGTTGTCCCTCCTCCAAGCACCCCAAGGGCAGGGAAGTGGCCCTCATCCACGGCTCGCATCACCCTGTCCTCACACTGCCTGTGGGCTGTCTCCCCCTGGCCCGTCAGCTGGGCAGGTCCCGCTCCACACCCCACCCCACCTCACCACTCCATAACCCTCCTCAGGGGGACTCTCTCCAAACCAGCAAAGAGCCAAGCGGTACCATGAAAGCCCAGGGAGGTGTGGGGTGGGCAGGAAGCTCTCCACGCACACAGAAGTGTGCATCGGACTAGAGGCATCCTCTTGCGACCCCACGGGGGACCCGCGCTACAGACGAGGAAGGGTAATTTCTGGCTGAGTATTGAAGGAGTGAGTTTTCATGTAGGTATTTGGCACCAACAAGTGTCAAAGCAAGCAAACTGATCCATTTCTCCCCCTTTATCTAATCTTTTTATTTTATTTTATTTATTTATTCATGAGAGACACAGAAAGAGAGGCAGAGACACAGGCAGAGGGAGAAGCAGGCTCCATGTGGGGAGCCCGATGGGGGACTCGATCCCGGGACCCCGGGATCACGACCTGAGCTGAAGGCAGATGCTCAACTGCTGAGCCACCCAGGCAGCCCCCGCCCTTATCTAATCTAATAGGGAAATACCTTCCTGCCTCTTCTGAGCATGAATCAGGACATTGGCAATAGCTAAAAAAATTATAATAAACCTTAAAAGCATAAAAAAGACCCTTTCCTTGTGAGATGGGATTTTTTTTTCTCCCCTCCCCAAAGCTGCAGTAAAGGGAAGGAGATATGTGCTGAAGGCAGCAAAGGAAGCCCACACAGAGACAACGGGGAAGGCCAGTGTTGGCCGGGGCAAAGAGCCAACTGGCCCGAGACCCTGCAGAGAAGAACCAGAGGGGGCTGCAAGCTTCAGGCCCTCAGCAGAGCCTGGGCTCACGAAGACAGGAACACCAGGGTCAGAGGACCACGGAACCACAGGGCGGGAAGCAAGGAGGAAAATCCAAAGGAAAGGGCGTCCTTTTCCAGGGACTTCCAGAGCAGTGGTCACACGCGGAAGGGGCCCCACGGGCAGAAATCGGAAGAGCCAGACCGGGAGATGTTGGCCACAAAGGACAGAACAATCCTGTCTGCCTCTGGGCTGTGTACACCTGAACTGCTTGCAGGACAGACGACTGATAATGAGGTGTCCCACCGTCCTGTCCCCCGTAAGACTCCAATCCCAGGGCTGCGTTTATATTTCGACTGACGGACTGCGAGCTGGCTTGCTCTCACCAGGCTTAGTAAAGGGGCAGCCTATTCCCCGACAACCACGGCAAGATTCCCCTCCCAAGTCCCCTTCTGCAGGGTGGCCTTGACACTACCCCCCCGGGAGGTGGGGATGTAAGTTGGCTCACAACTACTTCAGCAACAGAACACACAGAAGGGACGCCGCCGTGTGACTTCCAAGGCTGAGTCATTAACGGCCGTGAGGCTTTCACCTTATTCTCGGAAACCCCCACCTTGGAGCTCTGAGCTGCCAGGTAAGGAGTTTAACCACTCTGAGGCCGCCTGGCTGGGAGGAAGCCGAGCTACACGGAGAGGCCTCGGGGAGGTGGTCCTCTTGGCAATCCTAGGCCTCTGGTCATCCTGACCCAGATGGCAGACAAATGGGTGAACGAACGAAGGAGCCTCAGATGATTCTGGACCCTGCCATCAAGTCCCCCTCCGCTCGGGAGTGTTCCCAGTGGACGGGCGATCCCCACTATGCTGAGCTCCAACCCACAGAATCTATGAACACACCACAGCGTTCTCTGCTGCTACCCGTTGCTAACATTTGTTACACAGCGATGCTAATGGGAACAGGTGGGGTTCAGGGATGTGCCACATAAATCAAGGGCTAGAAAAAACCCGTTGCTACTTGAACAATCAGACCTCAGCTCGAATTCAAGTTCACTCAAGGCCAGGTGCCTCAGCTCCCCACCTTGCTTTCCTCATCTGTAGAGTGGGGACAACACTGCCCTCGTGGTGAGGATTTCAGTAGCTGTGAAAATTATCCCTGTGAACTCTGAGGGAGACGGGGCCAGTGCAGTGGTAGGGGCCGTTGGATCACCCCAGCATCAACTGGTGGGTGACAGCCTGCGCTCACACTGACAACCGAGTGACCCAGTTCCGTGGTAATCAAGATTCTGTGGCTTTGCAGACTAAATGAAGAACCCGGGGCGTTGCCCCGATGGGCAGAAATCAGTGAGATTTAATTTATCTCCTGTATGTTTTTGGATTTAATTGGAAATTTTTTCCCCAATGCATGGAGAAATTCACTGTCAAAATACAGGAAAAAAAAAATGTACACTGAGAGGCTGGAGAAGCAAACACCATAGCAGCTCTCATATTAATACAGTTTTTCCAAAATGGCAACTGAACTTGTGTCACAATTGAGCAAAGGGGGGCTGCAGGAGTCATGAGCCTGTGAAAAATAATCCTGTGAGTATCTCACACTGGGGAGGGGTGGTGAAGGCCCCAGCAGCGCCCTGGCCGTGCGTCTTTGTTCCTGCTGCGGGAATGCCCGCCAGGTGACTCCCAGCACAGAGAGCACATGGGAGCCCCTACACCACCGCCTCCCCAGGTGCGAGGGGCAGTCTGCTGGCTTCTCCACGCTTCCCAGCATTGCCTGGGTACACACAGGACCCAGTAACAGGGACCGTGAGGACAGGCAGCCTGGTGAGCCTCGGGAGAGAGCTCTGGGCACAGACACCACACCCCCAGGTGATCCCCCCAAGATGTTACGGTCCGTGAATGCCAACAAGGTGGGCAGGAACAGGAAGAAATTAAGGATGCCATGACAGGGCAGAGAGGGGCTCACATGAGACCCTGGGGACTGAGAATCCCCAGGTGACGTTTCTCGAAGGTCCTCCAATAGCAGATAAAACCAAAACCTCAGAGAAATAGAGGATGGCTGCAAACGGGCACAGACACAGGCCGGGATGGCATGAGAAAGTCAGGATTTTATAGGAGGATATTCATGCCTACCGGAGACGGTTGTCGGGGACTGAATGAGATCACTCATCGTCTGCTCACAGAAGAGCTACTGAGCACCTGCAAAGTGCCAGACACTCAGAACGGCACGCACGTGGCCTGGCCCTGGGGGAACAGAGTGATCTGATCGCCGGGAGTGGAGTAGGGCCTGGTTCCCCTCCCCCCTCCGAGACCACATCCTCATCTCCTGGGACTCAGTCATCCTTCGGGGTATCTGCTCTGGAAGCCAAGAAACAGGTAGAAAATGTGTTTCCTTTAATAAATAAAATAAAATCTCCTTTGCTTCATGAACCCTGCCTCCAGGCGGCTGCTGGTAATACAAAGTCAAGCGGGTTCTGTTGCGTATGTATGTTTTAATAAACGAGAACCATCTCCCCAGCCTCATGTTAAACAAAAATCTTCTTCAGGACAATTCCATGGTGTGTTTCAAAAACAAAAATCCACACATTTTAATGGCCTCTGCCATCACCCGGAGGTCGGGAATGGTTCCTCCGGGTGTAGGGCTTACAGACTAGGGGAATGAGGTGGTCCCTACCCCACGCCACCCTAACGCTCCTAAGACCCGGCTGGATGATCCAGACTCACCTCCAACTGACGGCGTCCACGGTGGCTTCCTCAAAGCCGTGTCCGCATCCCATTCAAAGGGTGTCACCATGGGTCCCCTTGTCATCTGTGTCCTTGGCATGCCCGGGCCTCCACTTCCCAGCTGCTGCCGCTGAGACTTGCAAGCAATGGAGCCGGGGCTGTGCCCGGCATTCATTGTGAATCTTTTTTAACTAGGTAAATAATATCTCAGAGGCAGACATCTATAAAATGAGCTGTTCCGCCTCAGTGAGGCTTGTCGCAAATATGAGGGCTTGTTCTTTTCAAAATACTCCAACATCCTGCGGGTATGAAAAAAATAATCCCCTCTCGACTGATTGAGTCAGAGCAGTGTTTGAGCAGGAGCCACAGCAGCTGACTAGCAGAGCACTTCCTAAAGGACAAGTCCCGGCACCGTCCTCTGGAAGGCCCCACATGGCGCTCCCACTCACCGAGTATCATCACAGGCCGTGCAATCGCAGAAGGAGGGGCAGGGGGGCCAGCGGCCAGGATCTCACAGCCCCAAACAGGGCGCTGGGCTGGTTATGGGATGTGAACTTGACCTCCTGATGGAGCCCGAGAGAGGTCTCCTGTCCCGGCACCCCCACCAGGGAATGAGGGGCCTGCTTTGCAGTGAAGGAAGCACTCAATCAGCTGCTGAGTTCCCCCTCCACAGCAAAGGCTCTGATAACAAAAACCTCCCGTCAGATAGAAGAGGAGCAATCCTCAGGGAAAGGTCCAGAATGCTCTCCACATTGGGGATGACTAAAAAGGTGTTTGTGAGCAACCATGTCATTATTGAGGAAAATCACCAGCAAATGGAAAACGTATTTTCAGTTTTTGTAGTGATGGAGACTAATCAAAACCAGCTTCAAATGTGCAGTGTATTAAGGATCCAAGAAATGACCTTGATTCAAGCAATTACTTAAAATTGAAGTTGATAAGTGAGGAGAATGAGTCCTTCATTAGCAAGGTGACACCTGTTACCTGGCAGGAGCAGGGAGCCCTGGGGGCAGGAGCCGAGTGGGTGGACGCTCGCCGTGGGCTTCACCTGGGTGCTTCCCTCTGCACAGCGGGGAGGCTGCTTGCACCCAGCAGCGTGGACGGGGCCAGGTCCCCTCACAACGCACTGCCTTCAGTCTTGCGTCTTTGTAGCCCAGGGTCACTTTACCTTTGTGCTGGGCCTTTACTCTGAAAGCTTTGCTGAGCATATGAGTATGATGCTCTCTCGACTCTGAGACAAGGCTTCAAGTGCAAATGGTGAGCGTGAATGGTGCAGAGAAGTGGGAAGGTGACACGGAGCCACGAAAGGGCGCGCTGATAACCTGTGACCATGGGGATGCCGATGTGGTAGGCGGAATAACGGCTCCCCAGAGATGCCCGCCTCCCAATCCACGGAACCTGAGAACACACTACAGGCCACACGGCAGTGGACAATTAAGATCCCAGGTGGAATACAGGTGGAAGGGGATGTTAGCTGATGTGGAGACGGGGAAATTAGCCTGGTCTGGCCAGGAGATCCTAAAGGAAATCATAAGGGTCCTTATACTGTGGAAGGAAAAGAAGAGTCAGCTGGGGAGCCACGTGATGCGGCCAAGAGTCATCTGGCCGTTGCCAGCTTTGAAGACGTAAAGGGAGGCCACCAGGCAAGGAATGCAGGAGGCTCCACAAGCCAGACAAGGCCAAGAAACGGATTCTCCCCCAGTGCCTCCTGGAAGGTCCTGCCCGCACTGTGATTCTGGCCCAGCGAGACCTATTTCATACTTCTGGCCTCAAGATAGTAAATTTGTGTTGTTTGAAGCCACTAACTTGGTCATGACTTGTTACAGCAGCAGTGGCAGATACAAGGGACCGTAGGAAACTCTCTTGTGCTTCCTCAGTAAGCCCGGGCTGCTACGACCAGGTACCGGGGACCGAGGGGCTCGTCAACATGACGGGGATTTCTTTCTCATGGTGCTGAAGCCTGAGAAGTCCCAGGTCAAGGCAGCAGCAGACTTGGTGCCTGGTGAGACCTGTTTCTTGGTCCTTAGTTCTCTCTGTGTCCCCATGTGGAGGGAGGGGGGCCTCCGTGGGGTCTCCTTTGTAAGGACGCCACTTCTATTCATGAGTTCCACCCTCACAACCGTGTCACCTCCCGATGGTCCCACCTCCAAATACCACCACCTCAGGGTTTAGGTTCACGACTTCGGGGAGGACGCGCGCGTCCAGTCCGTGGCAACGCGAGAAGAGCAAGAGGCAGGATGGCCATCCCCATTCACGTGGCCTCCTGGATTCGTTGGTGGGATCTAGGAACTTCCTGCAGGCCTGGTGGCCAAGCTGAGTCCCTATCTCGGCTTTTACCGGAGGCTGTGCACCCGGCTCATGACAAGCCTTACGTGTGCCACTCTCCCAGGCAAAAATCTCAAGACAGAGACACACACAAAGCTCATGGGGCTGGGCCTGTGGCCGGGCTGCAGTCAAGAGCAGCTGGGACCCACGGGAACCAGGCCCAGGGAAGGGAGAGGGAGACAGGGCTCTGGGCGCTTCCATGTCAGAGATGTCCTTTCTGGGCTGTCCCGTCATCCACACCCTCTCGATTGCTCCTGCCTCCCTCATAGCCAGGAAGCCCCTCTCACCTAACAGGTAACAGAGTGTTTCGGGCTGGTTTCCTGGACACAGATGCTGGGACAGAAAGTCCCTGAAGAATGTTTCTTGCCAAGTGGTCCTGGGAGACACATGAGAGTAGTGAGGAAGGTGAGCCAGACAGAGGGACAGGCTGACCACAACACAGGGGGTTATGCTGTGGCTACTGGGGGCTCGGCTGATTCCAGGGGACCCTGGGAGCCAGGAGGGACCCTTGGAATTGTCCCCATTTGAGGCCAGGGGGAACAGCCCTTCAGAACTGCACCCCCTCCTCCCTCAGCCAGAGTTAGCTGAGGGGATGGGCTGCACCTGCGGGGAGGCAGTTCCCCATGGCCAAGAGCAATCTCCAGGGCAGGATGGAGCTGGGGGGTATCCTCAGCATCTGGGGAACGGGTATGAAGGCCCTAAAGATGCAGAGGTCTGTGCAGAAGCCCCAGCATCCACCACAGAGGAGAGAGTCTGCTGGCCACAGTGGGCAGTAGCTGAAGCCTGGATGGAAGGGTCACCACCTCCGGTCCCGGCAGACGGGCCCCACAGCACTCCACACCTCCTAGGATCCCACACGGGCGCTGCCCCCCTCCCCGTCCTCGGTCCTGAGCAACCCCAGTGAGCCAGCCTGTCTCCCCCACAGAGGTGCTAACAGACACATCAAAGCCCCAGCTTCTCGCTTTCAAGAAGCTTTGAACCACACTTCTGAAATGGCTGTGTCCAGGAAGATTAAAAGTCTTCCTATTGAAGAATCAGAGGGTCTCGAGCATCAGAACGGAGTGGGTGGGCTCGCAGATACACAGTGCTTTGTGCACCAGGCAGTGGAATAGAAAAGCCAGAATAAAAATATGTGGGGATTCTAAGCAGTAAAGTCTTAGTTCCAGAATCTCTAAAGTGGTGATCCAAGCGGGCAGGGCCCCAGGTGGGGTTGGGGAAGTGAGCACATTGCCAGGAAGGAAGCAAAGGCCCTTATTCATTCACTCGATCATTCATTCATGCAGAAATGATTAATGAGCATCTACTAAGTGCCAGGCACTATGAGGGGGCCTGGGGTACAGAGGGAATGGTAGAGATCTGCCCCTGCCCCTAAATTGCTGAAAGCCTGGTGGGGAGCCAGACAAGTAGTGAGCGTGAAATGTGCTGAGATGAGGAAGCACAGGGGCTGTGGGATTCCAAAGGAATCAGGGAAGGCTTCCCGGAGGAGGCAAAGCCTGAGCTGCACCTCAAAGGATGTTCAAGAGTGAATCAGGTGAAGGGCAGTGGAGAGAAGGGAGTAGGAGTGCAGCAAGGAGGAGGAGAGGTTGGAAAGAGGAATAGAGAGAGGTGCTGCTGGGGGTGGGGGTGTGGTTAGAGCACACAAGGCCGTGAAGGACAGGCAAAAAGCGTGGCCTTTATCAGGAGGGCACGAGGAGCCGTGGAAGGTCCTTGAGCAGCCGTGTGACACGATTCCATCTGGGGATTAAGGCGACGGCAGCCCCACCAGCCCCTGAAGACGCTTCTGGGTTCACAACCCGTGGCTCTGACCCCAGTTGGAGAGGGCTGGCCCGGTGGGGCAGCGGGAGCTCGAAGCATACGGGTGGAGGCCCTGCCTCATCTTGACTTTTCTACAAAGCCAGCACGTCTCACACAGCGACCTGATTAAAAACACGCCATCTGCCCACACGCCTAAGGCCCTGACTCCTCCCAGGACGGTCTGTTCTACTCCCCAGGCCTGAGAGCCCGGCCCCCCTCTGGCTTCCTGTGGCTGACTCCTCCGGGTCCCTAACTACCGCCACCACCCACAGGCTGGTCAGGCTCTTCCGCTCAGAGCCACCCTGGGCCCAGCGTGTCCCCCAGGCACAGTTCCCTGCCGTAGCCACCTGCTTCCATGTCTGCGAGTCTACCCGTCTACCTGGGTGTCTACCTGTAAGAGCCGGGCTCCCCAAGGGCAGGGGCCTCATCAGCGCAGACCTGCTCCCCCCAGAGAAGCACAGCAGGCCTAGCCGGTCCTTGCAGCCCCAGGGCAGGAGGAATCACCAAACATCGCCTTGTCCAGACCGCTCTTCCCAGTGAGCAGACGTGGGAAGAGGACAGCGGTGCGGAGCTCCCACCAGGGCCCAGGCCTTCGGCGGACACCACCTCTCATCTCCCTCAAATCCACGTGCCAGCAGGTGTTGTGAGTCCAGCCCTAGATGCTCAGGGAGCAGGTACCAGCCCGAGCCACAGAGCTGGTCAAGGGCAAACCAAACTTGGGAGGCACACCTGGCCCTTCGCAAGTCCCCTCCCGTATCACTGTCCAGCCCGCCTCTCATGGAATGGCAGCCACATACCCACCAAGCGGCCTTCTGTGTCACACGCTCTGAATACTCTCCTGTGTGTTCACACAGACTGCTCACAGGCCTCCCTCAACAGGGCTGCAGATCTTTGGATCCATCTGATTCAGGAGAGAGAGGAAAAGCCGCCCTTGGGCCACTACTGTGGGTGCCCTGGGAGCTCACACGTGTCACTGCTGGCTCCCGAGCCCCAGGGCCTCCCAGCAAGCAAAACTCAGCATCCTCACAAAAACCTTCCTCTAATCCCTCAAGGCCTGGCACTCACAAACCTGGCCCGTGACCCAGCTTCCTGGAGGCAAGGAAAGCAAAGGGAGAAGCGGACGGTTCTCCAGGATCTGTAGGACCCCGGATGGACCAGCACCTTCCTGACTCAGTGGACCAGGCAGCTGGGTGCACAGCTGCACCTGCATCAGGGTCCGCCAGCGCCAGGCTGGGGCAGCCTCTTGGCCCAAGCGGATTCCCTGCGAGAGCTGAGACATGCCCCTTTTCATAACATCCTCATCATGCCTGGAAAGCCACTGGCTGATGGAGGACAGGAGATGAACATTAAGAAGGCTGACGGTGACCCACATTATCCAAATCCACTACTCTGGGAAGTGAGTCCACTGACAGTCGTGCCCGGGAGGAGCCCGGCAAAAGCCTTGAATCTTTACATTTAAAGCCCAGAGGTCACAAAGCACAGCATGTTTTTACTCAAATTGTGTGACAGGTATGGCCTTTCTGAACAGAACAACTGGGGAAGTACAAATAGTCTGGTCCACGAAAGATCATCAAATGCAAGAAATATCGTGTCATGATGTGGACAAGCACATGTTGTTCTTAATTATAGTTTATTATGACTTTATTGAATGTTTTCTTGTAAGTCACCTCAAATCCTCTGAGGAATAAAGCAAGGCAAAAATAAATAAATGCTTTAAGTTAAAGCGTAGGTGGGACAGCATTCCAGTGACAGCAGTGGGCCTCAGGGAACCAGGGAGGGCTTCGCAGGGAGACACAGGCCCACAGGACAGGCAGCAGCAGCTCCAGTCTCCATGTGGCTACACTTGCTCAAGCCTACCAGACGTTTCCACAGTAAGTCCAACCCCAGCATCAAAAGCCAGCATCTGGGCAGCCTAGGCGTACAGGGACTGCCTCCCTCCTCAGCACCCCCAAGCCTGTGCCATGTGGAGGGAGGGCCAGGTGGATAGAGGAGCGTCTCGGAGTGTGGGGCCCTGGAGCCCCTCTGTCCCAGCCTTCCTGCTCTGTGACCTTGAGCATACCTCTTCACCTCCTGCTCCTGAAATGGGGCCAGTAGAGCACCCGCCTCTACAGGGTGGTGTTGAGCTCATGCCCAGAAATCTTGCAGCTGGATTGGATAATGAGTGCTCGGCAAATCTCAGCCTGGCCCCTGGGAGTCAGCCTCCCCACTGGGGAGTAACGCTGCTGTCCACAGCCTGGGATGACACAGGGCCCCTGGGCTCGTAGTAGGGCCTGGACCATGGGCTTGGTGGGGCCTCAGAGCAGGCAAGGACTGGAAAGTCTCAGAGGGGCTTCATAGAGAAGGAAGGGCCAAGGGTGTCTCAGAAAGGAAAGCAACACTCCAGAGTGGCGGAACAGCACACAGGAAGGCTGGAAAACGGGAATGGCAGAGTGGGCGTGGAGGGCGACAGGGAGCCAGCCTGGCTGGGCAGGCGGGTGGGTGGCTGCCCAGGGGAAGGTGGAAAGCTGGCTCTCCCACCTGGAGGCTGAAAACTAAGCAGACCAATAAGATTAATTCACATAGGCAGACAACTCAAAGCCATGTGTGTGTGTGACCTGAATGGTGTGTAAATACTGGTGTGTAATGATGTGTAAATACTGACCTGAATGGTGTGTAAATACTGAAAAATGAACAAGAATTCTTTGATTGATCCAGCTGACACGGATTCTAGAATTTCTGCCTTTTGCTGGTGTTTAAAGAACTGAAATTAGGCCTCTGCCAGAGAAGGAGGCACTCCTGGTTTTGATAAAGATTAAAATGTTAGCACTCAGTACGCCCTCAATAAATACCCGTGGAAGGAAGGGAGGGAGGCAGGGAGGATGCGGAGGGGGGAGGGCAGGAAGGAAGGAATTGGAAAGCTCATTAAAATTTTTCAGGTGCCCCCCTCTTGCCTGCAAGTTGGAGAAAGATTGTAATTCTCATCAGCTGGAGCCCCTTGGCTCCCTAAAGAGACCAACTGTTCTCACTGGTGTGTTACTATTGAACTTCACCAGAAAATGGGGCCTTCAGGCTAGGAACCTCCAGGGTTAACACTGCCAGGATCTTATTAGGAACACTCGTAATTCTGAATTAAATCCTGAAAGAAGGGAAACCGGAGTGGCACGGCAGGGGTACGAAGCCCTTCCAGCCGGGAGGAGAAACACAGTTCAGAGCTGCAGCTTCCTGCTCAGAGCCAGGGGGTGCGAGGCACGGGTCGTGCCCTCGGGGTTCCCTGGTCCCTCCTGGACCAACCCCCTTCCTTCTCCCTCCACCCCCAAGGGGCATGCTGGAAAGGCTCTGGCTTGGATTCTACACCCGCCGGATTCAAGTCATGGAAGAAAGCACAAGTATCGAGCACCTACTGTGTGCCTGGCCCTGGGCTAAGTACTTTCCGCGCATTTTCTCCTTTGCTCCTCAGAGCAACCCCCCAAGAAGGTATTATTCAGCCTAGTTTACAGATAAAGAAACTCAGTCTCAGAGGTCCAAGGTCACACCACTGGAAGAATCAGAGCCAGGTCTCCCCAGCCAGGCTCTCAACCCTACTAAGTGGTCCTTGGACAAGCATCGGGATGTTTCCCATATTCCTGTACCACCTGACTATGGCTTACTTAAGATTTTTCCTTAAAATGACTCCCTTTATTAACTTAAATAAATGTATTGAAAGAAAACATCATATCACTGTGATATGTGTAAAAATAGTTCCCCTTATCAAAAGTGACCGGGATGGGGACGCCTGGGTGGCTCAGCGGTTCAGCGCCTGCCTTCAGCCCGGGGCGTGGTCCTGGAGTCCCAGAATCGAGTCCCACATCGGGTTCCCTGTGTGGGGCCTGCTTCTCCCTCTGCCTGTGTCTCTGCCCCTTTCTCTCTCTCTGTGTGTCTCGTGAATAAATAAATAAAATCTTAAAAAAAAAAAAAGTGACCAGGAAAGAAAACTCACACAGTGAGTGTGAACTGCCACCAGATCCTGTGGGTGGCCTGCTGAAAGCACATGCCTCTGCCCTCTTACTCTCCATTCAGAAGGGAGATTTTAGCAAAACCCAGAGGGCTCACTGGCACCCAAGTGCCTCCTTCACCAAGACAGGACGGACGGAGATCACAAGGGTCCCCCTTCTCATCCTGTGACCCAGCCCTGGAAACACTGTGTCTGGGCCCCTGACGCAGTCCCCCTATGACCCACCCACCCACCCTCAGGAACAAGGAAATCAGAAATCAGTGGCCTGCATCCAGTTCCTACACGTCCACCTTGAGGCGAAGCCCCTGAATGCAGGAGTCACCGCCCGTGCTGTCTCCTTCGCCATCCTCCAGGTCCCAAAGTGTGCCCGCGGCACCCAGCACGCAAACCAGAGGGGCTTCGTCCAGTGGGAGTGGACAGTGTAAGAGCAGGAGGGGAAGGAGAGGAGGAGGCCACGGAGCTTCCTTCTCCCTGAGGTGACCGTGCCCGGGGACCGGAGCAGTCACACGGCAGGTGCCTCCGGAAGGCCTCCTCAAAGAGGTCATTTTTGAAGTTGGTTTTGTGCGGCCCCGAAATGTAACTGGGCTTTTTGCATATTTGAGAGGCAGGCCGCCCGGTAAGGATGGATGGGGAGCAGCTTAGAGCCGGGGCTCCTTCACACGCGGTCCACGCCTGCCAGCCACGTCAGCAGCCCCTGTCTCCCTTCCAGCCCCACTTCGGGAATCCCGGATGGAAAGCCCCAGAAGCCGGCAGCCTCCTCGGGCTCCCGCTGCGGGAGAGCGGCCCTTTGCAGAGAACCGTGGGTCCCTCTGGTGGCCACGGGCGGCAGCGGCGCCACGGAGGCGCGGCTCTGAGCAGGATCTGAGACCTCTGGCCAGAGAAGGGGAAGTGGGGTCCAGCCTGAGACCCCTCACACCCAGCCGAGCGGGAGGCAGGGTACGAGCGGCGCCAGGGATGCCCAGAGGAGTTTCGTTGGCTGAGCTTCTGGTGAAGCTCCCCCCTCCAAAGGGCTTCCACAATCCGCCTTTTCAATAGGATCTTTGAGTGGGGTGGTAATGACGCGACCAGAGACACCAAGCTGGCTTCCAGGGGCTTCCCCCCACCCCCGGCTTCTCAAATCTGAATAACTAACGGCAGCCACTTATTGAGGCACTTATCAGAGTTTTCTGCCTCCTTTGCCCTGGAGGTAAGGGAGAAAGTTTTCCGGTTTTCAGTAATAACAGGGTTTTCCCGGGCAATCTTTGCCCTATTCATAGGCCTGAGCCTCCCACCAGCCCACAGGCAGGGACAGAAGTACAATCACAGCCTGGCACAGACCTTCCCCGTCAGCTGAGCCGGGCCTGCTCTGTCCTTCTATCGAGGGAGCCACATGGGTGGCCCAGCAAGCTGGGTCGTGGTGACTGCTGCAGGCAGGCCTCACCTGGAGGGGTGAGGGCACCGGGAGGGGCCAGGAGGACATCGCCTGGCAGTGGGGCAGCCCAAATGACATATAAAATACACTTTGGGGATAAACTGCTTCCGCAATTTCAGTCCTTTAACTGCCTAGTGGACACAGCCTGGAAAACCCGCCGGGGGGGGGGGGGGGTGTTTATTTAACTAGAACAGGGACGGGAAGGCCTTCGCCAAAACAGGTGCAAATGACTCATCCCAAGACCCTACAAGTTATTGTTGTGGGTTCAGGGAGGAGGGACCAGGGCACTGGTGATGCGTTTTCCTGGGAAACAGCTCCCATGGCTTACCTTGCACCAGCTGGCCGCCTGACAGCCAGCAGGGCAGGCAGCAGCACCGAGAAGCTTCAGTGGTGACTTCTGCAGACGTCCCAGAATCTGGAGCACTATAGGTCAAGTGCTTTTTGTCATTTAATCCCAACTCCACAACAGAGACTGTTATTAAAACTCTATTAACCCTATTTCAGAGATGAGGAGACTGCACCTTGGAGATTAAGGGATTTATTCAAATAGCAGAGCTCCAGAGGTGGGAGGCAAACCCCTGTCTGACCACACAAAACTTCCAGATGCCAAAGAGGCCCCGCCCACTCTTCCCCCCACCCCCAGGCTAAGAGACACATACACACACACAAATCTCACGCTTCTATACCCAGACACCACTGGCTCGTCCGAACTCCCCTCTGGGGCCATCACACAGCCACACCTGTTCTCAATCAGATACCCAGGATCCCACTTATCACCGTCAAAGGGGCATGTTTCTCTCCATTAAACTTACCAACCTGCCCTTTGTAAATGGTGATCGTACTGTACTATGGTGACTACAACTGTGCTCTGCTTACGTTACAGCCAATGATCTGCCAGCAGCTCCCCGTAGTAAGAGACGAGATGTCCCCTCCACCCCCATGCTCTCTGCCCTGGGTCAGCCCTTGTCATCTCTCACCTGCACCAACAGTGGGAAGCATCCCACAGACCTCACATTAAAGCAGCCTGCCCCAACCACTCTCCTAACGACCACCACCAACCACCACCAATGGGATCCTGGCCCTCTGCATCTTCAAATTCTCCAAAAACTCTCCATCGCTCTAGGGTAACACCCAAGTGGTTGACACTAGAAGAATTTATGTTGACGGAGCGAGTAAGGAAAGGGCACCACAAAGGTCCATGCATGGTGTGGGGAGGGTGAGGATGGAGTCCATGGGGATGGAGGGGCAACTGAGAGCCACGTGAACTTGAAGACTCCCTGGCCATCCTGGGTGGGAGCCACCTAGCCTTTCTCAAGCCCTCTGTGACTTCATCAGCAAAACGGACTCTAGCAACACATTGCCAATCTCTGACGCCCTCCCAGAAACCAGTGAGACACACAAGGCCCTTTGTAAGAGTCACGGCTGCTTGATCGAGTTTCGGGGTTGCTTCCATGGGTTGAGGCATTCTAAAGGGCATGATGGTGCCAGAGGCCCATGTTAAAGTAGGCTTGCAGGGATGAGTAAAAGGTGGGCAAATGGATGGAAAGGAGAACTCTGTTCTAGTTAGGGCAAAGGATCTGGGCAGACCTTGGCAGGCAGGAGAAGCCCCTTCTGAGCACCTGCTGTATACCTGGCACATTGCATTCTTACTTCACACTCCCCAGAATCACTGATAACCAAAGGGGAGGGGGCTGTGGTCAATGTCTGCTCACCAACGCTGCCTTTACAAAAATGAATAAAGCAACCACTAACAGGGGGGAAAAATGCTCATAGGCAAAATAGACAAAAGAATTCCTGCATGTCCAAAAAAAAACAACTCCTGCATGTCCACAATAAAAAGATCACCAACACAACTTTTTAAGTGAGCAAATGACTGGAACAGACACATCACTAAAGAAAATGCAGGAATGGCCAATAGGCCCATGAATAATAAGGATTATTGTACATCACAGAAATGTAAACTAGAACCAAAGTGAGGTGCCACCACATGTCCACCAAAGCAGATAAAATAAAAAGACCAACATCACCAAACGCTGGCAGGAATGTAGAGCCACTAGAACTCCCTTGCGCTGGGAGTGGGAGCTACAATGGCATAGCCACTTTAGAACGTGTCTGGCATATATAACGTTACATACACACCTACCTGTAGCCCAGCAGTTCCACTTCCAGTATCTACTCAAGAGAAATGAAGACAGATGCCCAAAGCTTTGTGCGTGAATGTTCACAGCAGCTTTGGTCATCATAGCCCCAAACTGGAAATGACCCCCAAATGTCCATCGGTAAGGGAAAGGACTAAACGACTCGTCATGTGTCTATACAATGCAATGCTACTCGGCAAAAAAGTGATGGACTTTCGATATGCAATAATATGGCTAAGTCTCAAAAACCCTGAGCCAGGGGATCCCTGGGTGATGCAGCGGTTTGGCGCCTGCCTTTGGCCCAGGGCGCGATCCTGGAGACCCGGGATCGAGTCCCACGTCGGGCTCCCGGTGCATGGAGCCTGCTTCTCCCTCTGCCTGTGTCTCTGCCTCTCTCTCTCTCTCTCTCTCTCTCTCTCTCTCTATCATAAATAAATAATAAAAAATAAAAAATAAAAAAAACCCTGAGCCAAGTGAAAGAAGCAGTACTTGAAAGCAAATGCAGTAGGTAGGAAGAGGATGTACTATATAATTCCTACATTTCTACAAAATATATTCTATATTTCACTCTATATTCCTACAAAATCCTATATTCCTATATTCCTCACTCTATATTCTTATATTCCTACAAAAAAAAACTATGTACAGTATATAATTCCTACATTCCTACAAAATCCAAGAACAAAGCCAACCTAGACAAAGCTTACCACCCAGAACAGTGGGTGTCTCCACAGGGGGGTAGGAACTGACAGAGAAGAGGCATGAGGGAGGATGGTGGTGCTCCACACCCCGCTTAGAGAACCTGTTAGATGGGTGAACAAATAATACATTTGCCAACAGTCACTGAGCTGAACATCTAATCTATGCGTTGTGTTATACTGTAAGTGCCCCTCAAGAAGAAAAAGACTGTGCAGTTAGACCATCTAGGTTCAAATCCTAATTCCAATCCTTAGCAGCTTTGTGACCCAGGCTAATCTCTGAGACTCCATTTCTTCATCTATAAGATGGGGATGATAGCAGCCCTCACGTAGGCTCATCACAGCTCTTAAGTGAGATAATGAATGGGTGTGAAGAGCTTGCCTCCGCGCCCTGGGACTTGGAAAAGCAGGCGCTACATGGAAAGTGGGTGAAAGCAGCTCGCACGAAGTCGTGCAGTGGTAGGAAGCAAACAAAGGTAGAGGTGAGGATGACACCAAGGGCGTGGGGTGCAGCAGGGACAGTCACAGAGCGGAGGCCCAGGAATGAGCCAGGCAGGTGTGCTCCCAGCCCACCCGCTGCCCCAGGAGGGTGAGGTGAGGCCAGAAACTTTGGGGCGGGGGGGGGGGGGGAGGGAAGCACAGTGCCAGGAGCCCTCTGAACACCACTGCCCCAGACGTAAATAGAGGTTGACGCTGGAGTGGGTCATGATTTCTGGGTCGCCAGAGGCTGCAAGGAGAGGACAGACGGGCGTGCCCAATGACTCGTTGTGGGAGTTCTCACCACAGAGAGCAGGCAGGTGGCCCTGGAAATGGCCTAGGCCACCGGACAGACACAGACACACACACACACACACACACACACACACACACACACACACACACATGGAAAGTAGACGGAGCTCTGTGTGGGGAAACTGAGGCAGTATGCACCACTCATACACCACAGTGAGGGTGGGGGAGCTTTCTCACCACAGCTTCCCTCAGCCTACGGGGTGTGACGGAGGCCAGCCCCACCTGCCAAAGATGCAGGGGCAGCCTCGGTGACTCTGGGTCCCTTACAGAGCCTAAGAGCACCCACCTCCTGCTGATGTTAACGCGGCTCACCTCTGTACAGCTAAGAATCCTGAGGTCAGCTGCCCAGGGGCCTGGCTTGTCCTCATCAAGCCTGTCCAAGGATCCCCTCTCCACAAAGGACACTAATTAATTTGTGACCCCCAGCAGGGGTCCGCTGCATCCTGCATCTGCCAACCTAATTATAAAATAACTCTTCCAGGCTGGCTCACGGCCCCGGGTGATTCCAGCACAGGCACCAACAGCTGGAGGGAACAATGACTCCAAAAAGAAAGAATTAAAAATCAGGGCTGCTAATGACGATAACGAGCATCACACTAACTGCTATTTATCAAGCGCCTATTAGGTGCCCTGCCTTTGACAGATATTACCCCCACATTCCCAGTGACCCCGAAGGTGTCACAGCAGGAGCATCTTCCAAACCAAGAAACTGAGATTCAGAGAGGTTAACGGATTTGTCAGAGTTCACACAGCCAGTTAGCCCGGGACCCGAGGATGTCTTACTCCGAAGCCCCAGTTCTTACAGGGCAGCGCACCCCTGAGGGAGTCCTGGGCCCCGCTGGTGGCGGACTTCAGTCTCCCCACAAGTAGATGAGGTTGAGTCTGGTTTACCATCTGCCCTCAGTGGCCGGCAGGGTCCCAGTGGCAACTCGGTGAGAGTCCCCTTTCTAGAGACAGAGGCTTGGGGTCAGCATCACTGAGAACTTTTCATTTTATGGCCTGAGGCCACGAGGCCCCCGTCAGACAGGCAAACGCCAGGTCTCAAGAGGTACATGCGTTTCAGTGATCTCCGCAGCTCTGAGTAATTAAGCACCTCTTGGGCACCGGTCACCTCCAAGGTGCCAGGTACCACAGGGGACTCCTGCAAGTGAAGAGTTGGAAAAAACAAATGTGAAAATGATGGACAAAGACAAAACAAAGTGGACAAAAAGCTGCTCAGGCTTCAGGACAAACAGCACTGGGAGGAGAAGGGGTTTGGGGAGGCTGTCGCCTTGGAGGAGGCGTGGCGGGGGAGGGAGCACTCCGAGGGTAGCAGGTGCACTGAGCCCGGGGGCCCTGGGAAGAGGTCCTGGGGCAGAGGCAAGTCAGAGGCAAGCGCAGAATCAAAGGTAAAGGCAGGTCGGATCCAGACAAGCGTGGGAATGGGCCATTCGCCTGGTCAACAACTGACCCAGGAAACCGAGGGCACGAGAAGGGAGGATGAATGCCACCCGCGTGAGATCTAGCCCCGGGGCAGCGCGCAGAGTGTGGACGGTACTGAGCAGGTGACCGGACAGCGTACACGGACACGCTGGTTAGAGAAGCTAACCGGCTTAGAGAAGGTGGTTAGAGAAGCTGCCAGAGGCGCGGAGGACTGGTGTGGTCAGCCGCCTGCACCCCATCAGCCCTGGAGCAGCCCCTTCTCCTGGACTGGACCCAGGCAGTGGCCCCATCCTCCAGGCAGCGGGATGCGCCACGGAACCACAGCCCCGTGCCTACACCAGCTTCGAAATCTTCACTTAATTCCTGAAAATGATCATTTTTTATCATTTTTTTTTCTCTCCACTCTTTTACGTGATGTCTCTGACATCACAGAGGTTCAGGTCTCAGCTCAAAGGTGTCACTTCCTCCCAGAGGCCGTGACCGCGCCCCCCAGGTTGGCATAGCCCCCAGGCATTCCCTCTCACAGGATCTGACCATAGAAAAAGAATCTGCAAACAGAACAGCACAGCAGGATGTCATATTTGTGCATTAAAAGAATAAAACTGACTCAAAAAAGCTTATTTCCAGGCTCCACATGCACACACGCTGCCCCTTTGCAGGGCTTCATCCTCCCCTGGGAAAACGGGCCCCGCCCTGGGACGGGCCCCACAGAGGGCCCACGGGAGGCTCAGACAATAGGAAGGCGCAGGGAAAGTGCTCCCAGGGGAACAGGGTGGGCTCCCTGGCCAGAGGCTGGAGGGGGCAGTTAGGAGACATACGGGGGGGAGGCTGGGATTCTCCACATTTGCTGGGGACAACCTGGCTCCTGCCTTCTCAGCCCCCCTGACTCTCATCCCCAGTGACCCTCAGAATCACACAACAGCTTACTGACAATGCAGATTCCCAGGTCCCCAGACACCCTCTATCCAAATCTGAGGTGGGGCCTGAGATTCTGTATTTTTTAAAGATTTATTTATTTGAGAGAGTAGGGGTGTGGGGGAGGGCAGAGAGAGAGAGATGATCTCAAGCAGACTCCTCACTGAGCATGGGGCCTGACACAGGACTCGATCTCACGACCCCAAGATCATGAGCTGAGCTGAAATCAAGAGTCAGACACTTAACTGACTGAGCCACCCAAACAGCCTGAGAATCTGCAGTTTTAACAAGTTCCTCAGGTCATCCTAAATGCCCATACAGGTTTGGGAGGGGTTTGCTTTCTCCCCTGGGCCCCTGGGTCCCTGGGTCCCTAACTATAGCCCTCAGCACCGTATGCTAAGAGCCTTGCACCACAAGGTTATGGAAAAATCCATCTTTGTTTATTATGTTTCTGAGGGTGGAGATGGGAGTGCCCTTGTGCGCAGGCTGGGTGGCAAGGGCATTTCTATTACCTTGAGTTCACAGCCTGTTGTTCAATATGGGTAAGAGGGGGAGAGCTTCCTCAGGCCCCATAAAACCTATTTCTCTTAGATCTAGCTACCTCTCCTTTCCCCCAAAATCCTGAGCCATGCACCAAACACACGATGCCCTTCCCCGTCCGGGAAATCTCTCGTGGGTGACACCAGCCTAGTCCACCTCTACCTGCCAGGACAGTCTTCCCTCCATCTCCTCCTCCTATTTCCTGGACATAAGGGTGGGGGTAGGAGACACTAAAATCAGCTAACTTTTCCTTACTATCTTACCATTTCTATGGGCATATTTTTTTCTCTTATAAAGAATTTTTTTATTAATGACGCTCTTTGTAGTCCACTAGTTTCAAATGAGTAGCTTAAAATGCAATGCGATCTAATACTCTTAATAAAATAAACAATAATAAAACAAAGACTCTTCGTGTGTTAAAGGTCTGCTGTGTGCCAAACTCTGTAATAGAAGCTCCCATACGGGACAAGTTCTTGTTCCCAGATGCATGCTGGAACCTCCTAGCAGCCTTTTTAAAATGCTGCTATCCAGACCCCATTCCCCAGAAATTCTGATGAAACTGGTCCAGGTGAGGCCTAGGGTGGCCCCCGGCATTGGTACTTGTCTTAATCACTCTGGTGATTCTAAATAGACGACCAGGATTGAGACTCCCTGGCTTGATTCCAGCCAGGGCCCTTTGAGATGGGTGTTGGTGCTATCTCCATGATACAGATGGAGAAACTGAGGCTTTAGGAAGAGGTGGAGCTGGGAGGAGGGGATGCAGAGCCAGATGTAACACACTGGGTAACTGGCCTGATGGCAGGGAGGGGGGCAGGGGCAGCAGAGAGCTCAGCCCCCACTCCAGCACTGTCTGAGGGTAAGGATGCAGGGTGCAGCCGTGGATCATTCCCAGTTAGTGACCAGTAGGTAAGCAGAGGAAACAGGCTCCAGCCAGTGATGAAGAAGGAAGGCCAGGGAGGTGTCCCTGCCTGCTTATGCATCAGCCTCCCATGGGGACGACTGGAAGTCCCCCCAAACAAGGACCAAGGGGGTTCCTCTCCTTCCGCCAGGGCCAGGCCATAGTAAGAGATCACAGCTCGATGGGTGGGGCTGGCTGGGCTGAGACAGGAAATAAAGAAAAAATTTCAGACAGTACTCAATTTTGCAAGAATAAAAAAAGAAAGCAGCCCCATGAATAAAATAACATTTGGGGATGGGGGAGCGCAGGGGAGGGAGGTAATAGTTCTCCTGGCCCCCAAATCATCCTGCTTCAGTTCCCACCACTGGCAGCAGAGCAATAGCAGGGACATATAATTAGCAGCTGTTATTACATTAGCGTGTGGGATCCATGCTGATGAGATGCCTCAGTCTGAAGGCTGCAGGCCAGGAAGACGGTGGGAAGATGGGGGGTGGGACGGAGGGCCCCCTGGCTCAGCCTCTGGGACCCTCACAGTGGCCAAGTCACACCCAGGACATCCCCCGCACACCCTCCTGCCAGTCTCCAATCTGGGGGTGGGGTGACCTTCCTGTGCTGGGGATGAAGCGCACCCTGCTGCCCCTCCGCCTGGCAGATCGACACCCGCCTCCCCCCAGAGCATCACTCCGGGGCCAGCAATGACACTTAATATTCCCCATCAAGCTCTTGCAAGATGTTCTGTGTGTTAATAAATTCAGGGCACTTTGGGATTCTGAGCAGCTGGTTATTTCAAAGCAGCACTAGACACGGTCCAGCAGGCAAACCCTGCCCAGAGCTGCGGCCACACGGCTCTGGGCATCAGAGCAGCTTCCCCCGGTCTGCTGGTTCGGGGCGAGCTATACCCCAAAGCTACCATTCCACCCGTTAGTAGAGCTGAGCCTCACAGGCTGAGGGAGGATACTGGGGCTCCCTGGCCGAAGCCGAGGTCACGATTCTCAAAGCGTCTTCCAGGAGCCTCGTGTGCCCCACGGTGCCAATCACCACGTGCAAACAGGCAGACTGCAGGGTCAGGACTCCAGGCCCCCGCTCAGGAAGGCCTGAGAATCTGGTCAAGTTCCTCAGATGGACTAGATTCACATAGAGATTTGGGAAGCCCTAATCCAAGGACATGGTAACAGACCGCAGGGTCACCAGTGGGAACAGCCAGATGCTGAAGGAGGCTGCTCCGAGGCCCTGCGGCCAAGCCCCTGCAATGTGCCAGCGCCCCTGCACGGCAGAGGAGGGCTCCATGCCCAGTTTACAGGTTAGGAAACTGATGGTCACAAAGGCTCAGGCCTCAGCTCAAAGGTGTCACTTCCTCACAGAGGCCGTGACCCTGCCCCCCGGGTTAGCATGGCCCCCAGTCATTCCCTCTCACAGGATCTGACCATAGCACTTGAAACAATTAGAAAGGATTTTGTTTGGTGGTTCGTGCCCCCCAGTGACCTTGATGATTCTGTTTGTCACTATGACCCCAGCACCTGCCACTAAGCCTGGTACACAGTCAACATGCCCTGAATGAGGGAGACAGAGAGGTCAAGGTTCACACTCAGGTTTGAGGACCCCAGAGGCATCCTGAGATGGTGGCCCACGGCGAGGTCATGGGTAGAAGGGGGGAGCGGACAGGCAGCTGGACCCTGCTCTGAGCCAGACACAAGTCAGCAGGCATCTTCTCTGCCTTCGTGCTGCTGCCAGTCAAGAGGCAGGCGGAGAAGCATAAGCAGGGGTAGGGTCACAGTTCCTGGTATGCAGATGAGGAGCCTGGAACCCGAAGGTGAAGTGAGGGACCCAGGGCTTCCCAGCAAATCAACAGCAGGCATCCCCCACACACACTATCTTCCTTTCTCTTCTGTAGGTGGGCACAATTTTTCCCTAGGGGGGTGCTGGGGGCTGAACCCCAAGGTGGCAGAGGTAGCCGACACCCAGCCTTGCAGGGTTCTGGAAGGGTCTGCTGAGGCGGGGGCGGGGGGAGAGAGGAATGTGGGCGAACAGCCCAGGCACGTCTGTGGGCCGAAGACAATTGCAGTCGTGCCTCCTTCTGGGAGAGCCAGGATGGGTGCTGCATGCTAAGCAGCCCCGGCAGCTGGTCCACGGCGAGGCCTGCAGCCCTGCCCCGCCGGCGCCCGCGCCGCCAGAAAACGGACTTTGAACAGGCAACAAATGAACATGTCAAGCCCAATCCCTCCACACCCGGAGACCGGGACTGCCGGGGATGGGGGCCGCCAAGGGACACCGACATCAGGCACAGCTGTCCCCGCCGGCGCCGGCTCCTCCAGGGCAGGTCACTGCAGGGCCCAAGGAGCCTCCAGCCTAGGCAGAGGGGCAGCTGCCAGCGAAGAGCTGGGGGGACACAGGCAGGGGGACAGGCTGGCGTGCGGGAGGCGGCAGAGGCTCTTGGGGCAGGCAGGGTGGAAGGAGGCCCACCCACAGCCTAAGCAGGCAAGCCTGCAGCCCCCGGGCCGGGAGGGAACTGCCTCCCTACTCCCCACTCCAGGTCAGGAGGAGCCCAGAAAGGCTTTGAGGGAGAAGCCCTGCTTCAAAGGAATCCATCAGAGCTCTTAGTGCCCATTTACAAACCCAAACCCCTCTGATAGGCTCCTCTTAGCCCAACTCTGCAGACTTAGCATCAGTCACTGAGGGTGTCAGGGAGCCACCCCCATCCTAGCCCCACCTCCACCCTAAGGACCCCGACATCCTCTGCAGAACCCCCTCCCCAGCAGCCCTGACCACAATGGCTCAGCCTGGGGCTGCCTCTGTGTTTAGACCAGGACTGTCCGAAAGGTGGGATGGAATGCTCCCCCCCACCCCCACCCCACCCCCACCGCATCCCTAGGCCTAAGCCCAGCCAAGTCTGCTGAATGAAGGCAGAGAAGGGCACCGGCTGCAGGGCAGGGGCCAGGCTGAGTGCTGCACCTCTGCTGAGCTCTTCAGACGCCACACGGACTCTGAGAGGTGGCCCTTCCGTGGCCGCTTTATCCGCAAAACTGAGATCACTGGGCCCAGGAGACTCACTGAGGCCACACGGCACAGGCACGTGGCACACACAGGACACCTCAGGATACTCCAGGAGTTTGCAGTCACCCCAGAAGCATGAAGCACACCCAGGACACTCCCAGATACCCCAGGGCATCCCAGGAGCATGCAGCACACCCAGGATACCCCCAGACACCCTAAAAGCATGCAACACACCCAGGACACCTCAGGGCACCCCAGGAGCATGCAGCAAACTCAGGATACTCCAGGGCACCCCAGGAGCATGCAGCACACCCAGGACACCCCCAGACACCCTAAAAGCATGCAACACACCCAGGTGACCCCAGGGCACCCCAGGAGCATGCAGCACACCCAGGACACCCCAGAGCACCCCAGGAACATGCAAGACACCTAGGACACCCCAGGGCACCCCAGGAGCATGCAACACACCTAGGATATCCCCAGATACCCTAGAAACATGCAGGACCCCCAAGATACCCCAAGGTGCCCCAGGAGCATGCAGCACACCCAGGACACCCCAGACACTCCAGAAGCATGCAGCTCACCAAGGCTAAAAGCCAGTCGTCCTTTCTCCCACCTCAGGGCTCTTCCCACCGGTCCGGCCTTACCTCACCAGTGCTCACTTAAGCATTTTGTATTTAAGATTTCAGCAGAGAACAGTTTCTACCCCTTTACTGTAGAGGCGCAGTCCCTTTGTAAACTAACCATCAGAAACTAGCTCCATTTGTGCAAGCTTTTATCCCCCACCTGCTCAGATTCCACGGTGACTAACCCATCCACCCTCCCACCCCTTGTCGCCCCTCACCCAAACCTTGATCATCAGCCGCGACCTCAGCCAGATGCCATCCCATGAGCATAGGCAGTGGTGGACTGGGAGGACATTGCTCACATCCAGGTTTCCTGCCAGATGGCCACCAAGTGGTCACTTCTGAGACCTCATTCAGGACATGAGCACTGTCCAGAGATGTGGCCTGTCCCTCTGCTCCATCCTGAAGGCGAGAGGGGGACCCCGTGGCAGGACCAGGGTCAGGCACAAAGCAGACCTGAAACATTCCAGCAAATTGGCAAGGATGTGCCCGCAGGTTCCATCAATTTCTCGAGGCATCTGGGGTGTGTGTATATGGGGTGGGGGGTGTCCACCCCTACAGTGGAGCCAGCCCTCTCTTTCACAAAGTAGGAAACTAAGAGAGAAAGGGAGGAAGAGGTCACACAGTAACCAGGGTGGTGGGAGAACTAGACGCACCGCCCTGAGCTCACAAGCACCCATACGCTGTCCCACGACCTGCTCTGACGCGGGAGCCTAAGGGTTCTACGGCCCACCCCAGCCCCCACGGGCCAGGCCGCGGCCAGCTCCCACTGTCTGGGCCACCAAGCTACGAAGGGCTTTTAAGAGGAGTACTTTCATCTTCTTTTAATTGACATATAACTGACATAAAGCATTTTATCAGTTTCGGGTGTGCAACGTGACGATTCGATATTTGTGTATATGGCAAAGTGATCGCTACAACGAGTCCAGCTGACATGTGTCACCACACAGTTACGTATGTTTTCTGGGGATGAGAACTTTTCGGATCTACTCTCTTAGCACCTTTCAAGTATGTAATACGGTCTCAGTAACTATAGTCACCATGTCGTCCGTGCACTACATCCCCACGACTGACTTACCTTGTAATTGGGGATTTGTACCTTTTGACCACCTGCACCTGTCTCACCACCCTTGCCTCTGTTTTCTGTATCTGTGAGTTTAGGCTTTGTTTATTGTTTAGATCCCACATGTAAGTGAGGTCACAGAGGATTTGTCATTCTCTGCCTTCCTTCACTTAGCGAATGCTCTCAAGGGCCATCCGTGTTGTTGCCAATGGCAAGATTTCCCTCTTTTCCTTCCATCTTTAATGAAGAAAGAAACTGGGGTGGTAGGCTGGGCTACAGAACTCAGCAAAGGTTCCCCGGAAAGGACGCATGATGCTCTGCCTCATGGCACTCCTGGGGCCTCAGCGGATGCACACACCCGATCCTCAGGGAGGCAGGCAACTCACCTCTGACCATCTCACAGAGGAAAAAACTGGTATTACCTGAGTAGGGGTGTCAGAGTCAGTAAATAAAAATAGAGAATGTCCCCATGACATTTGAACTTCAGGTAAACAATGAATAATTTTTTTAAATGAATCATTCCTAGGGCTCTGGTAACAGGAAGCACAAACAGGTGGCTTTATTTATTCTCACAATTGTGGAGGCTGAGAGTTTGAAATCAAGGTGTCACACCCCCTCGGAAGGCTCTGGGGGAGAAAGCGTGCTGTGCCCTTCTTGTAGCTCCTGGCGTTGCCATCAATCCCTGGCTTATAGACACGCCACTCCGATCTCTGCCTGTCGTGATGTGACATTCTCCCTGTGTGCGTTTTCCAGTGGCCATCTCCCCTCTGTGTCTCTTTGCCTCTTCTTAAAAGAACACGAGTCGTATTGGATTTAGGGCCCACCCTACTCCAGCAGGACCTCATCTTGACTTCATTACTTCTGCAAAGATCCTATTTCCAAATAAGGCCGCCGTCACAGTTATCAGGGGTTAGGACTGGAGCATATCTTTTTGGGAGACCCACAATAGTAATTTGAGGTTTGCCTCAAATATTGCACGGAACATACTGAACTTCTGTGATAGTCTATATGGGCTGCCATAACAAAATACTAGAGACTGGGAGGGCTTAGCCAACAAATGTTTATTTGTCACCGTTCTAGAGGCTGGCAAGTCCAAGGCCACAGTGCCAGCAGATCCGGGCCACGGTGAGAGCCTGCTTCCTGGTTCACAGGCGGTTCTCGCTGTGTCCTCACCTGGTGGAAGCGGCAAGGTCGCTCTCGGATCCCTTTTACAAGGGTACTACTTCCATTCATGAGAGCTCTAACCTCACGACCTAATCTCCTCCCAAAGGACCCATCTCCAAATACCATCACCCTGGGGGGTTCAGATTTCAACATACAAATTTGTGGGGTGGGGGGAGCCACAAACATTCGGTCTACTGTCATAACCAAAAACATACTTGTAATTTACCTAAAATCCAAATGTAATAGAGCATCCTGGATTTGATCTGGCAACCTTATACCTGAGTCATGGGATCTTGCCCCAAGTCCTACAACCTGGTCCTGGTTCTGCCCTCTGGAAAGTAAACTACTATAAAAGAGGGAGGAATGGGGATGAAAATGAACTATTTATGAACAAAAGGTTAGTGCCCAAAAGCACCTAAAAATGAGACAAGATGGGGGTGAGGTGGAAGCAGGGTGGGGGTGGGGGGTGGTTGCAGACATTCACACCTGCTCCATATCCCGGATCTGTGCTGGGCTCCCAGGACAGACAAAGACGGAGGAGGGGGAAGGCCGGGCGGGGTGGGCACTGGGTCCCCAGTGCCAAAAAATATGCAGAATCAGAAGGCTGCTCCAGGCACTGCGCTGGCCTGGGCCATGAGCACACGGTGGGACAGGGTATCTCCCGTCCTGGCATCAGAGTCATTCACCCCTTAGCCCAACTCTGCCCTGGAAGAGCAACCCTGAGCCCTGTTCCTCAGTCTGTGCCTTTCTCACTGCACTACATGTCCTGGCAAATGCAGCCAGAAGCCCTCAGTCCCATGTGGTCCTCGAACCCAGCTGGGCAGGGTCACTGAGTCACACTCATTAGGCTGTCACCTGCCTACGTCTCCCCTTTAGGTCCCTGTGACGTGTGAGGCCTGGCAGACAGCAGGGGAGACAGAGCTGGACCCCTACCCTGGAGGATGGACACTTCGAAGTGAGGCAAGACTCAACACGTGATGCAAGTTGATTAAAACCTGCCTGAACCACCCCCTCTGGGTGAGGGTAAGGCTGACCTCCCTGGTAGGGGTCTCGGGGCTTCGGGACTGGAGTTGCTCATCTGCTGAGAAGGTGAAACTGAAGTCAGGGGAGAGAGCAGGGCCATGGGCCCAAAATGAAGATCTAAAGGTCAGAAAGGAACACGGAGGCAGCTTGCTGACTTCTAGCACTGATAACCTTTTCTGAGGACCCACTAAGCAGGTGCCAGGATAATTTTGAGCACGAATTTTCTCCCTAAACTGGGGGGAGCTGGGAGAGTTAGGGGTGCCCAGAATATTGCTTTACTAAATTAAATGGCAATTATCAGAGTGACCAGGTAATCTGAGAGCTAAGGGTTGGTCTTGGGCAGCTCAGGTGACAGGTGGACATGGCCTGGCTGGGGTGAGTGGGGCTCCGGTGCCCCCAAGCTCTCGGGGTGGAATGTGCAGAGCGGAGTGGGCCTTTGCAGCCAGAGTCCTGGCAGAGTGACTCCACCTGTGCTTCCAAGCCCTCAGTGGACAGTGTGCTTGAGAGCGGGCAGGCAGGGCGGACAAAGGAGGCTGGCACTCGTGCCTCTAACGTGGACCTGGCAGCATGTAGCAGAAGGAACTGACTGTTGCCCTGCAGCATGCCTCCTCCTGGATCTCACATCCAACCTGGCCAACTCCGACTCCTTCCCTCACCTGCCTCAGACGCAGCATCATGGGCCACGTACCCACACACGTGTGCACACTCGTGTCCTCAGTTCCACCTATCTGCACACACAGACACACACACACACAGATCCACACTCAGATATGCACACACTTGCCCACTACCATACATCAGAAGCTGTGGTCGGTTCAAATCTGTGGGTTTACACACACACACACACACACACGGAGCTCTCATACCACACTCGACTTCATAATTGCACCCACAGCATATATTTAAAGTGTTTCCCTGGCTCTCCAGTGGAAAATAAATTTCTTTTCTCACTTTCCAGATTTTCAATCCTCAACCTGGTGCCAATTTCCATTTATGAAATGATACCCAAGAAAGACCAAGAACCCAGAAAGGGACATGAATCTGAACCCAACAGGTGCTGGCTTCCCTACAATGTGGCTGTAACAGCCCATCTCTGTGGCTGAGACAAAAGGGCACCGGCAAAGGGGAGTATCACAAGGGGGACACCGAGCTGCTCAGGCCAGTCATCAGTGGACGGGACAAGGGTGACGGCCCTATAGGAGGTGGGCACAGGGCAGTTAAGCCAGCAGGTTAGGAGGAGCAGAAGGGAGAGCACAGCGTGGCAGGAGTGCCCATGAACAAACACAAGGCTACCTGCGATGAGCAGAGTCGCACACGTGGTGCCAACTCTGAACTACGTAAGACAGCAGGGTGGGGGCAGGGATGTTGAATGGTTTTCCAGACAGTAGTGTGGCAGCTTGGACCCAAATCAGGACATAACTTCTGTTCCTTTGTGGTAGTGCAGGCAGGATGAAAAGAATGATGTGCCAAAACTCAGAGCACTAAAATGAGAGCAAAAAGTGCCCTGATAAAGTATGAGTGTGCTAGGGCTACAGTACCACAGCACCCCAAACTGGATGAATTAAATAACAAAAGTGGATTGTTTTGGGGTGCCTACGTGTCTCAGTTAAGCATCTGTCTTCAGCTGAGGTCATGATCCCAGAGTCCTGGAATGGAGCCCCGCTTTGAGCTCTCTACTCCGTGGGGAGCCTGCTTCTCCCTTTCCCCCTTGTGCATGCTCTCTCGTGCACTCTCTCTCTCACTCAGATAAATAAAAATTTTAAAAAATATTATAATTTTTATTTAATATTTTTAATATTAAAATTTATAATAATTTTATAATATTTTTAATATTTTTTAATTTTTATTTATTTATTTGAGAAAGAGAGAGGGTATGAGTAGGGTGGGGGCAGAGGGAGAGGGAAAAGCAGGCTCCCCATTGAACAGGAAGCCCCTTGTGAGGCTCAATCCCAGGACCCTGGGATCATGACCTGGGCCAAAGGCAGATGCTTAACTGATGGAGCCACCCAGGTGTCCCAATAAGTAAAATCTTAAAAAAAAAAAAAAAGGAAGTGGACTGTCTCACAGCTCTAGAGACTGGAAGTCAGATATCAAGGTGTTGGCAGGATGGATTCCTTCTGAAGGCTATGAACGAAGATGTCCCACACCTCTCTCCTTGGCTTGGACATGGCCATCTTCTTCCCTCTCTTCACATGGATTCCTTTCTGTGTCTGCCTGTGTCCAAATTCCCCCTTACAAGAACACCAGTCTCATTGGATCAGGGCCCACCTTAAATCATCTCACTTTAACTCAGTTGCCTTTGTAATCACATGCTGAGGGACTGGGGGTTGGGACACTAACATCTTTGGGGCGGGCAGGACACAATTTCACAGATACCAGTCAAGACTGAACCACATCAATAACAGAACTAACAAAGACCTGGGGGTTGAACTTCCCCTATAGGTCATGACGGAGCAGGTCGGCAGTCAGAAAGGCAGACCCCAAATACACCGGGCCTCTAATGGCAAAAAATCAAGACTCTGCCCCAAGTTTTAAAGTATTCTATTGTCAGTCACTTACTTATTTTTCTTGCAAAATAATCCTTCTACAAGAATGAAAGGCTTTATTTGTGTTCTCGGCTGAGAACGGGCAGTCTTTGTGCCAGCTGAGCTCATTAGAAGTGGATCTGAGAGGTCCACATGGGGCTGAGGAGGAAAGCAACCTCTTATCAAAATCACAGTTTGTGACTTTAAGTAAATAAACACAGTTTTCTACAAACATTCTAACAAATTTAGTTTCCTACCACAAATATTCATAGTCTCAAATGGTAAAGTTCACAGTCCTTGGAATTATTAAACCTTTCAATATTTCAGGAACATTCTTTGTCCTCTTAGGAAGCACACTTGGATAGAAAATCAACTTTCTGATGACAAGATACAGGATCAATACAGATTTCACTTGAATCTCATGGTAACTGTGCATAAATATTTGCTGCACTTCTCTATCTCAATAAAAGCTAATGCTGAATCCAGGGTTCAGCCTTCTCAAAAGTGCTCTGTCCTCTCAGGACACTTGCTACTGAAGCTTGAAGCCTCTGGCCTCAACTTCATTTTAATCAAGTCTAATTTTAAAGCGTTTGGAGTTTATAACTTTTAATTCTATATAGCTCCGAGGAAGCATTCCCAGGGCCCCTTCTTTAGAAGTCAGGATCTTGAGGCGGTCTTGGGGCAACTCAAGGAAGACAGCCTGCTTCATGAGCAAAGACTTTGGGGCTGGCCTGCCTGGGATGGAATTGCAGCCCTGCCCTGCACTAGCCACATGGCCTTGAGCAGAGGGGTAACTTCTCTGAGCTTCGTTTTCCACTTGTAAAATGAGAATAATACCAATTTCACTAGATAATTGTGAGAATTAAATGAGATCATATGTGGGTGGTGGATGCTGTGCTGTACCTCCACTCAGAAATGCAAGCCTTATTTCCCAGCTTCAGGGCACGCTGCCAGAAGACAGCGCTCAGCTCTCAGCCCTCCTGGGGGACTGTCTCAGCTACAGGAAACCATCCAAAGGGGACGCCTGGGTGGCTCAGCGGTTGAGCCTCTTTCTTCGGCTCAGGGTGAGATCCTGGGATCTGGGATCAAGTCCTGCATCGGGCTCCCAGCATGGAGCCTGCTTCTCCCCCTGCCTGTGTCCCTGCCTCTCTCTGTCTCTCTCATGAACAAATAAATAAATCTTAAAAAAAAAAAAGAAAAGAAGAGAAGAGATAAAGAAAAGAAAAGAAGAAAAGATAAGAAAGAAAAGAAAAGAAAAGAAAAGAAAAGAAAAGAAAAGAAAAGAAAAGAAAAGAAAAAGAAAATCGTCCAAGGTCACACTTCCTTCCAGGGGTGGCCTGCGTTAATAACTGAGCAACACGGGATAGAAAGGCCTGGAGTCCTTGTCTCCACTCAGGCAAGTCTGCAGGATCATCCCAGCTCCAGGGCTTCCCACTGGGCTGCCTGACCCCTGCCCAATCCTGTCTCCTGTCCCTTCCCTTTCCCAGCATGGATCCCAAGACCCTCCCGCCTCCTTCATAAACATCCTGAGCTCTCATCTTTGACTCAGAGTTTGCTTTCCCAACAAGAACAGTATGTGACAACACATGAACTGCTCAGGAAAGTTCCTGGCATGCAGTAAGCATGATTGAAGGGCCTGTCAAATAAAAAGCTAGAAGGACATAGTGACCACAAGGTATCCTCGGTGCCTTAGAAGTCAAGTGGTATCCGGATCCAAATCTGCCTTAGAGGCAGAGGCCTGGGGAAGACCTTGGAAGGGGACAGGGGGAAGGAATATTATCGGACTGCATGCCTCTGGGCCAGGGGAGGTGAGGGTTAGGAGAGAAGGAAGGTAAGACTTGGGGCTGCCCTATACCTCCCTGCCCTGATGCTGCCTGCTAGAGACTGGTGGAAAGGTGGGGGATGCAGAACTTTCTTCCTGAACCTTTCATATTCTATTTTAATACAGGACCTCCGGATGCTTTCTACTATCATAGCTCAATATTCCCCCAGAGCAAGAACATCTGGAACAACCAGGAGAGAATTCAGACTAGAGCAGAACAGACATCTAGGACAAGTCATTAGCCAAAGACGCTTGGGACAATGTGAATTTTTCATCTAAAACTTACAAATACCCAGCTTTGGAAGGAAGTGTCTCTCTCCACTGACATAGGGCCCCCTCCCAGCCAAGGGATAAAAGGATGACCCTGTAGACACTGACTCTTACCCCTGGACAAGTGGCCATCATCCCCCATCAAAAGCAGGTATCAAGGGCATAAGACCGGTGCTATACAAGAAAGGGCTTTCATGTAATGGAAGCCCAGTGGGGGAAAGAGATGAATTCTGTCTGGAGCAGTGAAGACAGGCTTCATGGAGGAGGTGGTGTTTAAAGTGGCTTTTGAGAGATAAATAGAAGTTCTCCAATTACACAAAGTTCAGGGGGGTTTCTAGGTCGAGGAAGCACCGTGTCCTCTAACACCTACGTACAAACAGGTGGGGAATGTTCAAGAAAGGTTAAGGTGATTTACTTTGGCGGGAACTTGGAATGCTTGAGAAGAACTGGCTGGAGTGGAGACCAAGGAATCACACAGGAACTCGATCATGGCTCGCCCAGAATCCCAGATCAAAGAACGTGAATTTTATTCTGAATATGGTAGGGCACCCACAGGTGCTCCTGAGCAGGGGATTGGCCAGGCCAGACACAGTTTTGGAAATATGATTCTTGTGGTTAGTATGGGGGAATGAGATGAAGGCCTCACCTGGCCACAGGACACATCTTTCCAGGTTGCAGTGCTCAAGCAGGAGGCAGCAACCTGGGGTCTGCACTGCTAAATGAAACCTAAAAGACAGACACAGATCTGGAAAAGACAGAAGGCCCAGAGTTAAAAAAAAAAAAAAAAAAAGGGAGCTGGAGCAGTTTCCTTCTAAACAGCTGTGGTGTACAAGCATTTGGATTTGGCTTGATTATTTAAATGGAATGTACTTCTCACTGCCTCTCCTTGTTTTATATCAACATCTGAGGTGGCCGCAACAGTATCCAAATGATCCAGGGACTTGCTCAGCACACAGCAGACGCTCAGCCACGAGCCACAGCTGGAGAGCCCATTTTTCTATGGAATTTCCACCCATAAAAAGACCCAGATGTTCTAAGATGATTTTCTTGGTGCTGAAAGGATGCCAGGTCTTAGCAAAGAACTGCCAAGGGGATGGGTATCTTAGAGTGAATTCCCTGGAAACAAATTGTCGGGTGGAGACTTGCATACAGGAGGTTTTACTGGGGAGTGTTTCAGGGAGACAGATCTGCAAAAAAGAGAGGAAGGCAAAGCTGAGTGGAGGGAGAGGCCGACCTGCAGTGCAGTGACTGAGGCCCAGCCAAGCCTATGAGAGCTCTGGGGCAGGGAAGGCCCCAGAGGAGGCAGGGAGTCAGGCCTCGAGCTCATTGGCCACAGGAAGAGCAAATGTCGTACAAGGAAGTAGCCACCAGTCAAGGGAAATTCTCGGTGAGTGCAACAGCTATGAAGTAAAGTACTCAGCAGCTGAGGGATGGGGGCGTGAGCCCCAAAGTGGGGAACTGGGCCAAGCACTCCAGTGTCCTCCACAGTGAGGATCCAAGTCAGTCTCCCCATCCATAAGCCCCCAAACGAGAGCCCATGCAGTTAGGGCTGATTCAGGAACAAGCCACATTCAAAGGACAGGACCCTTTACCCAATTCAATCCACAAACTATGGCCTTGGCAGTCCTCTGGGTCAGCAAAGTGGCATTCACCCTCGGGGGCTGCCTCGCTGGGCACTGATGCCAGGAACCTATGAGCAGCCACAAAGCCCAGCTGGACACCCAACATTACTCTGGACGGCCAACTCGACTATGCACGATCCATACGGGGTAGTCCGTCTAGACAAACATCACCAAGTTTTTAATATTGAGGACATGTCCATCAGGATACTATCAGACTTTCTTAAAATGAAAACGTTTTTAAAACATACATGCCGCCCCTGCTCGGCTCCTGCTTCAGAAAGTCTGAGGCTGGGACGAGCCTGGGAACGCATGTGTCTCAGAAGCTGCATGGCTGATTCCAATGGGCAGGTCTCTTTGAGACCTCTCTCCTACACCAGCCTGGACTGACTGCTGTCAACCTGTGTCAACCTGGGGTCACAGGCTCCAAATCCCCCCAGAAGGCACAGGCAGGTATCCCTATGATGTGAAATGAGCCGAATGAGGCATCATAAACACAAAGTAGAGAAAGCATGTCCCTGCACATGAGGGGAAATCAGGACTCACTTCCAACTGGTAGTCGCTACATGATAATAGGCTCCCACTGAGACCACAGCTTTTCCCAGATAAACAAGAAATCCAGATTTTTATGTGAAATCTTCTGATTTTAAAATGCTGGCAATTAACTCAAATATTCGTACACATTTTGTAGGCCACATAAACCAATCTCAGATCATGTGAATCTGTAGTTCTGGCTTTATTCTTGGGGTACCAATTCATGATTTCTGGTGTAGATCCTCCCCAGAGTGAGCACGGTGAAGAGTCCTATACAGAACAGTGTCGGCCATGGGGTGACCAATATGGACAGTCGTGAACTAGGCAGGCTAACTATCCTGGATTTGACGGCAAGTGCAGTTCTAGATTAATCTGTACAGACCAGTGAATGTGAAAATGGGTAGTGCTGGGTTGGAAAGTATAGACTATCCTGGATTTGACAGCATGGAGAGTCCTAGGTTGGACACTCTGGAGAAGTGGTTCCCAACTGGGGATGATTTTACCCTTCAGGGGACACTGTCAACGTCTGGAAACATTTCTATTGTCACAACTCAGTGGGAAGGGGCACACCGGCATCAAGTGGGCAGAGGCCAAGGATGCAGCTAAATACCCTGTATTGGATAGAACAGCCATCCCCAATCCCAACAAAGAATTATCCATTCAAAAAGTCAATAGTGCCACCGTTAAGAAACAGAACAGACATGCAGACCATCCTGGACGAAAGCACGGACAGCGCTGGGTGGAAGAGGTGGAACCGTGCAATCCAAAACGGTAGCTACCAGCCACATGCGGCTGAGCATTGCGATGTGCTAGCGAAACTAAGGGACTAAATGTTCATTTCATTTTAGTTCAATTTTTATTTTATGAAATCTCAATACTAATCAAGTATTCCCAATGAAATATTAACAATTAACACCTGAATTGAGATGCGCTATGAATATGAAATACACACCAAATTTCAAAGATGACGCAAAAAAAGGTAGGACTCTCCAATAATTTTATATTGATCATGTTCTCAATATTTTTGATCTATTCAGTTAAATAGTATTAATATTGATTTCACCTGGGTTTTTTTTTTTTTTACCTTTTTGAACGTGGCTACTAGCAATTTTGAATATGTGGCACACATTATATTTCTATTGCACAGAATCTTGAATTCTCTGGCACAGATGGTCCTGGGTTGGACAGAACAGACCACCCTGAATTTGTTAGCATGGCTAACTGGGCTGAAGGAGGCAGATGATCCCAGATGGGGGAGGGAGGAGGGGAGAGGCGGAGAGGAGGGTAGGTAAGGAGATGGCATGAGGAGCGGACAAGGGGGGTAGGTCACACAGGGAATGGCAGGCTCTGAGGAGTTTGTATTTCCCCCTACCTGTTAGGCCCCGTGTAGGGCCCCGTGTAGGGTTGAAGCACATGATGCAATTGGATTTGTGTTTTAGGACAATCCCTCTGGCAACGGAGCGAAAAGTGGATTAGAAAAAAACAAGTCTGGCTTCTACATAGAAGATGTGTCAGAGACTTTGACTACATTTTGTTCCCCGTTGCATCCCTCATGCCACCAAGCACATGGGTGACACCAAGTAAATACTTGAATAGATCTATCAATCCATCAATACCTTTGGTATCATTCTGAACTAGGGGACATAGTTCAAGATCAAGCAGATGGCAGAGACTTCCTCACACCTTCTCGGAGTACAAATTAATTGCCAGCTCCCATGCTCCTACGTGAAGAAGAGAAGAGCAAAGACAAGTATCATTTCTTGGAAAGAACAACCTCTCTGTGGCTGTGTTCCCTCTTCAAATTCAGAGAGAGAGATAAAAGCATAAAGCCCAGCCTCCACATTCCCTAAACAATTCGCGTTTTCCTTGTGCAGACTCTCCAGCAGCCGGGGAGTGGGTAAATGGAAAGACACAGGGAGAGGGAACAGACGCTACCTGCGGGGTGGGACAGGGGACGGGTCAGAGCACTGCCCCAGGACCCCAACGCCAAGCCCAGAACAGACACATTCTGGATCATGTGACTCTGGGCAACTCTGTACAACCCCTCTGGGCTCGCCCTGTTGCCCAGGGGAGTGACTTTAGCACAGGGGGCAGCACTCAGGTGCCCTGGCTCTGTTCCGGTTCAAGTGTGCAGCTGTGTGGGTCCCTGACTCACTGGGCCACATTTCCCCAGAAGGAAGGGGTGAACAGAAAGTCTCTGAGCTCCCAGCTAGGCCACACAGACAGCAGAATCTCTGTGGTACCAGATGTCTGAAGCCCAGGAGAGGGCGGTGAGCTGGGGCTGCCTCTCCCAGAGGGGGCATGGGCTCCTAAGAGGCCTGGAGGGACCCCATTTCCCATGGGCAGTCACTCTCTGCAACATCCTCCATTAGGTGGCTGACAGCCGTGTCTGGTGGAAGGAGCTTGTCCCCATTGTCCCTCCTGCACCTGGCACTGCGCAGCCTGCCCTCCAGCCATAAGCTTCGCTTACCAGCAGGCAGGACACGTTTTACTATAACTCACGGGGAAGGAGGAGCAGCCCGTCTTCCACATAACATGGCAGGCGTGACAGCGCTTTTGGTCTTCGGATACTACACCCAGAAGAAGGCACGACCTGAGGGGTTCTCTCCTCAACCACGCCACCACCTTCACGACCCAGGCCCCCACTGTCAGCCAGCAGGGGAACAAGAAGAAACCTCCTCTAGAGCTCAACTCAGGAGCAACTGGCACCTTAAGAAGAGGGATGGAGGGACAGGAGAGGCCCGAAACATTGTGCCACACTCAGAAGGGGATGGACACCCACACCCAACGGCAGAGCCCGGGAGATGCTGAAGGGGCCAGAGGAGTCACCCCAGTAGTGTGTGTGATCATCGGGTAGGATCTCGTGAAACTGGAATAGAAAAACATGATGTTCATTCTCTGCAATTTTGGGTGTGCTGGGCTCCGCCCTCCGTCCCACAATAAGAGAAGGGGATTAACACAAACCAAAACCTTCACTGAGCACTCTCCATGCGCTGCCCCACCCGGCTTCTCCTACAAGGGTCCTGGCCATATTCCAGAGACTGCTCCCCAGCCCTGGGGTCCCTCCGCTGGCCTCTCTGCTACATTCCCCCCGGGGATTTGGGGGCCTTCAGAGGCTACAGGACCGCCTCCCTCATGACACATCCCGGACTTCACAGGCCTCCTTTATCTGTGACCAAATGCCCACTTTGTAAGACATATGCATAATGAAAATCCTGGGGGCATTGTGGGGGGGGGTGTTTTTTTAATATTTTATTTATTTATTTGAGCAACTGAGAAAGCGGAGAGGGGGTGCAGAGGGAGAAGCAGACTCTCCACTGAGCACGGAGCCTGACACTGGGTTCGATCCCAGGACCCTGAGATCATGACCTGCCTGAGCCAGTCAGACACTTAATCAACTGAGCCACTCAGGCGCCCCTGAACATCCTGTTTTAATCCTCGTAACCAGCTTTTGAGGCTGACCATGGCATTAATTCCACTTTTCAGATGAGGACACTGGGACCCAGGGAAGGACCCACGTAAGCAGTTCGTTGTGGCTGGAGGAGACAGGCTGTTCACTCCTCCTCACTGTCACTAGTGCCTCCATCCCCAGCACCTGAGAGGGAAAGGGCCCACGCAGGCTGGCGTGCTAAGAGAAAGAGCACAAGCTTTGGAGTTAGATCTGGGTTTGAATCCTGACTCTGCCACTCAGCAGTTCTGTGATCTGAGTCACTCACTTTACCTGCCAGGGACTCAACAGTCTACTGCAAACTGGGGTATTGTCATCCTGGCCCCATCAGGTAGCTGAAAGGAGAAGATGAGGCTGTGCGGACAAAGCTCCTTGCCAGGATGGTAGAGAGGGCATTTTGTCATCACTGCTGTGATGGCAGGTCATGGATGAAGAAACTGAGGCCCAGGGAAGCCACGCAACTTGCCTAAAATACCACAGCAGGGAACCGAGCAGGGCTTCAGACTCCAAATTCAAGACTGTCCTTTGTCTCTCTGTTTCTTGCTGAACTTGAGTCCAGAACAAAGCAGGTTGGACGACGCAGAGCCCAGCTTCTGCAGAGACCAGTAAGCGGGGCTTTTTGTCCTGGACTTGGATTTGCTTACGGAGCAGCCACGTGCCTCCCTCCCCCTCAGCTCGGGCAAAGAAGACAAAGCTCAGCAGAGCTGGTTCTTCGGGCCCTTCTCCCGAGGCTGGCTGGGTGACAGCCACAAGCAGAGCTTTGGCAGGGGGACCGGGAAGCCACCAAGCACAGGGCGTTTAGGAAGTGCTGGGCGTTCTGTACCCATCGCTGTCCTAGTGAAGATGGTCAGTAGCCCCCAGGCTAGGGGTTCCCAGGCCAAAAGAGAAAATTTTAAATGATGGGGAGCAAATGGAGAGCTGCCCACGCATTACTGTTTGTAAGAAATGGGACTGTGCCACTTCCAGCAGCTGAAAACCTCTGCGCCGCCCTCCGGTAGCGGGTCTGCTATAGTAGCCTTTAGTCCCAAGTGGCTCTCTGAATTTAAAGCAATTAAAATGAAACTAAAGTTTCAGCTCCTCATTGCACTAACCACATTCCAAGTGCTCAGAGGCACACAGAGAAGTGGTGCTATATTGGATACCTGGATATAGAACGTTTCCATCGTCATGGAAAGTTCTGTGGGACAATGAAACTCCGGCTCCCACGGCGGCCTATAGGTGCCTTCCTCTGCAGCTTCGTCTCAGGCCACTGCGCCTCCTTCTCATGCAGCTCTCATCATCCCCATTTGGCAGATGAGAAACTGAGGCTCAGAGAAGTACAGTGATTTTCCCAAAATCAGCACAGCTAATAAATGCGGAATCCCAAACTTGAACCCATGTCTGGCCCATAAGCCTTCACCTCTCAGGTTCCGTATTACCCCCACAACGCTCCGGAACGGCCCTCCACCCTGCACGTCCAAGCGCAGCTCGTTCCCTTCAGGTTCCCCTCCCTACAGCCTCTGCACCGCAGGAGCTTCTGCCATGACCTGTGCCCGTGACCATGACAAGGTGAAAGGCGGTACGTCAGCGTGTGGCCGGGCCTCTGTGCCATCAACACGAGGAGCTTTGCCCCAGCTGCTGGCTTTGAGGGGCCAAGAGCCCAGAGCAGACCGCGCACAGGCAGGACCGACTCTTTAAAGGCAAGGACACAGCTTCGAAGACATTTCTTGATGGCAGTACATGTACACACACAGGAGCACACACATGGGCTGGCACACACACACGGTCATGGTGCATGCTGGCTGACACGGACACACACACACATGGTCCTGCATGCATGCTGGCTGACACGGACACACACACCAGCACACATGCACAAACATACTGCACACTGGCTGGCACACACACATATACACACATGGCTTGCACACTCTCACATGCATACACAGATGAACACAGTCAAGCTTGCACAAGCTTGTTAATATAGACAGCAGTGTCCACACCTGAAGCATTTCAGAAAGAAGCCAGGAAAGTGTGCCCCAACTTAATGCAGAGCTGTTTCTCTGAAGGCAGGGGCCTTCCAGTTTTGTCTCTGATAAATCCTCAGGCCCCAGAGACAAGCATCCACAGAGGCTGTTCAGAAGCACAAACATGGCCATAAAGACTGCGTCACAGTCAGAAACGCAGGGTGCAGGGAGAGTGACGGGGCAGGAACACCCAGGTGCTAAAGGGGACCCACAGGTGACAGTCTGGGTGGGAACAGCAATGACAGGACACAGGGCAACAAACACACTAGCCTGGCCACAAAGCAGACGCCAGAGTTACCCCTAGGCCTCCCCGGGTGAGGTGCCAGTCTCCACAGCAGCCAAATAGGTGCCACAGGGAGAGGAGGAGGTAGCTGGTCAGGTTGGGTGTGAAACAGTAAGTTTCCAAAGCTCATGAACATCTGCAAAAATACCCAGGCCAAGGAAATGCTCTGAATTTCCATAATAGTCCCAAACGGGAAAGAACCCAAAATATCCATCCACGAAAGAATAGACTGGTATATCCCATGTGGAATACAACGGAATGTTGCACAGCGATTAAACAAGCAAGTACTGACACCCACGGCAACGTGGGAAGCTCACTGGCCAAGCAGAGGGAGGCGGACTGCGTGACTCTCTTTCCCCAAACCCCAGAGCTGGCAACAGGAACCCGCGCTGTTCAAAGGCCCGAGCATGGTGACCTCTGGCGGCAAGGGAGTGAGACCCAGAAGGGTCACGAGGGAATTTCTGGGGCTGCTGGAATGATTTTGCTTTTGTTTTCCCTTCAGATGTGTGGCCTTCAGTATACATGTTAAATACTTCAACAACTATTTTACGGGAGAGGGAACATGCTGGCCAGCAGGTGAGTCTGTCAGAGCCAAGGCCCAGCCCCAGGCGGGGGGCCTCCCTGCATGTGAGGGCTGTGGAAGCCCAACCCTGGCTTGCCCTATAGCTGCACGGGCCCTTCTTCCTGCCCCCCCACTGCCTAGACCCGTTGCTGGGTCTCCGGGAATAATGCAGTTGACCGAGCACCTGCTACCCCTGCAGGGGCGCTCTTCCTGCCGGCTTGGTCCTGCCATGCCCCGTCCCTGTGGACCTGTGAACCTGAGCCCCCGCGGCACTCACGCAGGGGATCCTGTAGGAACCAAGAGAGGCTGGACCCCACGCCGGCCCAGAAGGGGCTCTCAGCTGCTTGAGCACATGCCCGCGCACATGGGCGCACGCACAGCTCTGCCGGGTGAACTGCGGGACCTGCAGGGGGCCCACACCAGGGCACGCAGTCCTGAGGACGGAGAAGTGGGCGCAGTCACACTGCCCCTCAGTGCACCAGCGGCAGGAGGAGAAACCCAGCCTCTCTGCCTCTACCTCCCCCTCAAGGCAGGACCCCTGCAGTGTGGCCTCACTTTCTGGTGCAGCTCTCAGCTCCAGAACTCTGTACTCTACCTACCCCTGCCTCAACCTCCATGGCTTTGATTCTCCTGCTGCCTCCAGGAGCCTCAATGTTACCCCATCTCTAAAATGGGGCCGTAACCTCCTTGACAAATGGCTGTGAGGACACAGTGTAGTCATGCCCAGCCTGGCCCCGGGCACGCAGAACATGCCCAAGTCTGCATTGTCTGCTCCCTTCCCTTGCAAACTGACCAGTGTGGCAGGGGCTCTGGGACTGGGGACAGAATCTCGGGCCCTTATTGGTCATGCAGCGGCCTCCGAGGCCCTCCTAGGAGGCTGGGGCTCAGTAGGGCCAGGGCACTGTGTTTTCCACTTTCCCGATGACTCTCACATCGGAGACATGAGGGAAACTCTGCTGGGCAGGACAGTCACCAGACTCCGGGTGGGTTGCTGGAATAGGATGACTAAGCCTGTCTCGTCTGGAGGTTTCAAGGACTCAAAGATGTTACCATTCTACGGCGTGTGCTTATGAACTTTCAGACTCCTGACCTCAAGTCCAAGCACAGAGCAGGTGCTCAGCCAACTGTACTGTCCCTGGAGACCCAGCAATGGGTCAAGGCACTGGGGGACCAGGAGGAAGGGCCCCCAGTCAGCTATAGGGCTAGCCAGGGCTGGGCCCCCACAGGCCTCTCAAGTCAGTGAGGTGCCGGCAGTGGGGTACAAAGCTTCAGGACAGTGCAGCCCCCTCGGAGGGATCCTGGATGCTAGGAAGGGAAACAGACCACAGCCAGGAAAAACCACTCCCACCATCTCTGACTCCCCCTGAACTGCAGACTCTAGGAGGTGCTTTGCCAACATCCCCTCATTTAAGCCCAGGCAGGCGGAGGCAACGCTGGTCAGTGCTGCTGCTTTCAGACTTTAGGGGCCCTCGGTACTTCTGCCTTTGTGGGCACCTTCCTCCAGAAGACAAATGGTTAAAAATTATCTCACAACTGCACTGGTATGAAGATGAATATAATCCAGTCTGGTTTACATTTACTTTTCTTCTGATTTGAAAAGAAAGGAGAACATTTCTGTGGGCCCCTCTAGTCACTTTCCCTTGCTGCTATAACGAGCCATCGTAAATTTAGCGGCTTCAAACACCACAAATTTATTATTTCACGGTTCTGGAGGTCAGCAGTCCGAAATGGGTCTCAGTGGGCTAAAATCAAGGTGTGGCAGGGCTGCGATCATCTCCAGGGGGCTCAAGAGGAGAATACCCTCCCCTGCAGCTCTGAAGGCCCCCACATTCCTTACTACGGCCCCTTCCCCACCGTCAAAGCCCACCTATACCCCTGCCCATCTAAGGACCCACCCCCCCACCCCAGGTAATCCAGACTAATCTCTCTACTCAAAGGCCAGCTAACTAGCAACCCTAATTCCTCTGCAACTTTAGTTTCCCTTTGCCACATAGTACAACATATTCGGTTTCTAGGGATTAAGAATGAGCATCTTCGGATGTGTGTGCCTACCACGGCCCCCATTTTACTATCCTGGCCCCTGGTCACTGTCCCTGCAGAGCCTAACGGGAAAATCGGCCTTGAGCACGTGTTCCCACTTAATAGCTGAGAAAACGGAAGCTCAGAGAGTGCGAGCAACTCCCTAGCAATCACACAGCATAGAGCTGAGGTGCCAGCTCGCCCTGCCTGCCTCTGAGTTTGAGAACGGGGTGCACAGCTGTGGTCAGGATCTGGGGGAAGGTCATGCGGGGGCACTAAAGACATCTGCCCCAACAGCACCTGGGAGGGCCTGGCTTTGGTGGGGATGCGAAGGCCGGTCTAGCTCTTCGAAGCTCCCGGCACTCAAGCAGGAAGGCAACGCTGGCAGGCACCAACAACACGGGGGGCGGCGGTGCCAGGGGCTGCGTGATTCATGGTCCGGCAGATGCCTCCCTGTACCATTGTGCTGATTCTTAATAAAACAGATTCATTTATCTCTGACATTTATGACCGGAGACAGAAATCACATTGGGGTAAATGTATTACTTTTCAAATACACATTTGTTTCTTCTTCATCACCTGCGGTAAGCAGATGCAGGTAACAGTTATTTATTTGAGGTCCCTATTAACCGGTAATTTAGTTGCTAACACGCTATGGACGATGCAGTTATGCAGGTGAGAGCACTGTCTCTGGTGATGAGCCAGGCTGTAGAACTGGGTGGAGACCCTGCCACAGCCCTGCAACATGGGGACTGTGACCCAGCGAGCCCAGAGAGGCCAGCAGCGGCGGCTAAAGGGTGGTCCAACAGAAGTCAAGGACCCTGAGCTCTGAGACTGGGAACTGGGGAATTCAAGGGACACCAGGGAAGGGGACAATGGATCATCCTGGGGCCACAGTGGGTCTGGAAGCAGGACACAGCGTGGTAAAGAAGAGGAAGGGCTGAGGACTTGAGGGTGGGGACCCAAAAGCTCACTGGTGTGCACCCCAGAATAGTAACGCCTGCTGTTCACAGAGCGCCTGCTGGGTGTTGGGTACCTGGCACATGGCTCCTCTGACCCCCCACAGTGCAATCGCCGTAGCTGACTGGCACCAGTATGCTGACTGTGGGGGGTACTGTCCCTGGGTCTCCCAGGACGCCTGCCAGAAGTATCCCCAGTTTTCCAGGTGAGAAAACCCAGGTGCAGAGAGATTAATTCGCCTGCCCATGCTCACAAGCTCAGGGGCTGAGACTTACGCTTAAGTGGGTGGGCACCCAGGACAAGAGAAGCAGGCCTGTCCTTGCTCTGCCTGGCCAGTCTGAGCGCCCAAGAGTCTCAAGAAGGCCTCAGAGCTTCCCCCCTTCTCCAAATCCACCCAGCCTGGGTGTCGCTGCTGCGGCGCTGCCACCGACAAGGGCCAAGAGCCGAAGGGAGGCAGGGAGGGGGGCAGCGATCTCTCCGCTCCCCGGCTGCCTGCCCAGAACCCCTCGCAGATCATTTTCTCTGATGTTTATGGCCTTCCCCTTATTTATTAGCCAAGCTGTCTTAAAATTTATGCCAAATCAATGTCGTATCAACAGCTCAGCTGCAAAGATTGATTTCTTTTATTTAAGGTGAAACTAATTTAGTTTGGAGACCCCGAGCAAAATCCTAAGTTTGCTGAACAGAAGCTGCTTGGCGAGAGGATTCCTGGGAAGAACCCCAAAAGCTGGAGCGCCCCTGGGCAAGCTGCCAGCCTTCAAGGCTAGTGGTTCCCAGGGGGGAAGGTGCCCAGCGAGTAGGGCGCGGCCACCCACACCACCTGAGCGCGGGGAAGGGCAGGTCTCCCCCCTCAACATAAACGAGGAAACTGAGGCATAGAAACGCAGAGAAACTCATCCAAGCCACCCGGCGCTAGGGCTAAATTTACGGGACTTTTCTGAACCGGGCGACTGAGGGAACCTCCGCCTCCAGTCAATTCTCTGTTTCTGAAACCACATCCTAAAACGAATTGTAATAAAGCGGGACATGTTTTCCCACAGGAATGACAAGATACTCAGCTTGGGCTTCCGATCAATGACTGGGCAGCCAGGACGTCACAAACGCGACTAACCTGGCATCATACATATAAGTGCACAGTAACTCTAAGTGTCTCAGTAATCCACGGAAACGTAAAACCCAAGCGGTCATGTAAAATTCGTCACCAGCCCTGAGACTGGGGAATAAACACAGTGTGTACCTTGTCACAGGGAGACCTGGAAGCGTCATCAAACACCTGCGTGCAGTGCGCCTCGCACCCTCGCGTCGAAGCAGTCGGTGGCGAGGGCGGAATTAGGGGACTGCAGGGGAAGGAGGGGCCTTCGGCTGAACTTGTCCCCGTCCCGACCCTGCCGGATGCTCACTGCCAGGGTCTTCCGGCCCCTGCTCGAACATCACAGGCACCGGAAGCCCGCTATCTCCACGGCCCCCTGGCCTACTTTGGATTAAACTTCCCCTCAGCTGCTCCCCGTGCATCCGACGGTCGCCTGGAGGCAATGAACACAGCGTCCCATCAGGGTCTGGCCAGGGTGGAGCCAGCAGGCCTCAGGGGAGATCTTGTCCTCGATGGAAGCTCTGCCACCTGCGAGCGAGCTGTGTGCCCCTCCGTAAGTTACCTCACCTCCGGGATCCTCAATTTCTCCACCTGCTGAATGGGCACCGATAGTGGTACCTGCGTCCTACACTGTTGTAAGGACGTTACATCCACGTTAGCTCTCATTATTAACATTACTAATATCCCAAAAAAAAAAAAATTACTAATATCCCAACCATTGGCCAAGCGTCCTCGATTTCTCTCATGCGTGCCTCCCTATGGGAGCGTTCCTGATTGGTTTTCTAAGTGTCAGGGCAAGGCCTCCAACGCATCCTTGTGACATTACATACTGTTATTCTGAGTCAATTCTCCATCTTTTTAAGTGATCCTGATCCTGTCGCCGAATGCATTCTCCACTCCATGGGAGCTGGAATAGCCCCTCGTGTTGATGAGCGGACAATCGATGTCTTCCTCTAAGGCAGTGATGAAAAATGCCGAGCTAGATGGGCCTGGGATGGAGCCCTCTGGCTTACCACTAGAGAGCTGCCTCTGGGACTGTGTTTCCCAAGCTGTGTTCCACAGAATCTTTACTTTCCATGAGATACAAATATGTGTTTGGAATAAGAGAGCCTGTGATCAGACAAGGCTGACATACAAAATAGATGCTAAGCCAGCACTTGCATGAAAAAGCAAAGACAACATCTACTGGTAAGCGTCCAAGCTAGATGGTTTCCCTTACAACAGAATGAACCCTTAGATCTGTTTTATCCATTATGATATTTTAGAAGATTTTTTAAGATTTTATTTATTTATTCATGAGAGACACAGACACAGAGGGAGAGGCAGAGACACAGGCAGAGGGAGAAGCAGGCTCCTTACAGGGAGCCTGACGTGGGACTCGATACCGGGTCTTCAGGATCACGCCCTGGGCCAAAGGCAGCGCTAAACTGCTGAGCCACCCGGGCTGCCCATTTTAGAAGATTTTATTTATTTACTTAAGATAGAGAGGGAGAGAGAGAAAGTGCACATATAAGCAGTGGGGAGGGGCAGAGGGAGAGGGAGAAACAGACTCCCTGCTCAGCAGGAATGGGGTCGATCCCAGGACCCTGAGACCATGACCTGAGCCAAAGGCAGACACGTTGACAGAGCCACCCAGGCACCTTTGTCCACTAAGATTTAATTTTATATAAGAATTTCAGGCTACACGAAAAGATGCTCAACATCTCTCATCATTACGTATATGTAAATCAAAACCACAATGAAATCCCACTTCATACCCAGTAGGATCCCCACACTAAGAAATTTAAATTAAAAAAAAAAAGAAAAACATAAAGACTCCTAACTCTGGGAAACGAACTAGGGGTGGTGGAAGGGGAGGAGGGCGGGGGGTGGGGGTGAATGGGTGATGGGCACTGAGGGGGGAACTTGATGGGATGAGCACTGGGTGTTATTCTGTATGTTGGCAAATTGAACACCATTAAAAAATAAATTTATTATTTTAAAAAAATAAAATTCCTTCCAAAAAAATAAATAAATAAATAAATAATAAAATAATAATGATAATAATAAAAAACAGGACACGTGGGTGGGTCAGTGGTTGAGTGTCTTCCTTCGGCCTAGGGTATGATCCCCAGGTCCTGGGATCAAGTCCCACGTCAGGGTTCCTGCATGGAGCCTGCTTCTCCCTCTGCCTGTGTCTCTGCCTCTCTCTCTCTCATGAATAAATAAATAAAATCTTAAAAAAAAAAAACACAGACAACAACAAATGTTGGTGAAGATGCGGAGAAATTAGAAGCTACATGCACTGCTGGCGGGAACAGAAAATGGAAAACAGTATGGTGGTTCCTCAAAAAAGTAAAAATGTGATTATCACGTGATCCAGCAATTCCACTTCTGAGCATGTATCCAAAAGAACTGGGAGTAGAGACTCAACGAGGTAAGCGTGCCCCTGTACTTGTAGCAGCCCTATTCACAACAGCCAAAAGACAGGAGCAACCCAAGTGCCCATGGGCAGATGAATGGATAAGCAAAATGTGGTGCATATGTACAACGGAATATTACTCGGCCTTCAAAGGTGGGAAATTGGGACCCCTGGGTGGCGCAGCGGTTTGGCGCCTGCCTTTGGCCCAGGGCGCGATCCTGGAGACCCGGGATCGAATCCCACATCGGGCTCCCGGTGCATGGAGCCTGCTTCTCCCTCTGCCTGTGTCTCTGCCCCCCGCCCCCTCTCTCTGTGACTATCATAAATAAATAAAATAAAATAAAAAAAACAAAGGTGGGAAATTCCGACACATGCTACAATATGAATGAACCCTGAGGACGTCACGGTGGCACAAGCCCTGTATGATTGATTCCACCTCTCTGGTACCTACAGAGGGCAGATTCACAGATACAGGGCGCTGAATGGTGGTTGCCAGGGGCTGGGGCGGTTAGTGTTTAATGGGTGTAGACTTTCCATTCTGCAAGATGGAAAGTTCTGTAGATGGACGGTGGTGATGATTGCCCAGCAATGGGAAGGTACTTAATGCCACTGAACTACACACTTAAAAACGGTTAAGATGGCCAACCGTGTGTTACGTGTGCGTCCTATGAGTGCCCTGCCTGTAGCCAGTCACTCCCGCCTTTCTCAGATGCAGTATTTCACGGCCCTTGCCCCTGCCCCTGGTGGGAAGCCCAGCCCCTCCAGCACCGGAGAGATTTCAGGCATTTCCTGGGGACCCTTGTTTGGTCAATTTTGACTCATCTCCGTGGGCTTCTCCTCAGACCCTGGACACCAGCTTCAAGAGGCTGCGCCCCACCCCAGCTACTTCAGGTCCCCTCCCCACCCCACCTGCCTCTGCTGGAGCCCCTCCCAGGGCTGAGAACAGAACTGCCTGGACCACGAGAAATGGTGCATCCCAAATACTGCATGCTTCTGCCCTGACGTCCGCACCCCTCCCAGAGCTGGCCCACAGTGGCTATCCGCCGGGTGAACGATGCCCGAACAGAGGTCGGAAGCCCCGATGGTGGGCTCAGCGCTCTGGCCCGGTGACCGTCCATCATCTCAGACTCCTCTCCACCTCCCCTCCCGGGCCAGCCTGGGACACAGCCTCTCCAGGGTTATTCATATACGTAAATATATTTTTATGAATATTTACATATATATTTATTTATTTATGACACTTGCTAAAGATGATAAAGGAGACTGTGTTCAGGAGCATCGCCACAGCCACAGGGACCACTGCAGAGGAGTCAAGGGAGGAGAGAGAGGGTTCAACTCCAAACGGCATGAGCAGGAGGGCACTTAGAGCCCAGGAGCAAGGGGAGTGGGGGTCACGGATGGAAACTTGCTGAGAAATAACAGCGGTGAGGGGAGTTCTGCCTCAAATGACCTAACGGGATCCTTGCTGAAGGCAGGAGGGAAATGAGATGCTACCAGATAATGGGGCGGGGGGGGGGGGGGGGGGGGGGGGTGGCCTCACCAGGCTGGCCTAGCAGGGTGCCTGCTAAAACTAGATTTTACAAAGACGTGCACAGATGGGCTTAGGAGAAAGTTAGGGAACCTGCCCAGATTTTTTTTTTATCAAGAAGAGAGTCTTTGGGGGCTCCTGGGTGGCTCAGTGGGTTGAGCGTCTGTCTGCCTTTGGCTCAGGTCATGATTCCCAGGGTCCTGGGACTGAGCCCTCATCAGGCTCCCTCCTCAGTGGGGAGTCTGCTTCTCTGCAGCTCCCTCTCCCTCCGCCTGCCTCTTCCCCTACTCATGTGCATTCTCTCTCTCTCTCTCTCTCTCTCTCTCTCTCTCTCTCTCTCTCTGTCAAATAAATAAAATAAATCTTTTAAAAAGAGAGAGTCTTTCTCCCCAGCCTTTCTCAGGTTTGCAAATGGACTCTCATCAACAGCGCTTAAACATGAAACCCACCACCATTCCACTCTCCTTTGCTCAAAAGATGCCTTTTGGGGAAATGGGTGGCCCCCGTCTCCCAAAAATGTGTGGTAAGGAACCCTAAATGGTGGCCTCTCCTCTTCCCCGGCTCAGGTCCTGAGGATGCGCATCAGTTCTCACCAGTGGCCACTAGATGGCGACATCCTGCATCAGTTAAAATTTTCCAAAGAGCAGCTAGGAGACGGGGCACAGAGATCTAAATGCAGCAGAAAGGAATGAATGGGAGGAAGAAGGGGAAGCGGAAAACAGGGGCTTTGGATTACCGCTGCTCCTCCTTCTACGTGGCTATATAACCTGGCACATGTCCCTTAACCTCCCTGAGCTTCTGCACCTCTACAATGGAGCTGGGGAGCTGGGGGGCGGGCGGTGGGGGGAGGTTTACTCCTAAGGCAGTGATTAAAGCCCTGGGTGCACATTAGGACCTGCTGGGGAGCTTTTGAAAACTGTGAAATCCAACCCTCACCAAGACCATGTAAATCAGAATCTCTAGGCAGGCTAGCCATTCCCCTACGTGGTACTCAGAAGACAGAAAACAAACAAACAAAAAGCTCCCTGAGGTCACTACAATTGGAAGGCGAGGGGAGGGATACTTTAAAGCAGTAGCTCTCTAAGCTGGAGCATACCAAAATCACTTGAAGCTCTTAAATAACACAGACTGCTGAGCCCCACTGAGTTTCTGATTTAGCAGGTGTAGGGGAGGGTCCAAGAACGGGCTGATGCTGCTGGTCGGGGCCAGGTGATGAGAGCCACTGCCGTGGAGGGAGAAAGTGAGCTAATGTGTAGAAAGCACTGAGCACCGCACCTGGCACAAAGGAAGCCCTCCAGTGAACATCATTAGTGACTCTTTTCCTTAACCCACTGCTGTGCTCCCAGGCTCTATATGTGGGTGGCCCTGGCAACTTCCTGAGCCCAGCCTTGATGCTAGACACTCTGCCCTCTACTAGCTATATACACAAGGATTCATCTTTTTTTTTTTAAGGATTCCTCTTTGAGCTTCAGGTTCACATCTGTAAAATGGGAGTGAAAACTATCTTGCCAGGAAGTAATGGGAGATAATCATGTAAGGTACCTAACACAGGGTAGGTCTCAAGAAGTGGTAGGTAGCTAAACTTCCTGACATTGGATGAGGGAACAGTTTTTTAGGTTTGATACCAAAGGTACAATAGACAAAAGAAAAAATATACATAAAATGAAGTTTGTTAAGACTAAAAACATTCATATTTCAAAGGGCACAATCAAGAAAGTAATGACAACCCAGAGAATGGGGAGGAAACATCTGCAAACCATATATTTACTGAGGGACGAAGATCCAAGACATATATATAAAAAAAAGGTTCCAACACAACAACAAAAAGACAACTCAATTAAAAATGGGCAAGTGACCTGAACAGACATTCTCCCAAAGAAGATACACAAACAACAATAAGCATGAAAAGATGCTTAATAGCATTCGGCATTTAAGAAATGCAAATCAAAACCACACTAAGGTACCACTTCACACCCACCAGGATGGCTATCATCAAAAAGACAGATATGACAGGCGTTGGTGAGGAAAATGTGGAGAGATCGGAGCCCCCCATATCGCCGGCCAAGAGAAAAACCATGAGGCTGTTTTGGGAAACAATTTAACAATACTTCAAAGATTAAATTTCGAGTTACCATATGTGATCCAGCAATTCCACTCCTAAGTAGAAACTGCAAGAAAATTCAAAACATCTCAGTACAAAAACCTGTACAGAAGTGTTCACAGCAGTCTCATTCGTAACAGCCAAAAGGCGGAAACAGCCCAGATGCTCACCAACTGCTGAATGGATCAACACACGTGGTATATCTATACATGAGAATAGTATTCGGCCAGAAAAAGAAATGAAGTCCTAATACATATTACAACATGGATAAACCTTGAAAACGTTGTGCTGAGTGAAAGAAGCCAGCCAGAAAGGTCACATATTGTACGATTCCATCTGTATGAAATGTCCAGAATAGGCAAAATCCATAGAGACAGAGCAGCAGCTGCCAGAGGCTGAGGGGAAGGGGACTGGGGAGTCATTGCTAATGCACACTGGGTTTCTTCTAGAGTGATGCAAATGTTCTAGAATTAAATAGTGGTGACTGAAGTACAACTTGGTGAATATACAAAAAAAGAAGAAAACAAACACTGAATTGTATGCTTTACAAGATAAGCTTTATGATTTTTAATTACATCTTGATAAAGCTCTTATTTATAAAGGGGAAATAGCTATATTCTTTAGTGCTATTGTTTGTCATGGAAAACTTTTAGATTCAATTTCAGGGAGTTGGAGGGGCTAGAGATTCTTGGAGAGGTGGAATCCAGGCAGTGGAAATGGCGCGTGCAAAGGCCCCCTGGCCCAACAGAGCACTGTGTTTGCAGGGAACTCAATCCTCCAGCAAAGCTGCAGCGGAGGGGTGTGGAGAGGGGCTGCAGGGGGCGTCAGGGTGTTTAATTCCAAGCTGAGGAGCTTGGACTTTGTCTCAAGCATAAAAAGATGGTAGCTGTCATGCAGGAACTGGCAACAAACAGCAGACTGATGGGAAAAGAGGTGGGATGGGGTGCAACAGGGTGCGGGAGGGCCATAGGAGGGGTTCCAGATATGAAGGCCCTGCAGGGCTGGCCTATGGAACAGGAGGAGGGGCAAGCCATGCCCCATCAAGCCTTCTTACCCCCCAGGACTCCAGATGCTGCTTCCACCCCGCCCTCCCCAAACTCCGCGGCCCTGACCCTAGTCCTCCTTCACCCCAGCCAAGGACCATCATATGTTTCCTGTAAGCGGCCCCAGCCAGGCCTCAGAGGTGGAAAGAAACTTTCCCAGAAGCACAGAGTCCTGAGCTGTTCTCAGGATGGTCCCTGAGCCCAAGGCAGAGGAACCCCCGATGGCAGCCAGAGTCTCAGACACAGGAGGTGCAAAAACAGCCCGAGGCTTTGAAGAGTTGTCCACACAGACGAAAGACCCCCAGCTTCCTCTTCACCGCTGGTCTGGCTGCAAGGCCCAGTTTAGAAGTGTCCCTTTCCTGCCACCACCTGAGAGGTAACAGGCTCGGAGACACCCCTGTGAGTGTGAGCCGCAGCACAGGACTAAGGAGGATTTCTGCGGGCTGGTTAGGGTCTCTCGTTCCCCTTCTGGTTCTCGGTGGCATGACAGGTGGGTGAAGTGGAGGATCCCCAAGATGTGTGCCAGCCTGAGTGACCGGTCCCATCCAATCTGCCTTGAGTTCTCCCTGGCAGTTCCCTTCACTAGGACCGGCTCAGACCCCATCAAGAGGCAGGACTGACCTGCCCCTGACCCACCTTCCTGCCCTGCAGATGGCAAAGGCTCCAACCCATTGTTCTCCAAGACACTTTGACGGAGGACACAAGGAATGTGGGGCCTGGAGACAGGAAGTCCTGGTTTTCAAGGGATGAGCTCTCTGCCAGACCCAGGCCTGCCCTCCAGATGGGGAAGCAGGGTCTTTAGTCTCATCCTGTCCCGAGTTCGCTGGGCCACCCTGAAGCAAAGCTCTGACTTCTCTGGGCCACTGCAGGAGATGGGGGTACAGAAAGCCTGGTCGGTGGGGTAACCAAGACAGGTGATTCCAGGTAATGCAGGAGGAAGGTGCTGCCCGAGGCCTGGCCCTCCCTCGGCCCCACTGTACCCTTCAGCCCATAACGCCCCATACACACTCACAGTCAATCCACCTGGGCACCTTCCATGCTTTACGTGTGTGCTCTTACACGTACACATGCAGCCACACAGCTGCCCAGCAAACACTGCACACGCAGCACTTGCACCCACACCCTCACGTGTACACAGGTGACCTCCTCGCACACTCACGTGTGCCCCACCATCCACCTCGGTGGACGTTATTCTCATGACTGACATTTACTGAGCACTTACTGCACGCCAGTGACTGCTCCGTGAACTTGAAGCTTTTCAATAACCCCACAAGGAAGGCATGCAGTCGCGCTCACTTTACAGAAGGGGAAACTGAGGCACCAAAGGCTATGTCCAGGATCAGCCGGACTGTATGTGGCAGGCATGCCCAGGACATGACCACAGGCACCCTTCAGAAGCCTTACCGGCTGCTCCGTAGTCCCCTCAGCCCCACAGCACGGGAGTACCGCTTCCTACCAGCCTTCCCCGGATGTTGTGGGAGAAAAGTGAGAAACATCTGCGAAAGTGCTTGGCGGATAAGGTATTGTTCTCACTGTCGGGAATTCAATTCCTGCTTAGCCAGTCCTTTCCTGGCCCAGGAGAGGCCCAAGTCCAGCTCCAGCGACTGCACCTGCGCGGCAGCCCTGGCTTGAAGCTCCGCAGCCTGCAGCCTCTTCCTGACCTGACCACAGGCCCCCAGCCTGGACCCGGCAATGCCCCTAAAACTCAGGGCTCCTTGGGTCCCTGCCCAGCATGAGGCCCCAGGTGTGCCCCTGCCTGAGCAGCTCTCCACCCCCCGCCTCGTCGAGCCAGTCTGCGATCACCCCCCACAGAACCTCGGTGCTTCCCCCGTGGGACGGCTTCTCCTCCCCGAGTAGGCCTCAGCGCCTTTGACCTTGCCATTCCCTCTGCCTGGCCAGTCCTCTCTTGCTCTGTGCTTGGGGAACTCCTGCCCAGCCTTTCAACATCTTGGGACCTCGTCCTCCGGCAGCTCCCGGAGGCCACCTCCCAGCACCCCCAGCACAGGGCACACACCCCTGTCACCAACCTGGCCCCACAAGTGCAGCTCACACTAATCCGACACATCAAGGACAAGGACCTGGGTCACCTCTGCATCCCCCATGCTCAGCACAAAGCCAGGCAAAGCCTAAGCGCCATTAACAGTATATTTTAATAATCAACAAGCATAAAACATTATTATACAATGACAGGTTGTCAAGAGTAGGATGATGTAAAGTGAGCACTAAACCAGGGACCAGAAGACAAGGACTGGAATCCTGGCTCTGCCACTCGGGAGCTGTGTGACCTTGGGCAAGTTACTGAGCCTGAGTCTTGGCTCCTTCGTAAGAAAAATGGAAATATGAATAGTATTGACACATCTCGGGGCTGTAGCAAGGAATCATTACACAAGAAAATAGGGGAGGGAGGGGCACCTGGGTGGCTCAGCCAGTAAAGCATCTGCCTTTGGCCCAGGTCATGACCCCAGGGCCTGCTTCTCCCTCTCCCTACGCCTGCCACTCTGCCTGCTTGGGCGCACATGCACTCACTCACTCTCTCTCTCTGTCAAATAAATAAGTAAATAAAGTCTTTAGAGAGACCCAGGTGGCTCCATGGTTGAGCATCTGCCTTTAGCTCAGGGCGTGATCCTGGGGTCCTGGGATCAAGTCCTGCATCAGGCTCCCTGCGTGGAGCCTGCTTCTCCCTCTGCCTGTGTCTCTGCCTGTGTGTCTCTCATGAATAAATAAAATCTAAATAAATAAAGTATTTTAAAAAGAAAAAATAGGGGAGGGGCCCGAAAGGCTTTGAAACCCAACAGCGGTGCAGGTGGACAGAAGCTTCCCGGGGGCATGATGCTTCCCGGAATGGGAATGTGGGGAGGCTGGTGGAGGTGCGGTGTGTCTGAGCTGGGCACTACGGCGCTAGGAGGCTCCGGGCTGGCAGGGGCCGGAAGCAGAGCACCCTCGGAGGCCGAAGCTGGAGCAGCTCCCCCAAAGGCTGGACCTAGGGTGTGGGGCAAGGCCTAGCCCACAGAGGAGCCCTGGCTGGAGCTGGCCAGAGCCACGCTGGGCCACTTGACACTGTGGGCAGAGCACGCCCCACCCCCCCGCCCTGGTCACTGTGAACACTGAAGAGATGGAACAGAGCCTGGGACCCAGATGGCGTGTAATGATGCTGAGGTCGCGGCCGTGCAAGACTCCGAGTCTGCCAGGGCTTTGTCCCTTTCACTTCCCTGGGTGCGCACCCCGAGCCCGGCACAGAGCTGGGCACCAGCAGGGCTGAGGGGCCGACGGCTTGATTGGTTCGGCCGCCCCGAAGCCTCTGAGGACAGGACGCCCGGTGCCAGGCGCCCCACGGACACACGGGCACAGCCAGTCTCGGGTCCGCCTCGCCACACCAGCCACTCACGCCCGCGTCCTTCCACGCGTGACGCCCTCCCTCCGTGCACGGGGCCCCCGAACTGCAGTGGCCCTGTCCCGCCCGGAGGAGCCCTCCCCGCTCCCGGGGAGCCGAGGCACCCCCGCTGCTCCTCCGTCTGGCCCTGTCCCCCGGCCCCTGCTTCCCCCAAGGCGTCGCCGTCGCCCCCACCGCAGCCCCGAGTCCCCCGAATCCCTCCTCGCCACAGCGAAGCCAGCTGGCCCACGAGGCCTCGCAGGCCGGCCCCCCACGGGAGCCCCACAAGCCCGCGGCCCGAGGGCCCAGGGAGTCTGAGCCCCACGCGCCCTCCCTCCTCAGGGCAACTGCAGGACAAGAGCGACACCTCGGCCAGCGCTTCTGCCAGAGCGAGCCCCTCACGCGACCCAGGGAGCACAGCCCAGGACGGCCCGACGGCCCCCTCGACGTGCCCCCACGGCTCCCCGCGGCCCGCTCCCTCCGTGCGGGGTGGACAGCCCCTGCCGAGGACCCGGCCCACGGTGGGCGGCCGCGTGCCAGCGAGCCACGGCGCCAAGTCCCCGCTCGGACACTCACCGCGCCAGGAACCGCGGGCACGGACGCGCGAAGGGAGCGCGGCCCCGATCCCGGGTGCAAGGAGCGGCGGGGGCCGGGAAGGGGGTCTTGCGGGTGCTGGGGGGCCCGGGGCATGCCGGCGTGGCAGAGACGGTGGACAGAGGCCGGCGAGCAGGCCGGGGCGCCAAGAGAAGGCAGCCCGGGAGGCGCAGAGCGCGAGCGACGACCCGGGGCGAGAGGCTGGCTGGCCCCGACGCCGGGCGCAAGGCGGCCGGCACCCTCGTTGACGGGCCCCTAGGGTGCCAGCCGGGGGGCCGGAGAGCTGGGGCCGGCGAGGACACGGCCTCGGAGACAGGCCGGGGTGGGAAGGGCCACGCCGCCACTGACAGGCTCTGATGTGGGAAAGCGTGTAACTCACTGCCTCTGCTTCCCCACGCGCGGCGGGGATGAGGACGGTCCTGCTCCGGGTGCCAGGAGCCCCCGAGGGAGAGCTCCACAGGTGTGCTCCCCACACCCGAGCACCCCGAGACCTACAGACGCGCCACGGGCCTCGGGTGCCCCCACCAGCCATTCTGATTCCATCCGCCGGGGAGGCCCAGGAATCTATTGTTAACAAACCGTCCCCAGTGATCCCGCGGCAGGTGACCTCAAGGCCACACATTAAGAAACGTGGTTGCCGCGGTCCTGCGTCGTCTTCTCTGCCCTCTGGACAGCCCTGCGAAGTGCGGCCGGGTAACCCACTTCACAAGTCGGGAGAGGCTCCGGGAGGCTTGTCAGCGGCCCACGTCACACGGCCAGTGAGAGGCCAGGGCAGGACCTGAAGCAGGTCTGCAGCTCTCCCAGCAGGCGTCACAGGCCGAGCCCCCAGTCAGCCTCGGCCCTGAGACGACGTGGGTACCCCCAGGCCCCGCCACCCCCACTGTCGCTTCCTCCTCCACTGCTAATCAGGCCTCGCAGACCATCCCGTTTCCTGCCAGCCCACCAGCTGCCTCCTGTGCTCCCGATGGCACTTCCTGGCCTTGTGCCCTCCCAGCACCCCCTCGGCCTCCAGAGGGGCTGGAGCAGGGGCTGGGTGGTGGCAGAAATCGGGCATGAGATCCCCTGGGGCCCCAAGGGGCACGAGCCCTCCTCCTGTGGCCTGGACGACTCTGCAGGTGCCCATATGCCTTCCCCAGGGGCTCACGCCTGGAGGGCCATCCCCCTGTTTACAGACGACAGGAACAGCAGGCTTCAGGGCAGAGGTGACTTCCCATGGACTGGGAATACAAAGGGAACTGGCAGATGGTGCCAAGACAGCCCCTGTCTGCATGTGCCACCAGCGCCAAGTCCGAGATCCAGCAGGAAGTGATGCCAGGCCAGCCCGGCCCCATGGGCACGTAGGCCCCAGAACAGGCAGGCAGCACCAGCTGGGGGACAAGGGTCCGGGGCTGCGGGACAGGAGACGGCACACTGGCCCGTCCGGGCTCCTCCAGGGCCACCCCCACCCTCTGACAGGGGAAGGCAGAGTTAAGCCTGTTGGAGAAGAAAACAAGAAAACGCTGCGCCTTTGTTTGTTCATTCCGCCAAAAGTGATGGAATGTGCTGGATCCTGTGCCGGAGCCGCCTCCAGACCATCCCCCTTCCACAGGTCGCTCTTCTCCCGCCAGCATCATTTAGCCTCACCATCTGCTGGAAGTCCCCTCAGCACAAACACAGCTCTACACACACACACACACACACACACACACACACACACACACACGCGCGCACACACGCGCGCGCACAACCTCCCGTTTCTTGCTCCCGTCCACTCTGAGTCTCGGGAAGGAGCGATGATCACACACATCTCCCCCTTGGTCTCCCTTCGCTGGCCCCTCTGATCCGCCCTGTCTACTCCGTTCCACCTCACCTGCTCTGCCCACAACTGTCCGTGACTTCCAGCCTCCAAACCCACCCTCCCCTCACCCAGACTGACCCGGCTGACACCCCGTCCTCTCCTCGCCTACTGTCCACGGCCCTGCCCTCTCCGAGCTTGCCCCCTCCCACACTGGGCTCTCCTGGAAGATCTACAAATGTGGGAGGCCAGGGGCTCCCTCCCAGTGAGTCATCCACCCCCAAGGCCTCAGGTAGATAAGCCATAAATAAGCTCAGGGCTTCCGAACCTCATCTCTAGGCCACCTGTATCCACCCATCTCCAAATGCCAACCTGGCATCACCATCTGGGCGCCTAAAAGCCATCTCAGGGCACCTGGGTGGCTCGGTCAGTTAAGCATCTATCTGCCTTTGGCTCAAGTCATGATCTCAGGATCCTGGAATCAGGCCCCCCCGTCGGGCTCCCTGCTCTGCGGGGAGTCTGCTTCTCCCTCTCCCTCCGCTGCTCCCCGCCTGTGCTGGCTCATGCACACACATGTATTCTCTCTTGTCAAATAAATAAAATCTTTAAAATAAATAAATAAACCAAAAATAAATAAAAGCCATCTCAAACTCAACATGCCTGAAACAGAGAAATCCTGAGCTCCCCTTCCCAAAAAATATTCTCCTACTTTGTCCCCCATCTCTGTACTCACATCTACAGATTTACTGAGTGCTCCTGGGCAAGATGCTTCCCCTCAGGTCTCTGTTGGTTCAGTCCTATAAAGGAACAAGTTTGGGACTTCCCAACCACTCACCCATGGGAAGAGGCAACCATTCAGAGGACGGATTCCCATTGCTCACGCTGGGAGAGTCCACATCAGTTGAGTTGGAACAGGGCCCCAGGATCTGCAGTTTCTAAAAGCTCCTCCTAGGACTCAAAATTCACAGAATCTGAGCCCATCCTACCCCCATCTGCTTGGTTCTGATGGACTGATCCCACCTTCAGCTTCATTCTGACTCTTGTTAATCTCAACCACCATGTGAGGCTGAGGCTCTGATTATCCCCACTTACAGATGAGGGAACCGGGCAATGGGGGGACATGACTGGCTCCGCAGTCACAACAGAAGCAGAGCTAGCGCGCTTGACTCCACTTGATATTCCCAAACTCCAATGCCCCCACCCCCAAACCCTGGCTGCTACCTTAGAGCTAGAACCCATGCCCACCTCCATCAGGGAGAGGCCAACCTGGCTGGCCCTCCGGAGCTGAGAGCTCGTTTCCCATCTCCCACCCACCCCAGCCCGAAAGGCCCTGAAGCCTCCCCGTCACCGGCAGTCTTCCCCCCTTCCAGCATGTCACGGGTCACCTGGGAAAATCTGGCTCCTGGCCCGGGCTGACCCAGGCTGGACTTCTGGCTCTGCTACCCCCTGGCTGGGTAGATGAGCACTTAGAGACGCTCAGTGCTCTGAGTTATCAAAGGGGGTGATGACTCCTGCCCTCAGGGTTACAAGGAGGATGAACTAAGGACTGTGGTGAGTGCTGGGCCCAGGGCCCCACAGCTGAGGCCTGGGGTTGGGGTCTGAGCTGGGCGTCCCGGGTCGGATCCAGGCCTGGGCCTCGGTGAGGAGAGCCTGGCGGGGCCGAGGCAGCCGCCCACCACAGGGCCTGCCTATCTGCAGCCAGCCCGGCCCTCACAAAGGAACAATAACAGGAAACCATCCCAGGGGGAAGTGGGCCAGGGCCAGCTGGAAAACCTGAAGGGGCGGCAGCCAGGCCTCCCTAGTCGGCCGGGTGTGGCTCCCCTCAGAAGCTATCGGCTGAGCTCCACAGAGCTCCACACCAGCTCAGCCCCAGCCGGACCGTCAGAGGGGACGAGGACACCTCTGAGCCCGCGAGCACGGTGAGTGAGGAATCCCCGCACCCCATTCCACCCCAGACTCGGGGCATGTGCCCACGCTGAGAGGGTGTCTGGCTTCCCGGTATGGAAAGCGGCCGTTGTCAGGGCCCCAGGCAAGAGCCACTCTTGGGGGGCAGACCATGGCCCAGAGCAGAGCTGGGAAAGCGCACCTAGCGGCGGTGCCATAGACACAGACGGGCATTCTCAGGATCAAGGGCTAACGATGTGGCTCTTCCACATGTAGACTCTCCAACCCTGTGTGACTGGAAGGTCCAGTGGCTTCCATCGGTGCCATGATCAGAGAGGGCGAGAGTCTGTCTGAGGTGCCAGCACACCAGAGGTAGAGGACCAACCCCAGGCCTAGTCTCCCTAGGGTGGCCCTCCTCCATGGCCTGACATCATCCCTCCTGCCAAAGTTGTGAGCTGGCATCAGGAGAGGAGCCCTGGAAGGGGAGCTCTGAGCCCTGGGCCCTGTCAGCCAGTATCCCCACTGTTAGAACAGGCAAGCCGAGGCTAGGCTCCGGGCACCTGAGGCCCTATGGATCCCTCCCCTCCCTGCCCTGGACACTCCAGGGGCCATGTTTGAGCTATGGGAGCCCATGGGAGCCTACAGGAGTCTATGGGAGCCTATGGGAGCCTAAGGGAGCCTACAGGGGCCTACAGGAGCCTATGGGAGCCTACAGGAGCCTATAGGTGCCTATGGGAGCCTATGGGAGCCTATGGGAGCCTATGGGAGCCTACAGGAGCCTATGGGAGCCTACAGGAGTCTATGGGAGCCTATGGGAGCCTACAGGAGCCTATGGGAGCCTACGGGAGCCTACGGGAGCCTACAGGAGCCTATAGGAGCCTATGGGAGCCTACAGGAGCCTACAGGAGCCATGGGAGCTACAGTGAGGAAGGCAGCCCACCTGGATGCCCCAAGATTGGGACTTCACAGGCCTCATATTTTAGGGAAGTCCCCCCAAAAGACTTGAAAGCAAGCAGTTTAAGGTGAGATCCCCAGATCTAGCTCCTCCCCATGCTGCTTTGGGAAAATTACTCAGCACCTCCAAACCTCTGTGTGCTTGTCTGAACAATGGGACAGGGACTCATGCCAGCCATCATGGAAACGGGAGGTGATCAGGATAAAAGGGTCTAACTGATGGAGCTCATGATTCTACTACTGCCAATGAATCCATAAGTTCGATGCGTCCTTTCTCTGTTCCTCAAGGGCGGCAACTGAGATTGGGCAAAGAAAGAGCAAGAGTGGGGATCTGAGCCAGGATCAGGACCCCAAAACCCAGATCCCAGACCCTTCTCAGCATCAAGGAGCTCCTCCATGTCTCAGCTTTCTCATCTTTAAACCAGAGGAAAATAGTCTTCACGAGTCCATTAAAGGAGGCAATGTACACACCAGGACTGGCGCCAGGAAGGGCTCACAGAAGGGGGATCTTCAAGAAATCACAGCTGAATTTACCCACTCCCCCAGAGCCAATGTCATAATGTTTTTGACCCTGGGTCAGTCAGTCCCCAGTGGGTGGAGGTGGGGGTGCAACAGAGAGGATGCGGACTCAACCCTTCTCCTGGCAAGCACTCCGCACCAAGCTCATTCCCTACCCCATGGATGATGCTGCTGTGTGAGAGGGACAGATGGGATCCCACAAGAGATGAAGGGCACTCCACAGAGGCAGGAAGCCTGGGTAGCTCAGAGGACTCAGGAAGGCTGGTGTGGCCACAGGGGACACTGGAGGCCATGAGTGCCAGGACCAGGGCCTCTGGCTCACCTTCGAGTCGTGGGGAGCAGCGGAGACCAGCCACCTTTGGGCCCTAGCCTGGAGGGCAGCGGGTAACCTGCAAGGGACCCAGGAGCTGCTGAGCCCCCGGGCAGCCCTGCCAATTCCATTGTAAGGCAGCAGGGGAGGCGTCCACTGGCCTTGCAGGGGTTAAGCTGTCCACCCCACAGTTTCAACCTGACCAATTGTGCTGAGAAACAAGGGCCGGACATGGGGGCAGGAAACCAGAGGGGCCACACGGATTTTCTCTCAAAGTTGGCTGAGTCACAGCCCTGCTGCTGCCTTGGGGACACAAGGTGAACACAGTGGCCACTCGCTCTAGAAAAATCTTCGGTTTCTTGCCTACAGGGACCCATCCCTGCTACTGCCAGCACCTCTCTCCACCCCCCTCGGCATCCTTGAAGCTACTAAAACAATTCTTTTTTTTTTTTTTTTTATGATAGTCACAGAGAGAGAGAGAGAGAGAGAGAGGCAGAGACACAGGCAGAGGGAGAAGCAGGCTCCATGCACCGGGAGCCCGATGTGGGATTCGATCCCGGGTCTCCAGGATCGCGCCCTGGGCCAAAGGCAGGCGCCAAACTGCTGCGCCACCCAGGGATCCCTAAAACAATTCTTATTTGACAAAGGGGACCAGGGAGCTAAGAGAGATCAAGCAGCCAGTCCCAGTTACACAGAAAGCGTGAGATGGAAGCAAAATAGGAGTGAGGCCAGCCCCTCTGACCCACAGCCCCGCAACACTCCATAGTGAAGCTCGGAGAGGGGATAAGTCAGGGAGGGTTAAACCTGACCATTTAAGCCACACAATCAGGCAGGAGGACAAGCCAGAGGCCTAAAGATCCTGGAAGGAATGTTCTAGGAGACAGGTTCTACCCTGAGGAGCTTAGCTTCTGGCTAGAGGATACTAAAAAGTCCATCCTAACCCAAGTCCCAGATGTTGGATGGAAAATTTTCCTCCTAACTCGGGGAAACGAGCTAGGGGTGGTGGAAGGGGAGGAGGGCGGGTGTTGGAGGGGAATGGGTGACGGGCACTGAGGTGGACACTTGACGGGATGAGCACTGGGTGTTTTTCTGTATGTTGGTAAATTGAACACCAATAAAAATTAATTTAAAAAATTTTTCAAAAGGCTTCCTGGAGGAGGAATATGGAGAGGTCTTAGGTCTGCTCTCCGACCTCAGTCTTCTAACCTCTCAAGGGCAAGGCAGGGACCTCCAGATTGTCTGCCTTGGGACACAGTAAGAGACAGATCCTGGCAGGCACAGGTACAGGGAGGAGGGGAGGCAGGGACCCCGCAGCCAGCCAGGCAGTGAATGAGATTTCCTTCTGGAGAAGAACAGCGGAGGGGTAGGAGGTGGGCCCAGGGCAGAACCGGGAAATGAAGTCAGGTGTGAGTTGGCCAGACACGCCGCAGCCACCAGGCTGGAGTCGGTGGGTACGTAAGAGTCAGGAGGGCCTGCATACTTACTGAGTACCTACTGTATACCAGGCTTTACACCCATGATCTCATTTAATCCTCCTGACCAGGGAGGTAGCCATTTTTGCGTCCATTATCGAAGAGGGAGCTGGGGCCCACAGAGGCAAGGGGTGGGCCTCAGGCTACACAGCTCTTGAGCAGCTGGGCCAGTACAAATAGGCAGGGACATGTGGGGCTCATTCTGTTGCTCCAATGACTGCCTCAGAGCCTCAGTTAAACTCAGGAAGCTCAGAGAAGACTGGAAAAGGCTCCCTGGTGGAGGTGACATCGGTTCAGGTCATGATCCCAGGGCTCTGGGACTGAGTCGCACGTCAGACTCCTTGACCAGTGGGGAGCCTGCTTCTCCCTCTGCCTGCTGCTCCCCCAGCTTGTGCTCTCTGTCAAATAAATGAATAATAAAAAAAAAAAAAGACAGAAGGCAGACTGGATGATCCTAGAGCCCAGAAACCCAGCACAAAATTGTCTGAAATCACAAACGAGGTCTGGTGAATTGCTAATATCTACTTGAAAGATTGTACTGAGGACTGAGGGACTGAGTTCAAGTTCAGTGGGAATAAATATTGTGGTCCTGTAATCAGTGATGTTTGCCATGGGTATGGAAAGGGTATGACAACCTGTGCGCTCTGCTTTGCCAGGCCTACATAAACAGTCCCTTGCAGAGGGACAGGTGTGTGTTCATCAGAGGATAATCTTGTTGTCCTCAAACAATCAAAATCCTATTGGTGGTGTGTCTAATGTGATGGACCATCAGAGATGCTATTTGGGGGCAGGGGAGATGCTTTTGAGCTATACCCCAGGTTGCACCTGCTCTGACCACCCAAGGTCTTGCCTGCAAATATGCAAATTTGTTTTAAGTCCTGCAAGTGAGGAGGGAAGCAGTGACAAGACCAGAACTGGAGACTGAGGCAGGCTGACAGGCAGCAGTACAGACAACGACACCACAAGGTCCAGGGCCTTGAGTTCATGCAGTGGGATGCTGGGATAAAGTGAAGACCTAGCCCAGAACCCACCTGGTCAGAGATACTGAGGCTAGGAGGCAGAGGCAGCAATCCTAGGGTCCTGCTGGGGCAGGAGTCAATCCAAAGGGAGGCCACCAGGGGCTTGAAAAGGAGGAGGGCATTCACCCAGGGGACACAGCAAGCAAGGGCATCTGTGCAAAGAGCCTCCTAGAGAGAGGAAGAGCAATGTGCATTCCAGAAATGTCTAGCTCTCCTCATGGCAGGGAGGGGCGGAGATGACAGAGAGGAAAGCCAGGGGGATGAGCAGGAACCATGCCATGCTGGGCCCTAAAACCAGTCTCAGGAGCCAGGCTTCATCCTGCAGGCGGTGGGGAGCCAGGGAGGAATGGGCAGCAGCGGAGCAGCACTGTCAGCATGAAGGGGAGCCGAGATGGGGAATCTGTTGGCAAAACTCTAAGGGGAGGGGATCACCTCTGGGACCTACAGGAGCAGGTCCCTAGCCTGAATTGAGCCACAAACCAGGAGAAAGTCCCATGGGGCCAGTTCGTAGCTGCCCAATCCTGCCTTCAACACACTCCACACCCAAGGCTCCTAGGGCCTCCCCCTTCATCCTCCCACGTCTGTGGCTGCCACAGCTCAGCTGTAAATGCTGGGGGGCGAGTGACAATGTGGGAGTCCCTGAAGGAGCGTGGGGATCACTGGCTCCAACCTCTGTCCTAGACTGAGGCTCAAGGTGGGGAGGTGGGAAAGCAACAAGGAGGGCCACCCAGGGTCACACAGGGAGTGGGGGCTGCAGCACTTGCCCCTCCCGCAGGCCCAGCCCCCATGCAGCCCGGCCCCTAATCCCTGACCCGGGGCCTCTGGGCTAGAGTCCAGAGCCCGTGGGAGGTTTGGGCTGGGACTGATCATCCTGTCCACCCTCGAGGCTGTGCCTGGGACTGGATTCAGCTGCCAGACCCTGTCCCACTGATGTGGGTGTACTGAATGGGAGCAGAGGGGCCGCTCTGCACAGCAGAGACTCTTCAGGAGTTGGAGAGGGCAGATGAGTGGGGACGGGGGTGTGTACTTCCATAGATACAGCTGACAGTGTTGTGTGTCCGTGTGGCATGAGGATGTCATGTGTGGATGTTTGACCTGCAAGCTTCCTCTACCTCATCCCAAAGGGCCCTCCAACCTGCCTGATAACCTCTTCAGGCCTACACTCAGCCCCTGAAACCTCAGGCTTCAGCAGGGCTCTGGTCAAGTCAAGAAGCAGGGGTCTGCTGGTGGTTGGGGGCAGGACTAGCCCAGGGGCACCTGCCCAGTTGCCCTGGTGAGGGGCTCCCAGCTGGTCCAGACTTCCTAGGGTCTATTTAGCTACAAAAGGAGCACCTCTGGCCCCTCCCCTATGTCCCCCTAGCCTTGGAAAACCCAGAGCAGAGCAGACTTCACAGCCCCTTTGAGACCGAACCCCATTGACAGATAGGGGCCACAAACAGAAAGGGACCAAAGGGAGGTTAGCCTGATGTCCCAGAGCAGGTCAGAGAGGGGCAAGACTCACTCCTAGACTGAGACCCTCCAATCAATCTGGGCCCTACTGGCGCCTACCTCCAGCTTCTTGCTCTCCTCCATCAGCACATCTCACAATTTAAAGCCCCATGATGGGGATCCAGCCTGTGTTTGCTCCCCATGTAGAGTTCAGTGCCTGGGACACAACAGGTGCTCAATAAATGTCTGTTGAGTGGCTTTGTAAGCCCAGGGCTCTAGAGAAGGCTTCAGAGAAGTGGGCACATGTGACTAAATCCAGGCAGAGGAGAGAGAACCTCAAGGGCAGAGGCCAGGAGGCTGTGACCCAGCCTGGTGGGTGTTAAAGTCCTGCAGGCTGGGGCTGCTGCTAGAAGCCCACCAAGCACCCCCGAGACCCAGTCAGGTAACTGGAAAGAAGCAGAGGCAAAGGCGCCCACCCTTGGCTCGACCTTCAGAGCCACCCGTTGGTCCTCAGGCTCAGCCCAGGCATCTCCATCAGTGGTCCCACCCGCTGTGGAGAAAGACCTGGAGCCGACCTCCCATCCGGCCATAGGTGAGCCCAGCTATCCCCCAGATTCTCTGAGGCTCCCCTATCCCTTTCCCCGGGGTTCCATGCCCATTCACCTTGGACCACACACTCTGAGCCCCCCCAGACAGTCCCAGACAAACCGAGGACACAGAGGGCCCACCTTCATGCAGCAGTTCATTTGCAATTGTCCCCAAAAGACTCTAAGAGGGCTCCAGGGATGGGACACCATCACAAATCCTGGGTGACAGGGACACAGAAAGGCACCCGGCCTCGGTGAGCCCACTGTACACATCTGAGCTGCCAGGCAGATCTCCATGCCCCTCAAGGCTGTTGTCGGGCAAGTTCCCAGGGCTGCTCAGCTGGGACTTTCAGCACATAGAAATCACTTCCAGAATCCTCAGACCCTCCTCCATCATACCCCAAATCCACTGGGCAGCCTTCCAATGGCTCCCAAAACCTGGTGAAGGTAAAAGGCTTATAAGAAGGGAAGAGCTAGGGGATCCCTGGGTGGCTCAGCGGTTTAGCGCCTGCCTTTGGCCCAGGGTGTGATCTTAGAGTCCTGGGATCGAGTGCTGCGTCGGGCCCCCGGCATGGAGCCTGCTTCTCCCTCCTCCTGTGTCTCTGCCTCTCTCTCTCTCTCTCTCTCTCATAAATAAATAAATCTTTAAAAAAAAAAAAAAAAAGAAGGGAAGAGCTAAAGTAAGCCTGACCCACACCTCCAGAGGTGCGGCCAAGGGCAAGCCTGCCTCCAGCTGTGGGCACAGCAAATCCCTCGGGCCGACTTTTTCTCTATCAGCAGTAGGAGGAGAAACAACTGTCTGACAAAACCCTTCCTCTTGGCCCCCATTTTGGAGGCCAAATTTCAAACACAAATAGTAAAAGACCCAAATAAATGTAACTTTTCAGATGGAAAAGTCCCTCGGGCTCCTCTGGGTTTGGGTGTGGGAGGAGCCCAGGATTCAGAAAAAGATCTGCATGAGGGTTCTAGACCCACCACCCACGAGACGTTTGTCTCTGTGCCTCAGTTTCTTCCTCTGGGAAATGGGGCAAGTAATTCCTCCAGCCTGGAGTAATATGAAAACCAAACGAGACAGCATCTGTGAAAGCCAAACACGGAGGGTAGTTGTTTATGATCTTTACATGTGAGCATCACCAAAGAGTCAAAGAGAGAGTAGCATGGTGCGGAAAGCAATATTGGGGGTGAAAGGCAGCCTAAATTCAAATCCCAACTCCATCTCTTGCCGCCCACTGAGCCGGGATGACTCACTCCACCTGTCTGAGCCTCATCTGCGCAGGGCTCAGGTGTAGACCTTGCAGTCTACACGGCTTAAATAAGATGCCATGCACCACTGTGGAGGTGCTCGGGGGTGTCAGCCCCACTCCACTGCCCCAAGCAAGAAGGGGCTGGCTTGAGAGGGCACTCTCGGGGCAAGCTTGCGAACGGACATGGGATTATATGATCCTCATCCCTAAAGTCCTGCCACCCAGCGACACACCAGTGACGTGGGGTGACTCGGGGAGCCAGTGCCAGCCCTGTGTTGTCAAGGGATTTCTCTCCAGGGGTCGCTGCAGGGCCCCCACTGGACAGAGACTAGCATCCAAGGGGATTTTCTGCACGTTCAGAAAACACTGTGTGTGGAGCCAACCAAAACCCACCAAGGGCTGAATGTCCCCTGTGAGCCAGGTGGCCAAAGCCTATGACTGGTGGCCTCGCTTTAAGTCCAGCGTGGTTATTCACTTGGATGATGGCAGCTGTCAGCCCTGAGACCACTAGCCCATCCACGCGGGTTCCAGCAGAGAGAAAGCCATGCTCGTGGTCGCTGTATCAGACGGGGTTCCGGGGGGAACAGAAGTTACCACCCGGCGGGGTGGGCATGGGGGTCAAAGGCAGGGACTTGATGAAGGAAATACCACAGAGCCGTGAGCGAGATGAAGCGAACAAATGATCTCTTGAGACAAACAGAAACCGGCAAGAGGGGGAAGCTGGAAGCAGCACAGGGCTGGAGGCACGAGGAGGAGGCACATTTCCAGAACCCAGGAAGGGACAGAAGCCGGGAGGTGCTGCCTAACAGGAGCGCGGGCATGGACAAACTCGGCCGCAGCAGGAGACACACACCAGGGCAGAGAGCACTGTGTTAAGGAGCAACACTGGTAAAGGGACGACTCAGTGACGCAGAGTCAGTGTCAGAGAGGACGTGCCCACGTTCGGTTTCATTGTTAGCTACTGTTCTTTGCAAATACTTTTGAATTCAGGCCAGAAAACAACCCTGAGAGGTAGATGCTAGTGTTCCCACTGTACAGATGGTGAAACCAAGGCTCTGGGGGGTAAATGTCCCGTGCAAGGTAATGTAGTGACAAAGCAGTGCAGCTGAGGTGCAGTAAAACCAGAGCCCACGCCCATCACCCCGTGCCACCTGAGCCCGAAGAGGAAAGACCCATGCGTGACTTGTGGCTGGTCTTGGGGAGCAGGGAAGACACGATGGGGCAAGACAGAACGGTGTTCTCCGGGAAGGAGAGGGAGTTGTGACTTGAGCCTGTGGCAGGGCCTGGGCATCAGTGCTGGGACCAGGCCCAAGCTTGCGCTGCAATGGGGGATGCCAGAGAGGCTCTGGACGGCCAGATGGGGGGCCTCCTGGGTTCCTTTTCATCTCTCACCCCATGTCCCCTCCCCAGCAGGTCCTGCTCACTCTACCTCAGAAGCATACTCCAGACCCTCCCCTCCTAATCCCGATCTGGGTGACAGTGACCGCCACCCCTGGGTGTCCCCTCTTCCAGCCTTTCTCCTCATTGTAGCTGAGACCTCTGCAAATGAGAACACTTCACTCTCTCACCACCTTAGGGAAATCTCTCTCCCGAAGCTGCCCTACAAGGTCCCTTGCAACCCGATGGTACCCATTTCCGACGGCTGAGCCAACAAACTACCCCAAATGTGGTGACTTCAAACACAATTTATTTCCTTTTTATCTTACGGCTCTGGAAGGCTGAGGTCTGACGTGGGTTTCAGTGGGCTAAAAATCAGGGCCGCGTTCCTCTGGAGAGCTAGGGGTGAATCTGTTTCTTAGCCTTTTCTGGCTTGCAGAGGCCGCCCACATTCCTTGGCCTGGGGTTACACATCACACCAATTTCTGTCTCCAATGTCACGTCTCCTTTTTCCTGACTCTGACCCCCTTGCCTTCATCTTTTAAGGATACTGTAAGTGTATTATGCATAACCTGGTCCACATGATCCAGGACCATCCTCCCTATCTCAAGAGCCTTAACTTCATCATATCTGCTAAAAGTTGTTTTGTCATAGAAAGTAACATATTCACAGTAACTAAATTCACAGGGATTTAGACATGGACATCTTTGGGGAGCTGTTACTCAGCCTACCACACTGACCTGGTCACCTCTTCCTGTCTCTCACCCCTTGCTGCTCATTTCCACCTGACCCCAGGGGAGGGCTGCTTTGGTTCTTCAAGCACAGTGATTTGATTTTTTTTTTTTTTTTTTTTTTTTTTTTTTTTTTGCCTCAGGACCTTTACATGTCCTCCCGCCTGGAATGCCCTTCTTTCCCCTGGTGTTCCTAAGACTAACACTCAGATGCTGGTTGAAGTGTCATCTCTCTGAGAGGCCTACCTGACCTCAGCGTCTCAGTCAGCCACCCCCACTCTCTGTTGTACTCCACCAGTTATTGCTAACTGGTGTTTTCCCAATTCACTTATTTTCCTGGTGTTCCCACTACAGTGAGCACTCCCTGGCCTTGCTCACTATTGGACCCCAGTGCCCATTACGGAGCCCACATACAGTGGGCACTCAATACCCATTCGGCTCAGTGCACAGGTTCTCACTCTGTCCTGCCTAAAGGCCTGAAGACTCTCTCTCCCTGTTTCTCAATTTCACTTATGCTCGTTTTACTTTTTCATTTTTGAGTCACTTCTCACTTGGGAGGAAGAAAGAACCAACACTCAAAGTTCCTTTGTAGGCAAAAAAGGAAATGACGCCCCAGGCCTGAGCCCAGTGGGCTGGGGCAAGGGCATGCCTGCTACCTCCCCTGAGTCAGGACCAGCTTCCTGACCAGCACACCCAGCCTCCCCAGGTCTTTGTTCACTGCCTTCCTCCCGCCTAGAATGGTCACCCTATCCACGTCCTACGTCAAGGGACACCGAGCTGCCTCCCCCAGTTCCCCCATCTCACAAGTGAGGAAACTGAGACCCAGAACCTCTCCCTAGGCACACAACACGTGCATTCTGGGGTGTGCCCCAGCGCTCTGTCCCACCCAACCCTGGGAGCCCGCTTCCTCCTGGGCCAGCTGCAGGGGCTACAGGGTGGGGGCCTCAGATGCTAAGATCAGCAGACCCGGCCGGGCTAGCCCAGCACAGACATCCTGGGCCCTCACTGAGGACAGCCTGGCGCCAGTGGCTCAGAGGAAATGTTACTAGAGTTTACAAACTTCCTGTAACGTAGAGAATCTAGGCTCCCCTTCGGGCCAAGGTGGGGGACAACCTTGGACGGTGGCCTCCCTTCAGTAGCCCATGGTCCTTGTCTCTTTTCAGGCAGGAGCCCTAGTTCCTACTCCCACCCACCTGCCCTCTGCCCCCTGAACTAACCCAGAAGCCACAGATCAGAGACACAGGGACGCAGCATGAGTAGATTAATGGGGTCAGGGTTGAGAGGGCACAGTAACAGCCAAAGTCACAGCCTTCATCCACCATAGGGCAGTGGGGGAAAAAAATCCCCCTTCCTGGAATTCCGGATAAAGCCATGCCCTGATTTCTGGTGACCCAAGATCCTGGCCCAGGCTGATTCCCTGTCCCCAGGGCTGCCTTTTAGGGTCTGCAAGCACCCTGGGCACTGCACTTGATGCCTGGTTTCATGTTCTTCTGTATCCATCTTGAAATTCTTAATATTTTTTGAACAAAGGGCCCCACACTTCCATTTTGCACTGGGCCCCACAGGTTACGAGCCCAGCCTCTCAATCCCCTGCCCCCCCTCCCCACTACACACACACTCCTGCTCTTGTGATAGTTCCTAAACTGATCACCAACTGTGAGCTCTGGAGCTGGTGAGGGCCTGACCCTCCGGGTTAAGACACTGGGGTTTCCTAAGAACTTTCTGAAGACAGCATCAAAGCAACGCTGCCACAGGGGCTCTCGTGCTGGCCGGGGGGCATGTTTGTTCAGAGGCATCTTTAAGTCCCACCCGCAGCAGCTGTTAGGACAAGAGAGGGCAGAGGGGAAAAAACACGAACTTGGTTCAAGTCTGGCTCTGCTGCTCACAGCCTAGGCGATCTCGGGAATGTTAACTAAAGCCCTCTGTTCCTCGGCTTATTGGTCACATGAGGGTTATAATTATATCCACCCCTAGAGTAACTAGGAAAATTAAATGGGATGACATATGTAAAGTGCTGGGAACAGTGTCATGCTTGTAATAAGTACTTGATAAGTGACAGCTGTTGGGGTCAGACACCAAGACTCCATTCCCAGCCCCACCACTGGCTCCAGCGTGAACTTAACCTCTCATGTGTAAAAGGAGGGTTACAGGGGTGCCCACAGCACAGAGCTTAGGGAGCTACCATCAGCATCTCCTTTAGAAAACCTTCCCTACAGCCCTCCTTGGGGCTCCACGGTCGCCTGCGCTCACTTCCACACTAGCACATGTGACACTTCAGTAGGAGGTGTCTCTGTGTCTGCCTTCCTCTCCTAGACCGAAAGCAATTTGGGGGCAGGAACAAGCATCTGGTTCTGCTGGTATCAGCAGCGAGGAAAGGATGGCAGAGTGAACACATAAGGGAAGTGCAGTCATTCCCGGGAGCTGCTCACCCCCCGGGTAGTGACCGCCGTGCCCTGGTGGGATCTCCTCTCTCTCCCCAGATTGGTGCCTCTCAGGAAGATGCGGGCGCTCGTGCTGCTGCTCGCCGTGGCAGGCACCTGCCTGGTGGAAGCTGCGGCCAGTTCCAACGCTGCCCCACTGGACCCCCCCGGCGTGCTGCTCACCCACCGGCGCCAGAAGAGAGACTGGATTTGGAACCAGATGCACATCGATGAAGAGAAAAACACCTCGCTACCCCATTACGTGGGCAAGGTAAGGCTCAGGCCTCAGGGCAGGAGCAGCGTCAGCGGCACTCGGCCCATAGTGATGCTGATGGTGGGACAGATGGTGACACAGACTGACTGTGCCGACTGTAGGTGTGGGGCCCACGGCTGTGAAGGTAACGGTGGTAGAGGTGCTGGTAGTGGTGGCGATGGTGGCGACGACGATGAAGGAAAAGCAGTGGTAGTGACAGTGAAGGGCAGGTGACGCCGTCGCAGCTGAGGGTGCGGCCAGCTGGGGCTCTCCCCCGCAGCCCGCCTGCAGCCAGCAGACCGTGCCCACGGGCTCCTCTGGCTCCCTAGAACGGCTGGGAAATCGAAATGCCTCAGGATGGCCACTCGGAGAGAGAGCTGCTCGACCGGGGTCACACACGGAGACCCGGCCAGGGCCTGAGGAGAGCCTGGCCCTAAGAAAACACGGGGTTCCTGGCTTGCAACACAAACGTGACCTCTGTGTCATAGAGGAAAATGTCGTCAACCCACCTACATCTTTCCCAATGGGATAACTGTGCCGTGAATCAGCCACTGAGAATGGCCAGGCCCGAGGAAAACCCGCAGGATGAATCAGAAGAGTCCGCGGAATCAGGAAGAGTCCGTGGAGGCCACCTGCATTGTGAGCAGCTCTGACACGGAACCCTTTAAAGGGCTCTCCTCCTCCAAGGGTCTTCGAGCAGCAGGAATTGCGTCAGGCCTGCCATCATCTGCCAACAGCGTGCGCTTGGCACGGGGCATGCGGCCAGGAGACAGAGAAGCCATATGCAGTCCCCACCCTGGGAAGGAACAGGGTCCCTGGAAGAGGCAAGGATGAGGCCCCAAGGATCACCTCCAGGCTCCCAAAGACGTAATCTGAGGGAAGGAAATCTCTGTTTATCAAGGCCCACAGGCCGGAGCCTTTGTTTACAGACTGGTTGGACAATGGGAGTGACCCTAAGCAGACTTCTGAATCCACAAATATGGGTCAGCATGGCTTTCAGCATTAAGATGTTATGTCCAAATATAGTGATAATTTAAAAAAAAAGAAGAAGAAGAAGAAGAGAGGCCTCCCAGAAACCTGTAGCTTCAGCCTGATTATGAGAAAAATATCAGATAAATTCCAGTAGAGAACCATCCTACAAAATATCTGACCGGTACTCCTCAAAATTGTCAAGGTCATCAAAAGCACTCAAAGTCTGAGAAACTGTCACAGCCAAGAGGAGCCCAAAGAAACGCAAATGATTAGATGTAATGGGATATCCTGAATGGGCTCCTGGAGCAAAACAAAGGCCATGAAGCAAAAACTGAGGGAATCTGTATGAACTATGGCCCCCAGTTACTACAAATGTCACAGTATGGGTCCACTACTGAGAACAAAGGCATCGTACTAACATAACGTCAACATAAAATGTTGATCATCAGGGAAACTGGGAGCAGGATGCCTGAGAACTCTCTGTATTATCTTCCCAATTTTTCTATAAACCTAAAACTGTTCTAAAAAATTAAAAGTTGGAGGGAAGGAGCTTATACTCACGTGGAATCTTATGTAGAATTCCAATAAAATAGATCAAAGTGCAACTGGTCCCCATCACTACCCCTGCCCATGTGGGCCCTAACGCACCCCACCCCCAGAACTACCACCTAGCCCTGAGCAACTCACCGAGTCCCAGACTGTCCCTTCTCCTTGAACCCCTACTGTTCCCCCAAGCCACAGGTTACAGAGCTGGGGCATCTGCTTCCTGCCTCCTGACCCACTGTTCGCCATACGTCCAGGTCCCTTGGGACCTCCTCATGAACCCCCCTGGCCCCTGTACGTCACAGCCCTGCTCCACTCAAGGCAGAGGGTCCTCACTTCCTGTTTCTACTTCCTCACCTTGCAGCCACTTCTCCAAGCTCTGGCATCTGGCTTCCACCCCACCACCCCCACTCTGATGCTGCTCCACCGAGGGCTCCAACGTCTGCACTGCTACTCAGCCTTAGGGATGTTTTCCAAACTCACAGGATTTAACCACACCCTTTTTGACCCTCCCTCTCCTGTCTTGAGACCCATCTTCCTTTGTTCTTGTCAGACACCTTCACTCAAGGCTCTTGCTCCCTGGACCTTTAAATCCTGCCCTTCCTCAGAGTCTCAACCCTGAGAGCAAGAATAGGGTCTGGATTAATTCTATGCTTCCAGCGTGTTGCTTGGCACCTTATTGGAATTCAATTTACATACTTTTAATTGAATTACACTGTATTTTTTTTAAAGATTGTATTTATTCACTCATGAGAAACACAGAGAGAGAGAGAGAGAGGCAGAGACACAGGCGGAGGGAGAAGCAGGCTCCACAAAGGGAACCCGATCTGGGACTCAGTCCTGGGTCTCCAGGATCACGCCCTGAGCCGGAGGCAGGCGCCAAACCGCTGAGCCACCCAAGAACTGTATTTTTTGAACATTCAAACCATCAGGGCACCTGGGTGTCTCAGTGGCTCAGCGGCTGAGCGTCCACCTTTGGCTCAGGGCATGATCCCAGGTTCTGGAATCAAGTTCCACATCAGGCTCCCTGCAAGGAGCCTGCTTCTCCCTCTGCCTGTGTCTCTGCCTCTCTGTGTGTGTGTCTCTCATGAATAAATAAATAAAATCTAAAAAAAAAAAAATCTATGAGAATACTGCTTTACATGCATGAAATATGATTCTCTTATGTTCTGAAGGCTCTCTATTCCTAAGATTCATTTATAAATGAAATGTTCAGCACTTCTTACCTATATCTTTTAACATATGGATCTATCATGAATAATAACAGGTATTTATTGAGAGCCCATGCAAGTTGCTTTACGTACATTAGCTTCCAAATCTTTTCCTAAATCTTGTTCCTTACAGCACTAATAGTAGTATGTGTTACAAAGAAAAAGTGTTCTTACTATAATGGGAAGTCCTGAGCTAAAGCTCATTAGAGTTTTTTCCTACAGGACTGTACATCATAAATCTCCAAGAAGAGAATATTTTGTGTACCATTCCAAAACTAAATTGACCAGGACCAGCGGTGTGCTGATAAATGCTTGACAAGTGGTTCTCCAGGAGAAAAAAAAATCCTGATTCCTAGCATTCGCTCATTTCCATTTGTATGTAAATACTCTCACCACGTCTGTTTGAAACTTCCAACTTGATGGCACTGAAGGCAGAGTTGTGAAAAGATATGTCTTAACACAGCATTGTGTGGTATTTCCATCATTCAACACATGGGCATAACCTCAAGAACATAGTAAAATGAGGAATTTTGAGTAGGCTACCCTTGTTTTTCATAGGATTCATTTAACTGATAAGTTTATATAACTGAATTTTTAATAATGGCTATATTTAAAATCAGTTCACAAACATTCCTTAAAATGTAAGTTGGCTCTTGAGAGCCAAGCCAGTGCAAGCCATCTCCAGCTCACTGGAATTTTTGTGTGAAATAGCAAAAAGACACCAGTGTTTCCTGGTATTAACTTTCAGAGGTACCGTTCTGCTCATGAGAGCAGCTCAACATCAAAAATGATATTATCTCCACTTTACAGATGAGGCTACCACAACTCAGAGAGGCTAAGTGACTAGTAAGCAGCAAAATACCCCTTGCCTTCCACTGGCGCCAAATATACTCTTTCACTCAAAAATCTTTCTGTAAGTACTTGCAGTGTTCCCAGCGCTGTTCTAGGCAACTAGGGCAGTCACGTTAATGTGTTCCCAGCGAGCTGGCTGGGAACAGTGCGCTAATGACCAGTGAGAGATGCACATAAAGACTGAAGGTGCCGCATTCAGGATCCCTGGCCAGCACCACAGACGCGTACACACACCCCCGTGCAAACATGCAGGTGTGCTGGACACACGTGTGCATACACGCCGGCGTACCTACATACACCTGAACGCTCACAGATGGGTGTGCACACACACACACACACACAGCCACCCCTGCCCATCCTCAGCTCACGGTTCCTCTTCCTTCCTAGATCAAATCGAGTGTGAACAGCAAGAACGCAAAGTACGTGCTCAGAGGAGAATCTGTGGGCAAGGTGTTCCAGGTCAGTGAGGACACAGGGGACGTGTATGCCTTTGAGAGGCTGGACAGGGAGAAGATCTCTGAGTACCACCTCACAGCCCTAGTGGTAGACAAGGACACCAAGAAGAACCTAGAGTCTCCTTCCAGCTTCACCATCAAAGTTCATGATGTGAATGACAACTGGCCTGTGTTCACGCACCGGCTGTTCAATGCATCTGTGCCAGAGATGTCGGCTGTGGGTACGTGCCCCATTTGTACCCCACCCCACCCCACCCCCGCTGCTCATCCCCAGCCTGAAGGCACCTCTCCCATGAGCAACTTCACTGCCTGGGGTCAGAATTTAATGAGTTCAGTGCAGCTGCTATTTTATATGGCTTGAAAGAAACAACGGTCCCTTAAGACTAAACTCTGACCTGGCCCCAGACTGAACCCTGATCCTGATCATGGACTGAGTCCTGACCCTAGTCATGGACTGAGCCCTGATCCTGATCATGGACTGAGTCCTGACCCTGATCACAGACTGAGGCTTGACCATCAGAGACACACACCTGTTTCACTGCTCTACAGCAAACCCCACCCACTGCTCTGACTCAGGACTGGCATTCCAAGAGCGCAGCCTTTGCACAGAAAGAATACCAACTCTGCTACCACAGTGAGAAGTCATCTCCAGGATCCATACAGGAGTGGAGGGAGCAGAACTACAGCCCTTACCCCAAAATGCAGCACCAGCCTGGACCCCAGGCCTCTCAAAGTTACTACTTCTCAATTCCACTCCAGCCTCTGGTAGATACCGGAAAAGGATTCCCTTCCCCGCCCCTTGGTCTAAGTTTCCCAGCCAAGAACCTGGGAGATCGTAACAGATCTTCTTGTAGAGTTTGGAGATCCTGGGGTTCAAGAGAAACAGAGATGTGATACTCACCTTCCTGTTCTTTTGTTCTCCACCCTCCAGGAGAAGGAAGGGCAGCCCTTCAATCTCCTCTATCTCTCTCATGACCCTACCCCTCCACGCCCTCCCTCATTTTTCCCACGACTAAAAAACCACCTATTCTCTTTGCCTCCTTCAAAGATGACCAGGTTGACCCTCCAGCACTGCCAGCACTCTGCCCCCATGCAGGCTTCTCAGAAAACCAAGGAGTCTTTTTTCCTCCAGGACCTAAGGGAAATGGGTTAAGGGAACAGCCTGGGCCCTATCTATCCTGATCCGGGAATGGGGAAGGGGGCCAGCAGTCACAAGGCAGTAACCCCTGGATTCTCCTTCCTCAGGGACCTCAGTCATCCGCGTGACAGCAGTTGATGCAGATGATCCCACTGTGGCAGACCACGCCTCTGTCATGTACCAGCTCCTGAAGGGAGAAGAATATTTTGCTATTGATAATTCCGGTCTGTGTTACTAACCCTCTGGGGCAGGTGCTGGCTTGGAGCAGGGTAAAGGGGGATACTCTAGATTGCAGAAGCTGAGGCAAGTCAGTCTGACAGGTGTCACCTACCACCCAACCACACCATCCTGTGGAAACGGTTCCTTGATGCACGTTAAGACAGGGTGACTGGTGAGGGCAGAAGGAAGCAGACAGCTGCTGAAATAAGGACTCCAGCCCAGGAAACAAAATCAAGACCTGAGCAGTGACACAAGAAGCAGAAGAGAATGCTGGTCAGCAGCTGTGGGTGTAGAGTCACACAGATCGGGCTTCCAAAAGCAGTTCTGCTACACGCTCCCTCTAAAGACCTTAGGCGAGTCAACTAACCCCTGGGAGCCTTAGTTCCCTCATCCTGAAGATTTGAAAATGTGTATTTATTTTGCATGGCAGCTGTGCAGTTTGAATTGAATAACGTATAGAGAATATGTGGCCCATAGCACGTATCCACTCAGTGTAACTTTAAAAACTGTAAGGACTGAGTTTGGGAAGCAGGACAAAAGTGAGGCGGTCAGGCCGGGGGCACACTGTCTTTCAGAAGGATGGCAAGTACACAGCTCAGATACCACCACAACCGATGACGTGCCAAGGCAGGTATCACTACTCCATCATAGCACTCTTTCCACGCTAAGCCTAGCCGTGGCCTCACACTCTTTCTCAACACCATGCTCCAGGCAGCTGGGACCAATATCCGACCACACTGTTTGTGCAGCTTTAGTCTAGCAGAGCAGGGTGTGAAGGCAGGAGGTGGTTGGCCAGCGGTTCCCAACCTTGGCTGCATAGTGGAATCACCTGGGGAGCTTTTAAGTCACGGGGTGCTCTCTGGATAAGGCTTGGGCAGCAGTGTTTTCTTAAAGCCCTCCAAGTAACGTGGCTCCTGCTGGGACACTTTTTTGCAGGCCTCATTTTCACGACAACCAAAAACTTGGACCGAGAGACGCAAGCCAAGTATGAGATCGTGGTGGAAGCACGAGATGCCCAGGGCCTCCGTGGGGAGTCAGGCACAGCCACAGTACTGGTCAACCTGCAGGACATCAATGACAATTTCCCCACCTTCACCCAGAGTGAGCTCTACCCCAGGGCCTTGGGTGGCAGGGGTGGGGGGGTGGTGATAATCCAAACTCAGTGACCTGGGGAATCCTGTGAAGAAGCCCAGAGCCCTCTCTCTCTCCCTTGACCCCAGGGTGGGCCTCAGGCCCAGTAAAGTCATTTTGGTGCGGAAAGAGGCTCCTCCCCATCCCTGTACACGTTCCTAAGGCTGTCCAAATGCCACCTGCCACAGTGACCTCACGGGCTACAGGGAAATCACACTTCCTGCTGTTCCACTATCAGATAGGAACAGTTTCACCCAGTTTCTACGGGCTAGAAAAAATCCAGGCCCTAGCTAGAAAATCCCCATAAGCTGGTGGGCAAGAGTATGGCAAATTTCCATATCCAGAGCCAAGTCTGGGCCCAGAGCCCAACCACACTGATGTCTCCCCTCAAAAAATGTCTGATAAGAGGTTTTCCCCTGCCTGGGTTAGGGCTGGGGAGGAAAGTCAGACGGTTCATCACTTATACCCTCCAATGCTGAGGTGTAACAGAGGCTCAGCCATCCCAAGGATAGCCTGAAGTGGCCTCACTGTACAGGACAGAAGCTCCCTAAGGGTAGGACTTGTCTCTCTTGTCAAATGACAGGTCCCCTAGCAAAGTACCTAGCATACAGTAGGTGCTCAATTACTATCTGTTAAATGGATGGATGGATGGAAGGATAGATAGAGCAGAACCTCTTTGCCTTGGGACCCCGAATTCCAATGGTAGTATTACTATTATCATTATTATTATTTTATTGAGCCCCTTTCCTGTATAAAAATGTTTTGGGATAGTATAAGGGATAACCCCCTTGTCTGTCTCATTAACTCAATGCCCTCGGGGCCACCCTATCTACATCAGCCAAGTACATATTTGCCGTGCCTGAAGACATCCGTGTGGGCAGCTCCTTGGGCTCTCTGTTCGTTGAGGATTCAGATGAGCCCCAGAATCGGATGACCAAGTACAGCATCGTGCAGGGTGAATACAGGGACACCTTCACCATCGAGACGGACCCCAACCACAATGAGGGCATCATCAAGCCCATGAAGGTTTGTAGACAAGCAGCAATGACATCAGATGTAAAGTTTGGGGCTCCCCGCATCACCAGGACTCACCCAGGGGCTGCTCCAAGGTCAGAGGCCATCAAAGGTACACGTTATGGGTCAGCTCAGAGCTGGCCATGTGCTTTAGGAGCTTGTGACCGTGGAGTTGGGAAGGGGAGCCAGGAGAGAAGGATCAGTGCCTGAGACTGGTTACCCCAGAAGCAAACCTTAAGGCAAGGAGCTGGGTGTCAATAATTTACTTAGGAAGTGATCCCAGATGCCCCAGGAGCAGTACTACCACAGGAAACCTTAACATCAGATTATCGCTTCGGGCAAGTGGGCACAGTCCACTGGGGGCATCTGGAGAATGGGGTGGGATAGTCCTCTGGGTTGCAGGAGCTGAGGGAGAGCAAGCTGTGGGGTTGATTGAGGGCTCCAGGAGGCGTTCACTCTTGTACTTTCTGGCCCGCCCTGGACACCTGCCAAACCAGAGCCCTGGAAGTGTTATAGGCACCTGCAGCACAGAGCCATAGCTAGGGAGGGAACAGTGCATGCTGGGGGATGTGGGTGGCCACTGGCAGTGCCTACTGTGGACAGACAGAGCAATCAGACCAACTGAATCTGGAAGAGGAAGGAAGGGACACCAAATACCTCTAGAATGGCCATGCTGAGGACTGGGGTACCTGGGCCAGGATGACCCATATCAAATGGGACATTCTAGAACCCCTGTGCCTGAGCCAGGTCAATCCTCCAGCAGAACTTTCCTGCTGCTGTCCCTGATCCAGCCCTACACTGGGGACTGGAAACAGCCAGGGGAGTCACGTGGCCTCCACAGCATCGAAGCGAGTGGCGAGTGGGGAAGACTCACTGCGTGTCCTCAATACTTGGAACAGGGCCAGTCACAGAGTTAGGGTCAGAGGGGTCGCCATGAGGCTGCTGAGATGCAGTAGGGGAGCAGCCAAAGACAGCCAGCCTGCCCCAGCCCCTCTCCTGATGACCTGGAAACATCACTTCTTCGGGCCACAGGCCCCCATCCATAAAATGGGTGTCATCCAGGGCAAACGTGTAGGGTAGCTGTGAAGATCACACCTCACATGCGTGGCTCAGAGCAGGTGCTCCCGTGCTTTCCCCTTCCACAGCCCCTGGACTATGAATACATTAAGCAGTACGTCTTCACCATCGAGGCCACAGACCCCACCATCAACCTCCACTACCTGAGCAGTGTCTCCATCCAAAAAACAGCCCGCGTCATCATCAACGTCACAGATGTGGACGAGCCCCCCAACTTCCACCAGCCCTTCTACCACTTCCAGCTGCGGGAGAACCAGAAGAAACCTCTGATTGGCTCGGTGCTGGCCACAGACCCCGATGCAGCTCGGCGGAGCATTGGGTAAGAGGTGGAGGGTGGAAGGGTGGTGCTGATCATGAGGATCCTCGCACTGAGGTTCTTAAGGTCCTGACTCCAGGACTCAACTGGGGAAAGTGGCTTCTCCTGGCACATACACGGGACATGGCTGAGGCAGGACTAGAAGCCTGAGCTCTTCCACCGACCCGAGCAGCCACGTGGGATCCTGTCTTGCCCAGGCACCCCTAGCCCGCACAGTCCTGGCCATCAGAGCTGGCCAGGGGCTGCTCTACCTTGGAGTGGCTATTCTTTGGACCTGGCTCCCACAGGTCCATCTCGAGAGATCTGATGGTCAAGAGGGTAACCAACTAGAGGACAGACGTGAAACCATTTTACAAAACATGTTTTACTAAATTTGCCTTCCCAAGACCACAAAAGGAAAAAAGTAGTCAGTTCACACAGTGAAACGACACAAAGGTCTACAAAGAAAACATCAGTAACCCCTACTCTCGGGTAACTGACGTTCACGGTTTGAGGTGGTTGTTTCATGACCACAGAAACATCTGTATACATTTATGGTGGGTTTGTTGTCTGTCTGTCTCTCTGTTTGGGGGTTTTGATTACTTTCACAATTTTTTGGATCACACCATGCCCACTTCATCACCAGCTAGACTATCTCCACTAGACTCTGAGCCTCTGGGACCAAAACTATAGTTCTAACTCATACATTCTAGAGCCATAAAATATTTGACTTCAATCCAATCTCATTTTATTCCAGAGGGGTAGCTGATTGTGTTAGCACCACTTATTAAATAAGTCAACATTTTCCCACCTTTGTTTTATAGATAATAAAATAGATTCAAGTAATTATAATTAATATAATATAATATAATAAATATAATACAAATAACCAGAATCGAATTCTGAATCCTCTATTCTGTCTACTATTCTGTGGCAAAGCCATTCAGTTTTACTGCAGCAGCTTTATATTAAAACTTAGTAGATATAAGCCAAGTTCCTACCTTACTTTTTCACTTTCTGTAGCTTTTATGTGTTTTTAATATTCACTCTCTCATACAAACTATAAAATTCTTTTATCTGTTTTTTTTAATTTCACAATTTTTTGGATCACACCATGTCTGCTTCATCACCCACCTCTATCCAAAATGAGATTGTATAGAAGCCATTAGAATTCTAATGAAAATCATATCAATTTGGAGAGAATTAATATTACTATGATAACAGGTCTTCTTATTAAGGTCAAAAAAACATGCCCCCAAAAATGGAAATTGGGGCCACATCACACAAGTTTTGGGACTACTACAGTTTTTGTGGCCATTCTATTCTAAATAATCTGTAATGACCATTTTTTTATTTCTTTATTGATCCAAGAATTTACTTCAAGACATTGATTTGACTTTTTTTCTTTTCATTTACCACCAGTTAGGTATTTTTTGTTTTTGCTTTAACTTGTTCTGTGATATAACACAACTGTATTTGTGTTCATTTTTTCTAGAATACCTAAGATTTTGCTTTATATATTTTAATATCTCTATTTACAAAGGTTCATAACTATTTTACTTTCATGATGACTCGTTACTTTTATCCCTATGAAATTACCCAATTTGTTCTGCTAAATACTTTGCCCTCACATTGCCTAATGTTAAGTTTGCTGGTCCTCTTTTCATATTATTTGTCTTTGCCTGATAGGAGTTTTCCAACTTGTACTTTCAACTCTTTGAACTTCTGCTTTTTACTTGGCATTAAGTCGTCTCTCGAAAATAGAGTGTAATTGGTTTTGCTTTTTAATCTACACTGAGATGCTTTGGGTTTAACCTATTTACATTTGTCATCATAAGTGATATGTTTGAGCTTACTTTTTTATCTTGTACATTTCTCATTTCTCAAACTTAATGGGTTTTTTTTCCATCATATTTGCTATAGAGTCTTTTCTTTTCTTTTCTCCTGGATATTTGGATGGAATACATCCATTTTTACTTCTACCGGTGAAACTCTCTTCTATCTATAAAATTAAAAATGTTTTCCTGGACATTTTCTACTTTAAAATATCACACACACACACAAAAAAAAAAAAAAAAGAAAGAAAAAAAAGAAAAGAAAATATCACACACACACACACACACACACACACACACACGATTGCTTTCCTATGCATGATAAAGAAATCAAATGTTTCATTTTAATTCCTGTCAAAGCAGGCTTTTTCTTTATATTGTGACATTTCTGAGTCATGAAGTTAAGTTTTCATAAAATATTTTTGGGACCCATCTCTATGGGTGATATATTTCCTGAGTTCTTGTATAAATATACAAACACAAATATAAAATATATTTATACAAATATAAATATACAAAATATACAAACACCTTAGTTCCTCTGCCTTCTTATGCTAGTAACACCACATGTGCTCCCATAATCTCAGAGTATCCTCAGACTATAGACACCTACTTTCAAAATTTTCTAGCATTTAATTTTGTGGGGACATTTGGGGTGAGTCTGATTTTCTTCACAAGAACATATTTTTCTGTCTGGATTCTGTTCAGTTGCCTCACATAGCCTTGAAATTCAAGTGTCATGAGGATATATGTAAACATTTATCTTTTTTTAAAATTATGCCTGATATTAATGACCTCTTTTAATCTGTAGACTAGAGGCTTTCTTAAGATCAGGAAAGTTTTCCTTTAGTATATCTTTTGTTATTTCTTCTCTTCTATTGGTTCTGGAATTTTCTTCAATAGTAATAAATATATATATTATATATTACATATCATATATTTCATATATATTCATCTCTCATTTCTTCATACCTTTTTCTTGATTTCTGGAACATTTCAAATTTTTACTTCGTAAATTTCATTTCTTTTCAATCATTTCCTATCTATTCCAGCTACTTTTTTATTTCTTCCTGGCTGTTCCCCATATATCTCTTCATTAATCACAAAAACCAACCCCAGCTCTGTTGTACTAGATTATAGTGCCACCTGCCTTAGCTCTCAAAGTGTTCCTGAGGGAGTCTCAAGGTACCGTCTTCAGCCCAGCCAGGGCAGCACTGCTAACATTGAAGGGATTGTCCCACCACTCTGAATCCCTCCAGGTGCTAGAACATGATAGCAGAGAGAGGAGGACGGAGGGGCTGCAAGCCATAGATTCTGAAGGGCATCATTAGTCACACTGAGGAGTCTGCACTCAGGAAAGAATAATGAAAGGCCATGAATTTCTCTCCCCTGGCAGATATTCCATCCGCAAGACCAGTGACAAGGGCCAGTTCTTCCGAATAACCAAGCAAGGGAACATCTACAATGAGAAAGAACTGGACAGAGAAATCTACCCTTGGTATAACCTAACAGTGGAGGCTAAAGAACTGGATTCTAGTGGTGAGTGGCCCCACATGCCAGGGGACCTGGGCTTTTCTCCTTTCCCTCATTCGTTCAAAATAGGCATAATCTGTCATCTCTATCTTAGAGGTATTTAAACTCCTGCTGAAGTACCACTTGGCTAGAATACTATAGAGCCTCCATCCCCAAGGGTGTGGATGGACCAGCAGCATCCATATCACTTGAGACCTTGTTGGGAGGGTAGACTCCTGGGATACCCCCAGACCAAATCAGAACCTCATGCACATTATACTTTAAGAACCACTGTCATAATACAGCCTGCTAGATGTCCCTGTGGTGAGAATCATCTAAGGTACCTTTTAAACATAGAGCTTCCCTGGAGGTTCTGGTCCAGTGATTCAGAAAGGAGGCCAAGAAATGTACATCAAAAAAGTACCACACGATTCTTACGATCATGGATGTTTAGAAGACTGTGGGGAAGGGAGGGAGAGGATTTGTATGTCAATCAAGCTGAAGCAGCTTTCAACTTCAAAATGATTAGGTTCTCCAACCTAGTCTAACTTTTGCCAGAGGGAAAGTCAAGTATTGGAGTTTCTGTACCCTTACAAAACAACATGAGAAAAATCGCAGTTGCCCTCCCAGAGATGGATTAATATTCCCGCCTTACCTTGGAGAGCACCAGGGCCCAGAGGGGCAGGTGACTTGACTAAGGCTGGAATGGTGCTACCCTAGAGGGCCCCTTCTTCCTGCTGCATCTCCCAGACTTGGTCATTGCCCCACATGGCAGCTAAGCCCCAATTTCAATCGGCTCCCACATGTTCTCCAGATCAGTCTTTGCCCCTTTCTTCCCCCATCTAACCTCATTCACACAATTTTTAAAACTTAAAATAGTTGTGCATTTTTAAATATGAGAGAAAATATAGAAAAAGAGAAGAAAATCATCCCCCCATAATCCCACCACACAGAGATAATTACTGTTAGCACTTTAGTATACTTTCTCTGGTCTCTTTTTTTAATATGTATTTTTATATAGTGAGATCACAATATTTATATAAAAATCATATCCTGCATTTTATATAGTGAGATCACAATATTTATATAAAAATCATATCCTGCATTTTTACTTAACCTTATTCCAGAACCATTGTCTCATGGTACAAAAACCTTTTTTGGGGGTGCCTGGGTGGCTCAGTGATTGAGCATCTGCCTTCAGCTCAGGTCATGATCCTGGGGTCCTGGGATTGAGTCCTGCATCAGGCTCCCCGGGGTGGGGGGCGGGGGGGCTGCTTCTCCTCTGCCTGTGTCTCTGGCTCTCTCTGTGTCTCTCATGAATAAATAATTTTTTAAATATTTTTAATTACATCTTTTAAATGTACTTTACATATACATTGTAAACAGCCACACATTCCATTCTTTTAAAGTGGTTTAATTTGTTAACCCCATCTCACTTAGTTTGTTTACCTTTTAGTTAATTTGTAATTAATTAATTTTATTTACTTAAACAGATTACATTTACTTAAATTAATTACTTAAACTATTGGATCGATTTGATAATTTAATTAAAACCTTCTTTAATTTGCTCACATCATTTCACTTTTTGATTCCCACAGCAACTGTTGAGTAAACATCCCTGTGCATAAAGCTTGATGCCCCCCTCCCTTCCTCTTCCACCCTTTTCATCCAGAATGCCATCTCTGGCCTCTCTTCCAGAGATCCCTAGCCACCACCACCACCACCCCCGTCCTGCAAAAAGGGTACCCCTCTAGGATTCCCCATCCACATATCTTCTACCCGTGGGGCTGGAATCACAAGCCCTTCCCCACCCCCGCAGGGTACCCCACAGGCAAAGAATCCATTGTGCAAGTCTACATCGAAATTATGGACGAGAACGACAACCCTCCAGAGTTCGCCCAGCCCTATGAACCCAGAGTGTGTGAGAACGCTGCCCAGGGCAAGGTGAGTCTGGCTCAGGTGGGAGGGTGGAGCACGCCCCCTGAGGACAGGCTTAGAGGCAGCACCTCCCACCCACAGTCAGCTGGCATTTCACTGAGCTTAACGTAACTGCCCAACAGCCTTCAGGAAAGGTGCTATTATCCTCACTTTACAGATAGAGAAACTGAGGCTCAGAGGGAACGTATGGAGAGTAGACCAGTGAGGAGGGTAGTCCAAAGAGCAGCTTCACAGAGATCATTTAAGTTAGTGTTGCAGGTGAGATGCAGCCGTGGTCAGGTCTGAACCCAGAGTCACCACCACGAAACCCCCAGCCACCCCAATGCCATCCCTGATTCTCCATTTTCCATACACCAGCTGGTCGTGCAAATCTCAGCAATAGACAAGGACGTAACACCACGAGATGTGAAGTTCAGATTCTCCCTGGGCACTGAGGACAGCAACTTCACCCTCACAGATAATCACGGTATGCATCATAGTAGTCAGCCTGGCTACTGTCAGGGGCGGGGGCAGGGTTATTTGAGTCTTGAAGCCCCAGCGTCAAAGACCAAGCCAACAAACTGAGGGCCGATCCTGACTAGGGTCTTCAACTTATGGGATATTTTGTACAACTCCTTCCCAGTCTGTACCATGGTCAGAGCTACCCTGGCCAAATTGCCAAGTCCATACTCCCCAGAAGATGCTCAGGTCAACAAGGAATATAGAATAGGTACAGGGTGCAGACAGTTGCTCAATCACTAATGAGCCAAGGGATTCCTTCCCACACTGGATCTCTAATGCTCAACACAAGTGCAAATCCTCTATGAATTTTGAGGTCACTACCAAAGAGTCTAAATTGGAAATGTGAAATCCAAAATGCCAAGAATACAGTGAACTTTGTCTTAATTCAGCTATGAGGACTACTTACCACCAGGTGGCCCCAGGACAGCATCTGGTGCACTCCTCACTGCCCAGAGTCTGTGATGTCAGTAGTACTGGCCGATGAGAGCTTCTGATGAGCATGTGCTTACAAGAGTGGGGATGACGCTGAGTTGATTGAACTCTAGCCAAAAGCAGACAGGCTTCCACAGCTTCAGCAGATTCCTGAGAAAATCCCTCTTGGGTCTGAACAGAGCAATCCTTCACCCAGTGCGGGGTGGAATTCCTGACTATCTCTGATCGGCAAAACTGTGGTGGATGAGGATCCCTGTTCAGATTAGCCACTGCCACCTGTGAGGAAGGTCAGGGGCCCTGAGAGTGTGAGGCGGACCCAGGGGATCAGCCACATACCCATCTTTAAGGAGCCTCCTGTGGGACCGGAGAGCTGGCCATGATGTGCTGGCAGTCAATGACAGACCATTCAAATGCTCAGCTGTCGGTAGTAGTAAATAATGTGGCAAACATATCCATCACGCCACCCCCCCCCCATGTTCACCTCCATCCCACCTCAGAGGCTGTCTGCATTGGGATAGAAAGTTTAAGTGCCACCCCAAAGGCACCCCATGTACAACCAGGAGGCAAGCCTGTTGGTGCCAGATTCACTTACAGCATGAATGTCCTGTTAGGATAGTGAGTATAGTGAGAAAACTCTAATTTCTCTCATAAAGGATCAGTGGCCATATAGCTATTATTTTCAACTATAATAGACATGGTTACTTAATAAAATGTAATTAGCTTTCATCTGAAATGTAAAAGATGGCCTTCTTTGCTTTTGGCCAGCTTCCTGAGTGAGCTAATCCCGTGGGACTAAATAAATCCTGGAGCAGTGAATCCCTAAACCCTCTGACCACCGGCATTGTAACTTCCCAGGAGCCCACAAAAGGCAAACTATCTGGCCTCTGCCCAGAGCCACTGAATCTGAAATGTGGGAAGGGGAGGTGGGGGCAGAGGGGAGGGATATGGAGAAGGAAGAGCAGGGCTCTGATAATCAGCACGTTTAAAAAGCTCTCTGGGGGAGCCTTCGGTCTATGGAACTATTGATTGGAGCTGGGAGGGGGATCCAATATTTGGGTCAAAGCACATTCCCAGTTGCAGTCTGCCCAGGAAATCCTCAGTTACCTATGTCATCACACCCTCGGTGCCCCAGGGAACATGTGCATTGTTTTCACTTTCTAATGGATTTTCAGGAATAGGATAAACAGCCTTTGAAGTTAGCCCAGTGCTAAAAGACTTTTAAACACTTTTTTTCTTTCCCATCACCAAAGCTTGAAATAATGCACTGAGCCCAAAGAGCACCACCTGTTATTGGAGTGGGGTTAGGGAAGAGTTGGGGGTCAGATATATCAGTTGCTCACAGAAACAGAAAGCAAGGATTTTATATGTTGGCCATGCCACTGTCAGAGGCCAGGTCCAAGCAGCTACCCCAAGTGTCCCCTCTCTGGAGGAACAGACCCGCACTCAAACGATTGAAACGTGAGGCAGGGGATGCAGCCCAGGCTGCACGGGGGCTGGCACAGTCGCGGAGGCTTTCATGGAGGAGGCAGGCCGAGCGGAACCTGACTCTGCAGCCCTGGTGTTTCCAGATAACACAGCCAACATCACCGTCAAGTACGGGCAGTTCGACCGGGAGCGTGCCAAGGTCCACCACCTGCCTGTGCTCATCTCAGACAATGGGAGGCCAAGCCTCACAGGCACCAGCACGCTGGTCGTGACCATTTGCAAGTGCAACGAGCACGGCGAGTTCACCTACTGCGAGGAGACGGCAGCGCAGGCAGGTGTCAGCATCCAGGCGCTGGTGGCCATCTTCCTCTGCATCCTCACCATCACAGGTCAGGGGCCAGGAGGGCGGCGAGGGACACTGCGGGGAGGGGTGGCTTCACAGAAGGAGGACGAGACCAGGGCCCCAAGGGCAACCCTGCCTCCAGGTTCCACACCAGGACACAGGGATAGCTCTACCTCCCTGAACGCCTAAGGGTCGGGGGTAGACATGGGGGGAAAGGGAGGATTCAAGGCCTTTCTCTACTTTAAAATACTTTACACTCATTCATTCAATTTATACATTTTGAGCACCTACTGTTCTAGGCATTTATTGACATGAAACCTATTTTTTTTAATGCCTCTTTGGGAAGGAAAAAAGAAATTGTTTAAATTCTAGCTTAGATCACCTCCAGTGGCTTTCTTTCCTTTACGAGAATTCCTACAGCTTTGATCTTTCTTTCTTTTTCTTTCTTTTCTTTCTTCTCTTTCTTCTCTTTCCTTTTCTTTTCTTTCTTCCTTTCCTTTCCTTCCTTTCCTTTCCTTCCCTTCCTTCCTTCCTTCCTTCCTTTTTTTTCTTTCTTTCTAGGAGCATTTTAGTTGTAGATTACCCAGGAAGCACATCCTGGGACAGGGATTGGGGTACAAGTGCCTTAATCCAGAAGTGATCCCAGGAAGCCCTAGAAAGAAGAGTGGAGGTGGAACAGGGAAGAGAGGCAGCAGATGAAGGGAAAGTTGTCAAGACAAGTCATTAGCAGTGTGGGTCCCTGGGGCTTCCTGCCATGGCACCTGGGGCAGCAGTGAGACACTCACAGCAGGGGTTTATCCAGCAGCTCCCCTCAGCTGATGGCTGGGGGCTCCCAGGGGAATAAACGCTCCTGCGCTTCACCAGCCCTCAGACCCCGCAGGGCCGGGCCTCTGCGGAGGAAGGTTAGAGACGCCCGGTGCACTGAGATGAGGGCCCTGGGGCTGCTGGGGGGCATCGCATTGTCTGCGCAGGGCTTCTCCTGCCAGCGGCTCCCCTTAGAGACCCCCTGGGCGTGCCACCCTCCTGGCGCTTCTCGGGAAGAGTCCAGACTCAGATCTGCTTTTGGTAGTAACGAATACTGGCGATGATCATGACCTCGCCGCCACACACAGGGTGGCCCTCAACCTCATTACTACCTTACCGAGACCAAACAAAGCAGAGAAGTGATGGTGGGCCTGACCCTGGAGGGACGGGGCGGCGGCTGGCTGGGCTCTGACCCTGACGGGTACAGCAAGTGACTCTGAGGGGTGCAGGGGTGCAGCTGGGTTCTGACCCCGAGGGGTGCAGGGGTGCGGTAGGTGACCCCGAGGGTGGCAGCGGGCAGCTAGGCTGTGACCCCGAGGGGTGCAGGGGTGCAGCAGGTGACCCCGAGGGGGGCAGGGGTGCAGCAGGTGACCCCGAGGGGGGCAGGGGGGCAGCAGGTGACCCCGAGGGGTGCAGGGGTGCAGCAGGTGACCCCGAGGGGGGCAGGGGCTGGCTGGGCCGTGACCCCGAGGGGTGCAGGGGTGCAGCCGGGCTCCGACCCCGAGGGGGGCAGGGGCTGGCTGGGCCGTGACCCCGAGCGGTGCAGGGGTGCAGCAGGTGACCCCGAGGGGGGCAGGGGGGCAGCAGGTGACCCCGAGGGGGGCAGGGAGCAGCTGGGCTATGACCCCGAGGGGTGCAGGGGTGCAGCTGGGCTCCGACCCCGAGGGGGGCAGGGGCTGGCTGGGCCGTGACCCCGAGGGGTGCAGGGGTGCAGCCGGGCTCCGACCCCGAGGGGGGCAGGGGCTGGCTGGGCCGTGACCCCGAGCGGTGCAGGGGTGCAGCAGGTGACCCCGAGGGGGGCAGGGGGGCAGCAGGTGACCCCGAGGGGGGCAGGGAGCAGCTGGGCTATGACCCCGAGGGGTGCAGGGGTGCAGCTGGGCTCCGACCCCGAGGGGGGCAGGGGCTGGCTGGGCCGTGACCCCGAGGGGTGCAGGGGTGCAGCCGGGCTCCGACCCCGAGGGGGGCAGGGGCTGGCTGGGCCGTGACCCCGAGCGGTGCAGGGGTGCAGCCGGGGCGTTTCGGGGGTGGGGGAGGGGCGGGGTGGGGTGGGGGTGCGGGGCGTCGGAGGCTGGCGGCGGGCTGACCAGCTCTGCCGGCTGCAGTGATCACCCTGCTCATCTTCCTGCGGCGGCGGCTGCGGAAGCAGGCCCGCGCCCACGGCAAGAGCGTGCCCGAGATCCACGAGCAGCTGGTCACCTACGACGAGGAGGGCGGCGGCGAGATGGACACCACCAGCTACGACGTGTCGGTGCTGCACTCGGCGCGGCGCGGCGCCCCGCCCCCGCGGCCGGCCCTGTACGCGCAGGTGCAGAAGCCGCGCCCGGCGCCCGCGGTGCATGCCGGGCCGGGGGAGATGGCCGCCATGATCGAGGCCAAGAAGGACGAGGCGGACCGCGACGGCGGCGGCCCGCCCTACGACACGCTGCACATCTACGGCTACGAGGGCGCCGAGTCGGTGGCCGAGTCGCTCAGCTCGCTGGGCTCCGGGGCCTCGGACGCGGACATCGACTACGACTTCCTCAGCGACTGGGGCCCGCGCTTCAGGATGCTGGCCGAGCTGTACCGCGCGGAGCCCCCGGAGGAGCCGCCGTACTAGGGCGGCCCGAGCCCGCGCCCGAGCCCGAGCCCGGAGCCCCGAGCGCCCCCGAGCTCCGGCGGGCACTTCCGTGACGCCCCTCCCGCCGCCGCGATGCCCGAGGGGCCGGCCCGGACGCCCCAGCCGGGCCCCCAGGCCCGCCCCACGCTCCTGCCTGGAGCAGCCGGCGACAGGGCGGGGGGGGGCGGCCCGGGGGACCGGCCGCAGCGTCAGCCTGGCCTGCCTCGGCCCCCCCACGCTCCCCCAAGCCCTCCGCCACGCCCAGCCTCCCCCCAGGGGCGGCCCCTCGACGGACGCCCCAGGGGACCTCCCGGCCGGCCACGCCCGTTTCTGCCGCCTTAAGCCCTGAAAATGCAAAGTCGGGAAAAACGGCCTGTCCAACTGTGAAGCCACTGTGAAGCCATCCTGGGGGGACAGTGGAGACCAAGTGTGACATGCTGCGGTGAGGCCCTCCACACCTGCACTGCGCAGACGGCCCGGGGTGGCGTGACGACCGTCCGACACCCCTCGGCAGCGCTGCAGTGTCGCCTGCGGACTGGGGCAGATGTCACGTCCCCGATGTGCCTCGCCCAGTCACTCATTCATGCTCCCCTTTTCTCTTTTTCCATCTATTCCTCATCTCTTGGCTCGAAGGCCCGCGCGTAGTGACCCTCGGCAAGTCTGGCCAAAGTCCAAACCCAAACCTGACCGCGCAAGAACCGTGCTGTTTGCCTTTACACACCTCATGGCTGCCGCATCTCAGGAAACACCCCCCTCCCCGCCGCAGGGCCCCATCCCTCAGGCGCACCCTGCAGAAGGCAAGGCACCTGCCTTGCCCGCACCCTGTGGTCATCCGTGCGTCTCCCACTTTCAGCCAAACATGGGACATTCCACTACGAACCTGTCCTGGAGAAATGGCATCACTTGACAGGAGAGGGCAGGAAAGGACGGAAACTCTCCAGCTCACTCACCCTCGGTTGTGGACTAAGGTTCCCCTCTGGACAAGGGCCCTCACACTTCAGGAGATTGTAGATAACACTGACTTTTTTTTAACTGATACCTAGTTTTTGTAATTTTTTTTTTTTTTTTTACTAATAATACTGACACATTTCTAGCTCTCACAAACATAGAATAAGGGTTTTTGCATAATAAGTGGGCTGCTATTTAGGTTAACAATTTTAATTCAGGTTTTTTAGTTGGATGAACAAATTCCTGTAACCTTCTTTTTCCTATCATCGTAGTAATTACTCTAGTGATAATGACTGTATATAGGCCACACTGGTGCACGGGACGTACTGTATTTTTTTATAACTAAATAAAGAAAAGTCTTGAAATTCTTTTTATTCCTAGAGCTTAGAAAGCTCATGAAACACATACATATACATCGCCACCACCACATCATCATCAAAGGAACCCTTGGGCGTGAGCGGACATTTGCAATTAGGATTTCAGACACTCTCTCTGCATTACAGCGGTGAATAACAATGGGACACCTAGACCCGCCGCCTCTCCTCACTTCAGGGCCTTCACTTGCCTCGGTACAGGCTTCCCAGTCCCACCTCCACCCTACACAACAGGCGGGGCCTCTGGAAGCTGGAGCTGCCACACCATTTGCATTTGGAAAATGAATCAGGGCAGGTGAGATTCATCAGCAGTGAGGGAGGAAATCAGCCTCTAATCGGCTGCTTGACAGGAGTGAGCAACTGGCACTGTATTGGGGGCGTGCACCCAACACTGGAGGCCTACTTGGAAAACCTCACAAAATGAGAAGAGGAAACCTCCTTGTCAGACTCAGGTCTTGAATTGGGGAGGTAAGGGTTGAAGTTCACTTCAGCAAGGCCCCTGCTCCTTGACCCCTACCAGCAGGGTTTCATGGGGACTGTGACCTACAGGGATATTTTCTAAGGCTCTCAGGAGTAAATCTGTCTTCATTCCAATTCTGCTCTAACTTCCTTAGTGATTTCCTTTTTGATCCATTGGTTATTTGGAATGCATTATTTAATTTTCACATATTTATCAATTCTTCAAATTTCCCACTGTATTGATTTCTACTTTCATTCCCTTATGGTCAGAGAACATAATTTTTATGATTTCTGTCCTTATAAACTTATTTCAGACTTGTTTTATGCCTTAACACGTTTTATTCTGGAGAATATTCTGTGTGCACTTGAGAAGAATGTGTATCCTGCTATTGGTGATGAAGTATTTTATAACTATCTGTTAGATATAGCCAGTTTGTAGTGTTGTTCAAGTCTTTTATCCCTCACTGATCTGTCTACTAGTAGTCTACCTATTATTAAAAGTGGGGTGCTGAAATCTCCAACTACTATAGTTGAGTTGTCTATTTCTCCCTTCAATTTTGCTTCGTGTATTTTGAGTCTCTGTTGTTAGGGGCGTATAGGTTTATAACTGTTACACCATCCTGAAGGATTGACCCTTTTAGCATTATAAAATGTACTTTTGTAACTGCTAACAATTTTAACTAGTCTTTTTCATCTAATGTTAGTATAGTCACTCCAGCTCTCTTTTGATGTGTATCTTTCTATCCTTTTACTTTCAAGCAATTTGTGTCTTTTAATATAAAGTGTGTCTTCTGTGGACAAAATATAATTGGATGGTGGCAGTTAATCCATCCTACTAATCTCTGGTATTTGATTGGCATGTTTTTTTTTTTAATTTTTATTTATTTATAATAGTGAGAGAGAGAGAGAGAGAGGCAGAGACACGGGCAGAGGGAGAAGCAGGCTCCATGCACCGGGAGCCCGACGTGGGATTCAATCCCAGGTCTCCAGGATCACGCCCTGGGCCAAAGGCAGGCCCTAAACCGCTGCGCCACCCAGGGATCCCCTGATTGGCATGTTTAATCTTTTTACATTTAATGTAATTACTGGTAAGGTAGGATATATGTCTGCTGTTTTCCTATTTTTCTCTACGTCTTATCTTTTTTGTTCTTCTATTACCCCATTACTGTCTTCTTTTATGTTAAATAGGTATTTTCTATGTACCATTTTAACTCTCGTCATGTCTTTTATTTTTTTCCTCAGTGGTTCCCCCTGAGATTGTATTTAAAATCTTATAACAATCCAGTTAGAATTTTTACTAATTTAAATACTGTACAAAACTTTGTTCCTATATAGCTCTACTCTCTCCTCCTTTGCATTATATTGTTGAACATATTGTATTTTTATACCTTGTAAGCCCATCAACACAAATTTCTAGTTATTTGATTTATTCAGTTGTCTTTTAAATCAGATAGGAGGGGGAAAAGTTACACGCAAAAATATGCCTATCTAAATTTTTATATCTACCTATATAGTTACCTTTACTGCTGATCTTTATTTTTTCATATGGATTCAAGTTACTGTCTGTGTCTTTTCATTTCAGCCTGAATGACTCTCTCTAGTAATTTTTGTGGGGAAAGTCTGGTAGTGAAAAATTCTCTCCATTTTGCTTATCTGGGCATTGATTTCTCCTTTATTTTTCCAAAATATAGAATTCTTGACTGATATAACCCTTTTCTTTCAGCACTATGAATATCATCCCACTGCCTTCTGGCCCCCCTGACTTTTGATGAGAAATTGGCTGCTAATCTTATTAAAGAAACTGTATGTGATAAATCATTTCTCTCTTACTGCTTTGAATATTCCCTTTTTGATCTTCTATAATTTCATTATGATGTGTCTAGAATAAATCCTAAGCTTATCTTACTGGAGTTTATTGAACTTATTGGATGTATAGATTAATATTTTTACCAAATTTGAAAGTTTGGGGCCATTATCTCAGATAATGGCCATCTTCAGATACTCTTTCTGCCCCTCACGCTCTCTAGCTCTCTCTCTTCTCTAGGATTCCCATTATGCATATATGAGTATGTTTGATATATATAGTAGATATCTAAGGCTCTGTTCATTTTCTTCATTCTTTTTGTTTTTGTTATTCCTCAGACTAGATCATCTATCTTCAAGTTTACTGATCTTTCTTCGGCTAACTCACATCTGTTCTTGAGCTCTTCTGAATTTTTCATTTTGTTTATTATATTTTCTTTTTATTTTTTAAGATTTTATTTATTCATGAGAGAGAGAGAGAGAGAGAGGGGCAGAGACACAGGCAGAGGGAGAAGCAGGCTCCATGCAGGGAGCCCGATGTGGGACTCAATCCTGGGTCTCCAGGATCAGGCCCTGAGCTGAAGGCAGTGCTAAACTGCTGAGACACCCAGGCTGCCCATTGTTTATTATATTTTCAACTCCAAAGTTTCTGGATTTTTTTTAATACTTTCTACCTCTTTACTGATATCTTTTTGGTGAGACACAATCCTAACGTTTTTCTTTAGTTCTTTAGACATGGTATCCTTTAGTTTTTTCAAAGTATTTTAAATAACTAGGTTAAACTCTTTGTCTAGTAAGTCCAACATCTGGATTTCTTTAGGGATAGTTTTTATTAATTGCCTTTTTCCTATGAATGGGCCATACTTTCTGGTTTCTTTGTATGTCTCATAATTTTGGTAGAGAGTTAGATTTTTTTTTTTTTTTTGAGAGTTAGATATTTTAAATAATAGAATATGGCAACTATGGAAACCATACCCTTGCCCTCCAAGGTTTGTTAGTTTTGGTTTTTGTTGCTGCTACATTTTGTTTAGTGGATTTCCTAGACTATTGCTATAAAATTTATACTCTTTACTGTGTGTGGCCCACTGAAGTCTCTGCTTGGTGGTAGTCAGCTAATGAGTGGTAGATACCCCCTTAAACGCCTAGAACCAATAAATCTCTCAGCACTTGCTAAAAGGCACTGTGTGTATGTCACAAAACTTCTTCAAAGCTCAGGAAGGCAGTTTACAACTCAGTCTTAGCCTTCCCTTTCTGACTGCACAGAGCCTCAAGGTCAACCAGAAGTGAGCGCTTAGGGTTTCCCCTGGTCTCTCTGGGGCATGTGCTTCGACCTACACCTGTGTGTGGCTTTTTAGATTCCCAGGAATATACCAAAGATTTTTAAATGAGTGGACAGCCATTCCCTGATTTTTCCTTTTAAGATTTTTGGTCATCTTCTTATTTGCCCAAGTTATTATCACTACCTCAGGCAGTTGTGAGGTCAAAGGATTACCACTGATTGTTTTCAACAAATACCTTCAGGAAAAAAAGCCATTTGCATTGAGCAAATTTCAGGTCAGAGGAAATAAAAGCAAGCTTTCAAACAAGGCCTTCTAAGGACCACCAAACAGGTCAAATAATGACAATTACTTGGGAATTGGGCTTTGGAGGAGCTCCAACACCACTCTTCCCCTTCCAGTAGCTGCTAGGCTATTGATTTTCATTTTGATGGTGGGGCTCTTAGGTTTCAAGGCTACTGCAGGGCGAAGAGAGGGAAATGGAATAGGGTAAGTTAAAACACCACAAAGATCACTGTTCTTACCAAGATTTAGCCACTTCTCATGAATTAACACTCCCAGAATTGTTGATAGAATTTGATTAATTTCCAGAGGGCTAAAAAAAAAGTTGATTTTGACAATTTTTTCCAGTGTTCTCATTCCTTTTATGGAAAACAAGATTTTTTTATTCTGCCATTCCTGTTGGTGTCAAGCCGACCACCACCACCTAGGCTGGTTTTTGAGCTCCGTTTTCCTACCTATCTATTGTCTAATTCAGAGCTTTGCCCTCTGAACTCAGAGCTGCCCATCACCTGGAGCTCATGAGATTTGTCCACTACACCTTTTCCTCCAAGAAGCCTCCCAGGCTTCAAGTCACCTCTTAGCCCTCCAACCCTCCAGTAGGGTCTGGCTCTGAACTCTCAGCCATTCTAGTTACTTCTTCTCTTTGGTTCCTGTTTATTCTGAGGTTGGAGGAGTGATTTTTGTGAAGGCAACATCTTGCCTCTGAATTCGCATTCTGTGGTAGACACCACAGTAGGGCACAAACCCGGTGCTCCCCAGATTTGGCTAACCACACTGCCCCAGTGAACCTGGGTCCTGGACCTGGCAAAAGTACACAGGAGCAGCAGAGGTTCAAAGCCCTTTCCCTTATCCCAGGTCAAATCTATGAAGCCGACATGACCTTCCTCTTCATGGAAGACTAAAGTGAGACCCAGAAAAGGTGCAACATGACCAAAGCCACACAGTAAGTTAGAGACTAGGGCTAGAATCCCCGTCCTGGGTTCCCCAAAAATGTGGATCTGTAGGAGACTTGGGGGTTACCCAGACCTGGGGGTTGAAGACTAGACCAGGAAGTGCTAACCATCTTTATTTAGCTGGTCCTGGGAAAAATGACCACTTGGGGGCGCATGGCATAAACGAATGCTCCACAGCAACCGCAGTGCAGTGCACCCAGATCTCTTGATGTGGACCAGAGGCTCTGAGCAGTCTGGGCCTTGACAGAAAACCTGAATCAGAGAGGCAGCGACAAAGTCCAGCCCCATAACTATCCACGTTAGGCTCTGGCTCTGTCCCTCCCCTTGAGCCAGGCTCTGATGTGGGAGAGCCTAGGACCTAGTTCTCCACCTTCCTAAGGAAACAGGGCACCTATGACCTCCAGCAGTCCTGTTGGCACTGAGAATCTCAACTCCTAGGGATCTGCTGGCCTGGCTGGGAGCCTTATAAGGTCACAGCCCACTGCACAATCCCTCCTGGCACCAACCCTGCCTCAGGGTCCATGCCCAGCCCTCCTGCTCTTCCCTGCCCTTTCACCAAACCAATCCTGGAGCATGGACTCTGAGTCAGAAACAATGTCCATCCCTGAGTGCCCTGGTTCCTGACACCTCCCAGATCAAGGATACACACAATAATAAATCCTACTGTCCTCAAGGTGATGGACTGAGTCTCTGATGCTCACAACCAAAACCCTAGTCCACCCAGTAATCCCCCTTCTAAATATTAGCCTTAGAGGCACACAGAAAGTACATCTGCCCCAGCGTTAATGTCTGGTTATGTACAAGGCAAAAAAAAAAAAATTAGAAACAGTGGAAATATCCAAGAAATTGGTAAGTAAATTATGGAAGATACATAAAAAGAAATACTGGGCAGCCATTAAAAGTCATGTTATCACATAGTGGTCTTGAGCTGAACTCAAAGTCGAGAAAAAAGGCAGAATCCAATGCATTATTTATAGTCGGATCCCAATTTTTTTTTCTTACTAGTAGATATTCATCTCCAGGTTTTGGAATTACTAGGAATTTTTCTTTTCTTCTTAATTCTGTTTTCCAAATTTTCTATTTCAGCACGCACTGTGTTTATAATCAGAAAGGATATTATTTTAATGTTAATAGGTAATCACTTTCTTCTAATTGAAAAACAGTGAATATGATAAGCAAAGTTTACCCTCAAATATCATTTTTTTAACATTGAGTTTTTGTTTTAAAAAAATGAGTTTCCAATTTATTAAAAAAAAACATTTTTTTGGTTTTTAAATTAACCAAACTGGGGCACCTGGGTGGCTCAGTCAGTTAAGTCTCTGCCTTTGGTTCAGGTTATGATCCCAGTATCTTGGGGTTGAACTCTGCATTAGACCCCCCCACTCAGTGGGGAGTATACTTCTCTCTCTGCCCACTCTCCCCACACTTCCTGCTTGTGCTCTCTGCTCTCTCTCTCTCTCTATCTCTCTCAAATAAATAAATAAAATATTTTTAAAATAATTAATTAGGGGATCCCTGGGTGGTTCAGTGGTTGAGCTCCTGCCTTCAGCCCAGGATATGCATGATTCTGGAATCCCGGGATCGAGTTCCACATCAGGCTCCCGGCATGGAGCCTGCTTCTCCCTCTGCCTGTGTCTCTGCCTTTCTCTCTCTCTCTCTCTGTCTCTCATGAATAAATAAAATATTTTAAAAATAAAATAAAATAATTAATTAACCAAACTGCTTTTAAAACCATTGCTTTGGGATCCCTGGGTGGCGCAGCGGTTTGGCGCCTGCCTTTGGCCCAGGGCGCGATCCTAGAGACCCGGGATCGAATCCCACGTCGGGCTCCCGGTGCATGGAGCCTGCTTCTCCCTCTGCCTATGTCTCTGCCTCTCTCTCTCACTGTGTGCCTATCATAAATAAATAAAAATTTTTAAAAAAAAGGAAAAAAAATAAATAAATAAAACCATTGCTTTTGAACCAGGCAAAACTATTGCTAGAAGATTTATTAATTTGGTTTTTTTTTTTTTGAAAGCATTTATTTGGAGTCCTTTAACACCAAATTTCCATGAACTTTCTGCAGCAGAGCAATTGCAGTCCATGTAATGAGAAAAACCTGGTTTTCCAGACAGGTGATCTTCATACGATTCTGCAAAAGGATAGAAATACCCTATATTACTCTTTCTCAAAGTTGTGTGGTTTTTTTTGTTTGTTTTTTATTTATGATAGTCATACAGAGAGAGAGAGAGAGAGGCAGAGACATAGGCAGAGAGAGAAGCAGGCTCCATGCACTGGGAGCCCGACGTGGGATTCGATCCTGGGCCTCCAGGATCATGCCCTGGGCCAAAGGCAGGCGCCAAACCGCTGCACCACCCAGGGATCCCACTCTTTCTCAAAGTCGTAAGAGAAAGAGCCGGAACCATTTTCCCACAGCCCATCCTGAGGCCATCTGGGGATGTCTGGGAAAGCTCTGTAGCACCAACATTCAGAAATTTCACAGGACTTTACAATGCGTTTTTCTGGCTTGCAGCATTAAAAGCAAAATTGACTTATTACACTCCTGAACAATGGTTCCTGGAGGGACATTTAACGATGTTACACAGGAAGCTGTGCAAGGAAGTCTTGTTTTTTGATGAGACTCTGAGCCGGAAGTGAGTCTTCCTTTCCATCAAAGGGAAAAAACAAAAGTTCTACCTTTGAGTTCAAGGGTTTTCCTTGCTAAGTAAGAAGACGACCTTCAGGTGGAGAGTGTTTGGCAGGAGAAAAAAGCCCCACCTGGGGCTTGCAGGTCACAGTCCACTGAAGGCAGCTAACGTTTTGCAGAGCACAGAGAAGGGTGAAAAGTGATCTGGGGCTTGCTTGCTTGCTTGCTTTCCCTCTTCCTTCCTTCCTTCCTTCCTTCCTTCCTTCCTTCCTTCCTTTCACACCAATTCTAGTACAGACATATAACAAAATACTACTGAACAACAAAAAGGAAGGAAAAATTGATACATACAACGACTTGAATGGATCTCAAATGAATTATGCTAAGTAAGAGGATAGATTCCAAAGACTACATATTTTGTGATTCCATTTATACAACATCTGAAAAAGGCAAAACTAGAGCAACAGAGAACAGATCAGGATTTCCAGGAGTTGGCAAGGAAGGAGGATTTGACTAACAAAGAGAAGTTGCCCAAGGGAGATTTTGGGGGTGACAGGACTATTCGGTATTTTATCTGTAGCAGTGGTTAACCAAGCCTATGTATTTGCAAAATCATAGAAGTGTACTCCCCAAAAAAAGTGAGTATTACTGTAGGTAAATATACATTTCTTTAAATCAACATTTTTTTAATGGAGAGATATTTAATCAGGGTCTGTCTCATTTTATTTTTACTATTATTATTGTTATTATTTTTATTTTTTAGAAAGTGTGCACAAACAGGGCGAGAGGGGCGGAGGGAGAAGGAGAGACTCTTAAGCAGACTCCACACCCAACACAGCGCCCAATGTTGGGTTCCATCTCAAGACCCTGAGGTCATGACCTGACCCGAAATCAAGAGTCAGGCGCTTAACCGACTGAGCCACCCAGGCGCCCCGTCTCATTTAAAAGTGATTGGTTATTGGTCACATCATTGGCACACAAGGCCAAGTATATGTACTCACTTACTTGTGTATTCTATCTTTTCCAAAATATCTGTTGAACAATATGCTAATGAACAAATTCCCTTGACTTTGCTCCCCTCATCTCCTGAAGCCCTCTCCTCTAAACTGTGCCAGCTTTAGTGCCCTCTTCCTTCTCTACTATGGTATTCCCCAAATTCCCCAGTTGCTCTTTCTACCTCTAGCCTCAACCCCCACCAGTCATTCTCCTGCTTTCACTGAAGTTATTTGTCTCCAGTGCATATCAGATCTTGCACTCCCTTAAGCTCAACAAACAGAATTTTTCAAACTTTCCATGGCTCTCCATGTCAGATGACAGAGCCTAAACTCCTCAGCCTACTACCCAAGGCCCTGCATAATCTGGCTTTTCCTTAACATTTTAATCTCTTTATTGCCATACTTGCCTTCATGCCAAACACTGTCACATTAAGCTGTTAGCCCTTCCTCAGACAAATGGCAGGCTGTCTTAATGGTCAAAATATGCACTGCCCTTCCCTATGGGAGAATTACACATACCCAACCCATTGATGTCAAGCTTGGGTGGGTGATTCAATTTGTTGAATGTGAGTGAAACTTGCCATTTTGGAACAGAAACTTGAAGAACAAGCTTGTGGTGTGCAACCTGCACCAGCTCTATTCTCTCTGCCCCAGCAATGAACATATAACATGAGCAAAAAACAAACTTTCATTTTTGCAAGCCACTGAGATTTGGGGGGCTGTTTGTTAGCACAGCATAACTTAGCCTAAACTGATCAAAACATTCCATTGGAACCCAAGCTCCATAACTGTTCCCTTTGTAACCCCTATGTGCGATACAGACACATGGCTGGCAGTACATATTTGCTGAATGAATGGAAATAGTCAGTGAATTAATGAGCCCATGACCTCTGGGCCTTTGCACACATTGTTCTCTCAGTAAAGAGTCCCTTCTTTGCGTCTTCACTTGCCCAATTCCACCTCAAAGATAGCCTCCTCCAAGAAGCCACCTTCACCCATCACTCTCTCCTCCCTAAGAACTCAGTATATATTTCTGCTCTCATAATAACTGTCTGTCTTCTTTCCCTGACCATAAGACCCTTAGACAAGGCCAGATCCACCTCCCCTTGGTGGCCCTATGCCCAGCACACACAGTCCACAACAAATGGATGGATGAATGAATAAAGGGGTAAAGGAGTAGGGAGCTTCCAATTCCTTCAGGTAATCACAGGCTTTCTCCACTGCAGGCCTTTGCTTATGCTGTTCCCCTGGAAAAAAAATCAGTCCCTTCCCTATTTGCTACCCTAACCCTTCTAAATCCTTTAGGGTCCCCTGCCCCATCCACTGCACATTCCTGTCATAGTTAAGTCATTCATTCTCCCCTGTTCCCATAAATTCAATACACCCCTTCAACAGAGCCTTTATCACATGGCACTGAGATCATCTACAGACTATCTGTCTCTATGAGCACTCAGGCCCTGCCTGAGTCTGATTCATCCCTGTGTCCCCATACCTAGGAGTTGATAACAATGACAGCAACAACAAATAATAAAGATAACCAACCAGGGTATGCTCTGGTTAGATAAACAGATGAATGAATATTTGAGTGAATGAATGAATGAATGTGAATGGGTTCTAGCACATCCTTCCACTGACCTTCAGAAAGCCCAGACTCATCACTAGAGGAGCACATTCTGAATGTGACGGGGGCTGAGCTGACTGATGCTTTGCTACCCCAGATGACTGCTCGCCCAGGCCCCTGCTCCTGTCCCTACCCTCATGGGCCACGTGACCCCACCAGTGAGTGCAGGACACTGTAGGGACCACCACACTATCCCACTTCCCAATCACTGACTCCCCCACCAGCAACCTGGCAGAAGTGTCCCAGAGCATGACTCCAGGGAAGTGTGTGCACCAGGTCTGTCAGCCCTGGAGCCTCCTCTACTCTGTCACCAATAGGGGACAAATGGGAAAGGAGAGGAATGGAGAAAGATTTGCAGAAAAGGAGGAACGGGAGGGAATCTGCATCCATCCCGAAGTCAACACGCATGGCCAGTTGCATAGTTGACTGCAGACGTGACTGGGAACTCGGAACAGGACAGCTAACACCCAAGTCAAGAAACACTAATCGCTCTGCATGATGCTTTCCCTCCTCTGACTCTTGCTCCAGAGAATCCCGAGGGAACCAAGGAGAATGAGAGGGGTGAAAGAAAAAGCAGCACGTATCCAGAACTCATGCTAAAGGCAGACCTCCAGGAACTTCAATCCTCTAGAAACCAACCAGGAACCAGAAGCAAATGAAAAGCTCCATCAGAAATGTCAAAGTCATGAAAGTAAGGAAAGAAGGAGAAACTCTTACAGATTGGAAGAATCTGAGGACACACAATCACCATGAACAATGTGGGATTCTGGAGCAGATCCCGAAACAGAAGAACATTTGAGGAAAACTGGTGAAATTCACGTAAGCAACAATAATTGTATGGTACCGCTGTTGTTAATTGGTTTTGATCACTGGGCTGTGGTTTTGAAAGTTGTTATCATTAGGGGAAGCTGGATGAAGGATACACATGAATTCTGTTTTTCAAATATTTTTATAAGTCTTAAAGTATCTTAAAATAAAGAAGTGTGCTTTGTTTTGCCTTCCAGAGGACTTGTGCGCAGCAGCCATCAATCTCCTGGTGTGAATTCAGTCATTCTCACTAAACCTAGTTTTTTACTGAATTGTCTGTGAATATAGCTTATTTATTTAGCAGTCATGGATACTGTTGTCTCAAGAAACCTACAGTTCTGCTGTGAAGCTTTGAAGTCTTGAACGGGAGGAGGAGGAGAGCTAGAAGTGACACACTGAGAAGTGTCAGGGAGAGAGAAAGAGCTACAGGGCTGCCATTCGGGGCCATTTAGCGCCAGGGCAGATCTGCCCATGCGCCTGAAGGACCCCCCAGAGGCAGCTGCCTGTTCCAGCTCAGTCGACCCTGTGTCTTTATGATTCGATTTGACTTGCATAGGAAGTGTTTATGGAGCCCTGAGCCATGCCCTGAGTTGGGGACACTAGGTTCCTGCCCTCCAAAGGCTCACAAATGGGGAGGCATGTGTGCACAAACACAAAAGAAAACATTACACAATTTCTATCATTTTGAAATGCGAAGCGTGTTTAGGAACCCCAGATCCCTAATAATTAATTTAACCTCCGAGAAGATACGGTCGGAGAAGCTGCTGAAGGGGGTCTTTGGAAGTTAGAGGCAGCTGGAGCACGGGGGTTCAGGTGGAGAGTGACTGCAATGGAACCTACGAGGTGAGCAGGGACCAGATCAGAAAAATCCTAACTTGCTTTCCAGTGTGGATTCTGCAAACAGAAGCTACTGAAGGCCTTAAGCAAAGACCTGGGTTGATTTAAGGAAGCTCCGTGGTTGTAGTGCGGAGGGGTGTTCTTTCTTCAAGACTGAACTGAGAAGTTATGTCAAGGCCACTGTGCGTCCTGTTTTAGGGGGCGGAATGCCTGCAGCACACTGTGAGGGTGAAAATGAACAAGGCGATAGTCCAAACAGAGATGCTGAGGAACAGTTCCTTCCCCACGGGGCTGAATTCTCAAGACTCTGCTGTCCACCAGGCTGCCCTGCCTTTCCCTGTGTGTAAAGGCTCAGCGGCTCCAGGCTGGGATGTGCACGGTCCGTGCCTTCAGATGGCATGGTTACTGTACTTCTGGGGGACAAGTTCTCCTGGCAGCATTTCAAATCCATCCCAGGCAGCTCAAAACGAATAGCAGCCAGACTACCTCCTAAACAGAGGGGCAAAGAGGGGCACTATCTCCCTCTGACCGTCCAGGCTTCCTGCTGTCTCCACTCTCCTAAGTCTCCAAGCCGCTGTGCCTGCTTAAGAGGAGCAGGTGCAGAGGGCAGCAAAGCCCCCTAGAGCGGTCACATCGGGTGTCGGATTCTCTGTTCTTCTGAGTCTTGTGAAGGTGTGGGGGTGATATGGAGACGTACCCGAGTCCCCCAGAATCACCAGGAACTCTGATAGAGAGGACTAGGACAGAAAAGAGAGGCAGGGTTTAGGGTTCCCTTCACACTTGCTAGCTGCCCCAGCAGAGGGGGCCATAGGCTGAAGATGCTGGAGACACAGGTCCCAGGCAGTGCCTGCCTAAGACCCTTCTGCTGGACCAAGGTACTGAAAGAGCAAGCAATGTGCTGCAGGGAGCACAGCAGGTAAAGGGCAGAGCAGAAACAGAACCAGGTTTTCTGGCTCCAAACCCAGACCTCCTGAGCCAGTCCAGAGCGAACTTCTCTGCGCTTTCTGGAACTTAGAGAGAGCAAAGGCCTCATGCAGTCTCGTGTTCCAGCCCTACCTCCCACCGACAAATGCATGGGGCACTGACTCTGTGCCAGGCCAGCCCCTCCTGAACCACGACTCTCTCCTGTAACTATCCTCTAAGACGGGTGGTAGAAATGCCTGACACATATGCAGGTTTTCTATAAATGTTTTCTGCACCACTGGTTTATTCATATACCATCTTCTTCCAAAGAGAATCAAAGCCACTTAAAAACACACACATACTACGGATAATGTTTTCTCTAACAAGTGAGTGACTAGGAGCAAAGGAAACATACACACATCTCAATTTTTTTAAATAAGTGAGTGAATCAGGACAAGAGAAACACATGCATTACAATATATTTTTTTTAAATAAGTGAGTGAAGTGGGACAAAGGAAAATAAAGGATAAGAAATCAAAGAAAAAACTCGAGATGGCTCTGAAAGACACAATCCCTGCACTTGCCAGAGGGGGACCCCAAAGATTGGCCGTCAGTAACAACCACTACAGTGGGAAGCGCCCTCTGTCTTAAGGTTCACAATATTCAAGAGATACCTAAAAATAAACAAAAAGGAAAAATGTTGATTAGAAGAAGTGAAACTATTTTTGCCACTAAGCATGGAAAGGAAGTTTGCTGAGGGACTGAATAGATACTAGCTCCTTCCCTTTGCCCCTCTGCCTGAAATCCCAATCCCTCCTCCACGCTCCAGCTGGGAGCCAGCCTAGACTGCCTCAACCGGGCAGATGCACAAAAAATGGGGCACTTTTGCTTTTTTTTAAAGACTTTTTCTCAAAAGTATAATATACGTACATTAAAATGCACATGAGAGTACTGTTCAGGGAATGTTCACAAACAAAATACACCTATGTACTCAGCACCAGATCGAGAAACAGTATTACCAGCACACCTGAAGCCCCCTCCCAGCCGATTCCTCACCGATACCTCACCAAGGGCAAACTGCCCAGACTTCTAACACCGTAGATGTGCTTTTCTTATTTTGGAGCCTTATATAAATAGAATCATTCAGTGTCTGGCTCCTCTTGCTCAACCCTGTTTGTCAGTTGCCCGTACATTTCTTGTAGCTGTAGCGTGTTCATTCTCCTTGCTATACTCCATCATGTGGCTACCCACAATTTATTCTCCTGTAGATGGACAGGCTCATCCATTCTTGGTCAGGAAAATAAAGACAATCACAGGTTGCACATGGCTATTTTTAACTAAGTTAGTTAGTAACTAGTTAATAATTTAAGTACTTGAGTTCAGAAGATGCCAATGTTATTTTTCTAAACTTTTAAATTAGACTCAAATGCACCATCTGAAAACTGTCAGTCTGGCAGCTGTCATTATTTTGATCACTGAAATCTATTTTTGTAACCAAAGATGTCTCAGTCCTGTGGCCAGGGAACCAAAAAAAACATATAGAAAAGCCATACAATTTTTTTTTTTTTTGCTCTTTTGCAATTAGACATTCAACATTTGTAGGCAACATTTATTGAGACTTCACTATGCAATGGGAACTGTACTAAACATTTTGCTTGCATTATTCCTTTCAACTCTGGCAACAACCCTGTGGAATAGTTTCACTTTTATTACTCTCATTTTTCAAGCTTTGTCCTCAGTACTTAGTGTAGGATCTAGTACAAACCAGGCACTCAGTAAGTGCTTATTAAGCCAGGCAGTGAATGAACGATAACAGCTACCACTTATACAGCCCATAGTACATACCAGAAACTGTGCCAAAAGTTTACATTCATTGTCCCATTTAATCTTCCCAAAAAACCTGAGATAGTATAGGAGACACTTTTGGGAGTTTTGTTCAACTCACAAATCCCCACTTTCTCTGAGAACTATCCCCTGCTCATGCAAACCTCCACTAGCTGTCACATTTGTGCTGTATGACCCCACCTGTTTGGTCACAGTTGATTGACTGGAACAGAAGTAGACACTTAATGAGACTCAGCCAATCAGATTCTCTCTTGGGAATTCGAACTTGACTTTGAAAGATGGTCAGTTAGTTTTACTCATGGTGGGAACTGAGGTGCTATCAACTCACCCCCAAGCTGGAGTATAGACTTTTTTATGGAATAATGGATAAAGAGGAGAGAAGTGCAGAGACAAGAGGGTCTCACCTGCTTCTCTGTTCCTGCTCCAGGACCTCAAAAAAGTCCAGATTTAGATAGTTAAGGTTTTTTTTTTTTAAGATTTTATTTATTTATTTATGAGAGATACAAAGAGAGGCCGAGACACAGGGAGAGGGAGAAGCAGATGAGGGAGCCCAATGAGGGACTCAATACCAGGACCAGGGATCATGCCCTGAGCCAAAGGCAGACACTCAACCACTGAGCCACCCAGGTGTCCCTGGATGGGTAAGTATTATCTTTCTCCTTCCATATATGATTAAACTGAAGCTCAGAGGAAGTAAAGTGACTTGCCCAGAGTCACAATCCAGTAAATGGCAGAGCAAAGACTTGAACTCAGGTCTGCCCAAGTCTGCAACCTGAGCTGTTTCCCCTTCCACACACTGATGTCCCTTGGCCCAGATCTCTGAGAGCCCCCCCGCCCCCAGATCAATCTTTCATCCCTGCTGCAAGCTTTTTTGAAGACCAGGGCCACATCTGACTCGTTGCAGCATCTCCACCTGGGCTGAACACTGTCAGGTGTCAATGGCCAGTCACCAGGATGGAGATTTCATAGGGCCAAACAAAACATCATGGACTGATGGGAAGTTAATGAGTTTTGTGAATATAAATCATAGAGGCAGAAAAGTGGGGCATGGAAATGAGATACTTCCTAATGACCCTGACAGAGGAGCCAGTGAGCAACTGATGAAAGTCCATAGCAGCCATAGCTGGAGAGGGACCACCAGCAAACTAAAGATGGTAGGAGAGTACAGTATGCCACCCGGAAAACAGAGAATACCTAAATCTTCCTCATGACACAAACCTCAGCCTGGCTGCCTGGAGTTCACCCTTGGCCAAATAAGAGAAGTGAGAATTGGGTCTGGTCCAGGCCAAATGTGGGGGACTGGCCAACATCAGGGGCTGAACCCACAGCACATCATTGACCAAAGTCCTCATCCTACAGAGACTGAACCATTTGAACCCCTCTGCACACACGTACTCCACCCCATCTTCCGCAAGGTAGGCAGAGAGATCTTCAAAAACACCAAGCTGATCAGGTCACCCCCTCCATAAAGCCCTCATGTGGCCCCCAAGGCCCTCAGCCTGTCATTCAAGGCCTTTACGATCTGCTGTGATACAGTGAGAGATAGATTTTGTGATAGGAGCACCTTTCCTTATATTAGGTTTTGTGCAGAGCTCCTAAGATTCCTGGAATTTCCTAAGTGATAGGAGAATCTTTGGTTATTCATTACAAGCCTTTTTGATCACACCTAAGTTTATGCCAATGAGGCGATTTCTGATGGGACCCTAACATAGCCTCCGAATTGGTATGGTCACCAGAAAGGTCAAGTGGTGGAACTTTCAGCCCCACCCAATGACCTTCAGGAAGAGGGACAGGGTAGGGGTGGCAGTGGTGGTGGCTGGAAATTAAGCTGTATAAAACCTCTTAAATAAGGAGGTTTGATGAGCTTCCTGATGGGTAAACATGTCAAAGTGCTTGGAGGGTGATGTTCCCAGAGAGATCATGGAAACACCACACATTAACCCTGCATAAGCTTGCCCTATGCATCTCTTCCATCTAGTTGTTCCTAAGTTGTATACTTTGTAATAAACTGATAAACTTAAGCAAAATGTCTCCCTGAGTCCTGCGAACCATTCTAGCAAATTATTGAACCCAAGGAGGGGATCAAGGGAAACCTCTACTTAGAGCCAGAATTGTAGCCCGGTGAGTGGGACCTAGAGTGGTGAGCAATCTTGTGGTATTGAGCCTTTAAGTTACGGGGTGTCTATGTGAACCTCTGGTAGTTACTGTCAGAACTGAATTGAATTGTTGGAAGCTCAACCAGTATCTGGGGAGTTGGAGAATTGGTTGTTAGTGTTAGAAAACACCACGGACCTGCCGTTTCAGCCTTCTCTTATAATACACCGCTCACTCGCACTCAAGTCTGCTCCCAATATTCCAAGTTACTGTATTCCTGACAATTTAAAAGAACTTTAAACTCAACTCAAGGAGCACGATCTCAAAACAGCCTATTCTAACCTCCTCAGATTGGGTTAAGTGTCCTTCCTTTGCACACATCTAGCACAGAAAACATACTATTGTGACCGCGGGTTTACATGTCTGCCTTTGCTAACAGATTGTGGGCTCCTTAGGAGCATGGACTTGGTTTTTCTACATCATTTCTTTTTTTCACCGGTACACAGCAAACTGCTAGGTCTATAGTGGACATCGGTAAGTACGTATGGGATGCACGGGTGTACAGATGCAGGCAGGGTAGATAGTTGGGTAAATGGCTGGATAAATGGGAGTGTAAGGATGGCTAAATGGATAGGAGGAAGAATAAGTGGATGTGTGGGAGGATACGGAGGTGGATAGATGAGAGGAAGGTTAGATAGATGACAGATGGATGGGTGGGTGGACAGGAAGGTAGGAGGAGGGATAGGTGGATAAGTGAGAGGATAGATGGGTGAATGAGCGGATAAATGGATAGATGATAGGACGGTGGGAGTAAGGACACATGGATAGGAAGGATAGGATTCATGTATCCATCTAGGAAAATAGATGGATGCATGAATAGATAAAGAAATGGATGCGTCAATCAATTCCAATGCCTACACGTCCAAGCCTAGGGTCCGCCCTAGACTCCTCTCAGAGTTCTGCTGCCTGCCAATGAGTCCTGAAATCCAACATGTATAAAATCAAATTCACATTCATCTTCCCCAAATTTCCAGTGTTCCGCTCCTCAGTGAATGGCAGCACCACCCCCCAGCAGCACAACTAGAAATCCAGGGATGATCCTTGACTCTACTCACTCCCTCAACCCCCATACTCAGCACATCACCGAGTTCTGTTGACTTTACCTCTGACAGCTCTTGCCACCTGGTCCATCTTCCTCCATCTCCAGGGACACCATCACTTCTCTCCTGGGCCAGGTGATCACCACCTCACTGGCCTTCCTGCCTCCATTCTGTCTTGCCCCCCATCATGTCCACACTGCCAATAAAGCTGTCCTCTCAAAATGCAGATCTGGTTATGCCATCACCACACCTCCAATATTGTTTACAACATTCTAATGCCTTTCATTACATTCAGGATCCAAAGCAATCCTGACCTCTGCCCATTTCTCCTGCCTCATCGCACGCCCTCACAAGGTCACACCTCCTAGAATACTCTCTCACGTGCTTCCTTGTGGCATGCCCCATCACTGCAACCTTACCTCTTTCTCTGTAGCTCAGTGTGGTTAATGTCTGTCACCGTCTCCAGGCAGTGAGCCCTACAAAGGAGAGATCGTGTTTATTTAGGCTTTACTTGTTTGGGGGGCAGGCGGGCTTGGGTGCAAATCTGAGATCTATCCCTAATTAGCTATGTGACGTTTAGCAAGTTACTTGACCTCCATAAACCTCTTTGCTGTACAAGAAACACCAGAAAAGGCTGTCCCCTGCTACAGAACATTGGAATGAAGTTAAATAATGCATGCAGTGTGGCTATCAGAGGGGCTAGTCTCTATGAAGACATGTCATGACTGGGCTGCAAGTAGCAGCAAAAAGATCTGTACACAACCCTGCTCACTCCTCAGCCAGTTTACCTAGAATGGGCTCTACCTTGAATACAAATCTTCAAGCAGGCCCAGAATGAAGTCCCCCCAGAGGAGGGGCTGTCTTTTACACTTCAGCACCTGAAGACCTCTCTTAGGGCCCTAAAAGGGTGGCTTTTTCTCCTAAAGGGGAGACAGAGGGACAGCTCACCCTAGCCCCTCCAGCCAGGAGAATGGGTGGCCAAGTTTTATTAAGTCCCCTGAAGAGTTTAGAAACCCAGACACCAGCCTTCTTAACATATCCACTTCATTAAGTCCCTTTCTCCCTCAGGAGCCTACAGCATCAGGTACAGCTCCCTTTACCTAGGATCTCACCACCCCCTGCCTGCTGGCACCTGGAGCCCCACAGTCCACCCTTCATTCAGACAGGTCTCTTTACCAACCTGTCTCCTCCTTCCTGATCCCACACCCTGCCATCTGTCCTGGAAAGCCTCCCTCTATAAATCCTTCCCCCTCTCTCAAAGTCCCTCTTTCAGAAAGCTCTCTAGGATTAACCCAGCCTACATTAATTTCCCTCTCTTCTGAGGGCCCAAGGCCCTGGTGCCTCCAATTAAAGACAAAGCATTGGTGTAAGACCCATCTGGATGCAATGCCAAGCTTTCTACCAATAAAGGATACATTTTTAAAGGATAAAATCATGACTATTATACAAACATAAATAAACATTCATCAAAGACTTTAACACATTAATCAATGAGGAAACCAAAAAGATTATACACAATTCAAAAAAAAAAAGATTATACACAATTCAAAGGTGAATCTAAAGCTCAGCCACGTGTATAGTTTTTAGGCCACCCCTAAGATATCAATTGACCGCACCTGACAACATTCATGTGCATCTCAGTAGCCAAGAATATTCTGCATGATAATCAGTTTTCTTCAACTGATAAAACCGGAAAATAGCTCAGAGACCATGAAAGGCACAAAATCCCTTAGAAACAGATAACCAGAGACACCTGGGTGGCTCAGTGGTTGAGCATCTGCCTTCGGCTCAGGTCATAATCTCAAGGTCTTGGGCTTGAGTCCTGCATCAAGCTCCCCATGAAGAACCTGCTTTTCTATCTATGTCTCTTCCTCTCTCTCTCTCTCTCTCTCTCTCTCTCTCTGTCTCTTGTCTCTCATTAATAAATAAATAAAATATTTTTTTTAAAGAGTTTTTATTTTTTTCTTTTTTATGATAGTCACAGAGAGAGAGAGAGAGAGGCAGAGATACAGGCAGAGGGAGAAGCAGGCTCCATGCACCGGGAGCCCGATGTGGGATTCGATCCCGGGTCTCCAGGATCGCGCCCTGGGCCAAAGGCAGGCGCCAAACCGCTGCGCCACCCAGGGATCCCAAATAAAATATTTTTAAAAAAGAAAACAGATAACCATAGGTGAGCTAACACCTAATATCCAATTTAAAAGATACCTGGTAATCTTTTTTGACTATTTTAAAGTGCATCAGCATCTTCTTGGGTGTAGCTTAAAGAGCTGTGGAACTCTGGAAAGTCACTTGAACTCAGAAGGCCTCAGTCACCTCATCTGTAAAGTGGAGCAACAGTGCAGAATTCTCCAAGCTCTCAGCCTAGAGCAGATCCAGAAGGAGCTGCTTCAGGTTTGGCAGATAGCTCTGCACCCCAGGGCTCTCTCCCTCTACCTCAGCACCTGCACCTGAGCTTGCCGGCTCCTGGGCCCTAGAAGGGTCTTGCTCCCAGAACCGCCCCCCCACCCATGGAGCAGGGACCCCAGGCCCCTTCCTTCATCTGTCCTAACACCACCAAGACACAGTCAAGATGACCTTTAGCAAGAATCAGAAGGAAAGAGGAAAAGGCTTTGAAAAGCTGGTGGGATAGGTCTCCCTCCCTTTTCGCCTTCCCTTCTTTGGAAAATGGTGTGCTCTCCACCCCCAAAGTCAAGGCAATGGTGTGGGGGGGGGGGCTTTGAATGTAATTCAAGGCTGGGAAGATGCTTTTGACATAATTCTGTCTAAGGTACATACTTGAGAGAGGTAACTTTCCAGAAAGGTCTAATGGATTTTTAGACAAAAAGCCACCAAGAAGCTAGACCATCCTGATAGACTTTCAAAACCCTCCCCTTCTCGCCTCTAGTATCAGAAGATTCCCTTCAACAATAGAGTTGGTAAGGTGACCATACCTTATGAGTAACAGGAGTGATACAGAGCACACTCTAGGACAAATCCTCATAGCCTGGCATTTGAGGACTCTCAGGGCACCTCACTGTCACTGTGTGTCTTCTGGAAGGCTCCTCCCTCCAGCCTCCCTACCCCGCCTACACCACCCTCTTGGTCACACAGACCCTACACACCACTATGCTACCTTGGTGCCTAGGAGATGCCCCTCCTACAAGTCAGACCCCATTAGAAGAAAGCTTCAAAAATCTATGGGCATACCCACTGAAATAAAGAATAATCATGAACGTGCACAAACCTACCCACGGGAATGTTCGTCGGAGTGTTGTCTCCACGTGTGAAAAACTAGAAATGGACTAAGCACAGCAATAGAGGATTAGCTGAACGAGGTACAGCACAACTATCTGAGCCATTAAAAGTGTGATGTGGACAGAAGAGACAGCCCGCTCCACTTAAGGACCCCCGTAGAGTTCTACAATGACAAGGAAAGAAAAAGAAAACTCAGGAGTAACGTTGACCACTTTCTATGTTCTTCTTCTGCCTGTTGATGTTTCACAAGTGTCCCACACTAACAGATATTTGCAGATGGACAGGAAGGTAGGTAAATGGACATAGTTCAACTCCCTGGAGTGAGACCCGCCACCACTGGGCCCAGTGGAAACCAGTTCTGGGCTCCAGCCAGATTTGTCAGATTTGTTCAAAGGGAGGTGGCAGGGAAACAAATTCTTAAGGGTCAGAGCCTTCCCCAAGTTCTCCCTTAAAGTGCCACCCGCAAAACACATGTGCACAGTCTTGCCGAACTGGACAGCTTACAGGTAAAACCACTAACAACAGGAGTATCCATCCTGCAAGGATCACCTGCTAAGTGTGTGCTCAGGGAGGTCAAGATTACCTTTATTGGCGTTGTGCAGTGGGCACAGCCCTGGCCTGGGAGTCCTAGAGCTACCAATCCCAGTTCTCTGGCCCTGACCTGTTCCCTCCTTTCTCTAGTTCTTTATTCATTCATCCATAAAATAGATGTATAGGGTTGGACTAAAGGACTCTCAGTTCCCCTTTCTAAGAACTCTCAAAGATGTTTCCCTTTATTCTGGTCCCATTCCGCCCCATAGCACATTTGCCCCCATAAGTAGCCCCAGATGGAACCGGAATCCCCCAGCCTGGGTCCCACCCTCTCCTGTTTCGCGGGGAGGGGATGGGGTGACAGTAGAGCCCAGAATGAACAGTTTCCAAAGAAGGTTGGGAACTGTTTTCACATTCCAAAGCCCTGGATCATGCAGGTCACTCTGCCCCTCAAGCCAGGGTTGCCCAAGACACAATGAGTGGCCGAACTGAGAGTGGGGTTTGTTTTCCTCGCCAGACCCTGCTCTGTCTCCACCCTCCCACGGGACCCACGGCGGGGCCTCGCTTATGTTTGGAGCCATCCCATGGCTCCTCCGCTTGTCCAAGTTTTATCATAACCACGCATAGCTCTTTGCCCTCGTGTTTTCTTTTTGAGAATCACTTCCTAGCTGCCATGGACAAAATGGGAGTCAGGAGAGAGTCGCCGACAGTATTTCGTCAATTCATTCATCACATTGAGAGGGCGGGGCCAGTGCAGGACTCCAGGAGCTTCCTTCCCCATCCAGCAGGGGAGGCCCAAGTAGCGGGAGCGCCGCGAGGCAGGGTGCAATAAGCCGGAGCTCTGCTGTAGTGACCAAGGGCGACTCGGAGAATGAGCTAGACTCGTCCAAGGCCGCAAGCGGGATGCAGACAGGGCAGGTCCACGTGCCAGGGCCAAGCTCTGTGCCTGGGATTCGTGGGGAGCGCAGGACAGAGGGCACGGGCTGCGGAGGAAATGGGCAACGCCGGCTCCGGAGACCCAGGCTTCGGCGGCCTAGCGGACGCCCCGGCGCGCCCCCGAACCCCCGAACCCGCTGCCGGCCTCGACTGGAGCCCCCGCCCCAGGGCCCAGCTGTGCCTCGCGCGGGTCCGAGGGGTCGGCGGTCGTCCCCGCCCTCCCACAGACAGGCCTGTCCGCCCGGCGGGGCGCCCTGCCTCTCCGGCCCCCCTGCCTCCCCGGGCTCCCCGGCCCCCCCGGCCTCCCCGGCCTCCCCGGCCTCCCCGGGCTCCCCGCCCCCCGGCCTCCCCGGGCTCCCCGCCCCCCGGCCTCCCCGGGCTCCCCGCCCCCCGGCCTCCCCGGCCTCCCCTGCCTCCCCGGCCTCCCCTGCCTCCCCGGCCTCCCCGGGCTCCCCGCCCCCCTGCCTCCCCGGGCTCCCCGGCCCCCCCGGCCTCCCCGGCCTCCCCGGCCTCCCCGGGCTCCCCGCCCCCCGGCCTCCCCGGCCTCCCCTGCCTCCCCGGCCTCCCCTGCCTCCCCGGCCTCCCCGGGCTCCCCGCCCCCCTGCCTCCCCGGGCTCCCCGGGCTCCCCGGCCCCCCCGGCCCCCCCGGCCTCCCCGGCCCCCCCCCCGACCCCCCCTGCCTCTCCGGCCTCCCCGGCCCCCCCTGCCTCCCCGGCCTCCCCGGCCTCCCCGGGCTCCCCGCCCCCCGGCCTCCCCGGGCTCCCCGCCCCCCTGCCTCCCCGGGCTCCCCGGCCCCCCCGGCCTCCCCGGCCTCCCCGGCCTCCCCGGGCTCCCCGCCCCCCGGCCTCCCCGGCCTCCCCTGCCTCCCCGGCCTCCCCTGCCTCCCCGGCCTCCCCGGGCTCCCCGCCCCCCTGCCTCCCCGGGCTCCCCGGGCTCCCCGGCCCCCCCGGCCCCCCCGGCCTCCCCGGCCCCCCCCCCGACCCCCCCTGCCTCTCCGGCCTCCCCGGCCCCCCCTGCCTCCCCGGCCCCGGCCTCCCCGGCCCCCCCCCCCCCGGCCTCCCCGGCCCCCCCTGCCTCCCCGGCCTCCCTGGCCCCCACAGCCTCCCCGCCTGCGGACGTGGGTGTCGGGCGCACTTCGAGCCTCGCCCCCCGCCCCCCGCCCTCCGCCGGGTCCCGGGGATGACCCCGGCGGCCGCCCCGCGCTGCGGAAGCCTCGAAGCCCGCGGCGGCGCGGCCAGGCCCGGGGGGCGCGGGGGGCGCGGGGGGCGCGGGGGGCGCGGACGGCGGGGCCGGGGCGGAGGCGCGGGGCCGACGGGCAGGCGGGCGGGGCTGCGGCAGCGCGGGGCCGGGGCCGGGGCGGGAGGGAGGGAGGGACGGAGGCCGCCGCCGCCTGCACCGGGGCGCGCGGGCCGCAGGTCCACCCCGCCGGCCCCGCCCCGCCCGCCCCGCCCCTGCGCGGACCCGGCCGAGGCGGAGCGGCGCGCCCCCCGCGACGCCCGAGCCGAGCCCGAGCCCGAGCCCGAGCGCAGAGGCATCCGAGCGGGAACGAGAGCGGGAGCGGGAGCGGGAGCGGGAGCGGGAGCCGGAGCCGGAGCCGGAGCCGGAGCGCGAGCGGGAGCCGGAGCCGGAGCCGGAGCGGGACCCCGAGCGCGAGCCGAAGCTGGAGCCGGTACCGCGGCTCGCCGAGCGGAGCAAGGCGGCCAAGCCGAGTAAGGGGCGCGGGGCCGGGGGCGGTGCTGGGGAGGGGCGGGCGGGGGTCCCGGCCCCCTCCCCGCGCTCGCGGCGGCCCCGGCGCACGCACACACCCCGGCGCGCTCCCCTCGGCCCCGCCCCCGCCCCCGGCCCCGGCCCCGGCCCCGGCCCCAGCACCCGGCCGGCCGCGGGGCCACGGGGCGGGGAGGGTCCCCGGAGCGCGGCGTCGCCGGGCCCGCGCCCTCGGTTTCGGGGCCCCCGACAGCCCAGCCCGAAGGGGCACGAGGACGCACCCGGCGGGCCGAGGGGAGGGGCTCGGTCCGGCCCCGACGACCCGGGAGCGGACCCTCCGACGGGCGGTGGCCGGCGGGGCGCGGCGGGGCGCGGCGGGGCGCGGGGACAGGGGCGTCGGGCACACCCCCCGCCGTGCGCCGGGGACGCGCGGGTCCGGGCCTGCCCTGCCGCCTGCGCAGCGCCCTCGGAGGCCGGCCGTGCCCACCCCAGCCCGGCCTCGCGCGGCCCTTCCCCCCGCGGCCCCGCGGCCCCGAGGCGGGTGCGCGGACGACCCGGCGCTGCCCTCCGGGTGCCGAGTGACAGGTGCGAGGCAGGGCCCGGAGCGCGACCCCCGGCCTGCACCCGCACGGCCCCACGGGCGCCCGCCTCTGCGGCTGCCCCGCAGGACTCCCCACACAGCCTGACTTCGCCTCCCCGTGCCTCAGTTTCCTCCCCGGACAGGTGGGCAGGATTCTGTTGCGAGCAGACCGTTTCCGCGCTTGGGAGCCCAGGACGGGCCTGACGGACTTCCCCGCCGTGTGACCCTAGACAGAGGCACTCAACCTCCCCGCAGCCTTAGTCTCCCCACCAGGACTGTGTGTCTTAAGGATGAACCGGGATGACGCCGGTGGGGGGGCGCCTGCCGTGGTGCTTGGCACGCAGCCAGGATTCAATTCAGGTTGGCTACAGGTGTCATTTTAGGAAGTTTCGGGCACCAGCAGATGCTGCGGCAGAGTGAGTTCCCCTGAGGCCGCGGGGACGCGACCCCCACCCAGCCCCCTTGGGGAGGCCTCTGAATCCCCCAAGGCCTTGACGGCGTCTAATTGGGATTCAGAATTTAGGGCCTGCCCTTTCTCAGACAGCCCCTCCTCCCCGGCCTTCCGCTCGCCTGGGCCAGCTCTTGCCCCAGCAGCCACATCCATCCAGGAGGGAAGGAAGCGTATCTGGCGGCCTTTCCCCTGTGCCCTTGGCTGCTGCCTGCGGCCCTGGGGGAGGGCTGCTCACGCACTTCTCCCAGCGTGTGCGCCGAGTTGTGCACACCTCTCCCCACTCTGCAGCTTGGGGGAGGGGCGGGGAGGATTGCTCTCCCCGAGGAGAGGAGCCGAGGAGCGTAGCCTGTCAGGTGGCTTGGACGTTCCAGCAGTGGCGGTTCAGACACGCAGCAGAAAACAGCAGGGGGAGCAGCCACCAGGGCAGGGAGACAGCGGGAGGTCTGAGGGGTCTCAGCCCTCTTTCCGTGCTTACTGCGGTGTGTTCACCCGGGCCCCTGAGCCAGGAGGCACCAAAAATGGTGAACTTTGGGAGAAAATAGAGCCAGTGGCCTAGCGAGAGGTTACAACTCCAGAGCTGGAAGGTCCCCAGGAAGAGATGTGCCTGTCTGTGCAGCTGGGGTCTCAGACTCCCAGCAGAGAGACCCAGCACCTAGGGGAGGACGCTGGGACCTCTGGGGTGGCGGAGGGTGTAGGCGGCAGGAGCGCCGTTGGGAAGACAGCAAAGATCCAGCTTGTGGACACCCAAGCTAGTCCTGGCCACCTGTGGCTTAGCGGCCCAAAACGGGGCAGAGGAGGAGTGGTTCTGTCCACACATTGCCTGATGGGGGACTTTGGGAACGGGCTGCCTCCTCGGGGCTCCTCCTACACAGAAACCCCCTTTCTCCTCTTCTTCAGGTACCCCAGCCTCCCATTCACCCACTAGGGTGTCATATCCCCGCATCCTCCATAATCCTCACTCTTCTTCTTCCCAAAGGAGTTAATCAGGAACTAATTAGGTTTGTATCTTGCAGTCCATATAAGTTTCTAGAACATAGCCCAGAGGGAATGTGATGGAGACACAGGCATTACCTTCAGTCTTTGGGAATAATCAGACACATCTGTCCTTTTACGTGAAGCCTTTGCCTTGGAAGTGCTCAGAGCACAGGGTAAGGGCCAGAAAGGTCTAAATCTGCCCTCAGCCTCCTGAAAATAGAAACTGAGGCCTGGGGACCTTCTGGAACCCCTTGGCAAGTGAGCACAAAGTAGAGCTGTGACTGAGAACATGGCTACTTGGAGCCAACTGTCTGGGTTTATAACATATGATTCTAGGCAGGAGATTTATCTTTCAGAGCCTCAATTTCCTCCTGAAAGTGGGAAAAAATATATTACACACCTCCCAGTACAACAGCGAGTCTAGAAGAATAGATAGGAAACATAAGGCAATGTCAAATGGGCCTCTCCCAGTGGCCTTGCCATGTCTGCATTGTGAATGTACATTGAGCACGTGCTGTTTTCCAAGCATTTCTCTTTGAATTCTGGCAACAGTCCTCTGATTGAGGTACTGAAATTGTCCCCCATTTTATAGATGAGACCACTGAGGCTTAGAAAGTTTGAGGGCTATCTAACTTTGCTAGTATAGAACACTTAAAACATCCCTATGACTCATCACAATTTTATGAGTCTATAAAATTGATAATTAGCACGTTGTATCTTAGATGATATGTAATTAGTTGTTGGAATGCTTCCTCCAGGAATATCTTCAATTACTTTATACCTTTACGTTAATTGTCTACAGGCTATTGAATTTTTAGAGACACCTTCACTATTCAAACAGTAATCATTTTAAAAAGAGCAGCCCCCCCCATTTTTCCCTATCCCTCTTCTATCCATTTTTTCTCATAGCACTTATCACCCATCACCAACATCTCTATATCATACTCATTTGTTTATTGTCTGCCCTCATCAATACAAACTCCCCAAAGGCAGGGACTTTTAACCATTTTGTTTATGATGATATCTCCTATATTCAGAGCCTAGAATAGTACCCAACGCTTAGTATGCTCTGCAAATTATGAAATGTTTTACAAACATAAGGTCTATTGTTATTATTTTTGCCAAGTGTATAGCTTGCCTGACAAATAAAACATTAAGGTTCATGGCAGAAACCATTCCCTCAAAAATTTGGCAAATAGGACTTGCTCCAGTGCCAGGGAAATTTTGATGAAGGTTAAAAACAATGGAATTATTTTCCTAGCATTTTAATAAAACTCCTTATCAGTAAGTTCAAAGACCAGTTATTTTTGTAAATCTTTACAATAATAAATGGCATGTTCGGAGGCAATTGAGTTAGCTCTAAAATTTTTCAATGAGTTAACTATCACTGACTTAATTACTCCTTGTTAGCATGAAAGGTGTTTTCAAATCTTCATTTTAACGATTTTTCAGATCATAAAAGTAATACATGTTCATTGTAGAAAATTCGGAAAATCATAAAAAAATGTAAAAAACAAAAATCCCCTTTAACCTCAACACTGCCCACAGAGCACAATGACTGAATATTTTCATCTATTTCCTCCCTAATCCTTTTCTATACATGAATATTTTCTCTAGGTTTCGTTTTCTTTTACAAAATAAGGATCATGTTGTATGCAGAGTTCTATAACCTGCTTTTTAAAAGAATATAACCTGGGTGTTTTTTTTTTTTTCCTCTTAACCATTATACTGAAAGTCTTTACCTATGTCATTAAAACGTCTTTAAAAGTATGATTTCATGGTTATATATTATTCCACTATAATTTGCTCAGCTTCTCCTCTTACTGGACAATGGGGCTGTGCCCCATGTTTCAGTGCCATAAATAATGCTTGTCTGAGTCCTCTCTGTGGTGGTTCCTGAACCTTAAATCAGGCTCCTCTACCCAGCGGGTCAGGCCTATTTGCCAGTTGGTAGATGGACTGGTTTATGCACTTGGACAGTGAATGAAGCCTTAGAGATTGGACCTTGGTGGCCGTGAAGCAGGAGGTGGCGGTCGATCCTACAGAAGGCTGCTTGCCAGGGGATGTTCTTCTCCGTGGGTCCCAGCCTCGCCTAAAGACCTTCCTGCAGAGGAGGAAGGTCTCTGCCCCCCGGGGACCTCTGCCCGCGGCCCCAGGACTGGGCGCCCTGCCTGATGGGGCAGCTGCCACCCTTTGAAGATTAATGTGTCTCACCGAAGTCCACCTGTGACTTTCCTCTGGCTCTGGGCAAGGACATGCGGGCCCACGGCTCCATGGAACCCCTGCGAGATGGCTGCATTCATTGGCTCGTTCGTGGAGCGAGTAGCCCCTGAGCACCCGCTGCAGGAAGGACAGAGGACGGGAGTTATCCGCGCTGCCTAGGCCGTGAGTCCCACCTCGCCCCCTCGGGGGGCTCCGTCCTCCGCCCCCCAGTCTCCCAAGCAGACGCGGGCGGTGGTCTAGGGCTGGTCTTCCTCGCCCCGCACCCCGCACCCCGCACCCCGCGGCTCTGACCCCTCCCCGGGCCGCTGCCCAGGCCCCTCCGCCTGGGGCCGCGCCCTCGGGGCGCCCGGCTCTGCCCTCCCCGATCCGTAGCCGGGCCCCGTTGCGCGTGGGGCTCCCCTGCGAGCAGGCGGCCGTGAGGGCGCGCGGGGCTCCCGTCGGGCGGGGCTGCGGCCCCCCGCTCGCCCCCCGGCCCGCGTCGCCTCCGTGGACCCGTCCTCCCCCCCGCCTCCCACGGCCGCGCCTCGCCGCCCCGCCGAACCCCCGGGCAGCCAGGGGCGGGGGCCCATTCTGCCGCCCACCCCCCCTCATTTTCCCGAATCTCAGTGTTGACATCTGCAAAATGGGGGGGCTGCTCTGCGGGCCGGCCGCCGCCACGTGACTGCGGAGGCCCGGGCGCCGCAGCGGCGTCACGTCACGTGGCCGAGCACCCCCCCCCCCCCCCCGCCGCGGTGCCGCAGAGCCCGCCCGGCTGCCGCGCATGCGCCGTGCCGCGCCCGCCCCCCGCGCCCCCCGGGCCGCCCCCGCCCCCCCCCAGCGTGCGCGCTGCCCGGTGTGAGTGTCGCAGCGGCCCAGCCGGGTGCTGGGAGCGGGCAGCGGGGACGCGGGGACGGGGCGGGCCGGGTGACGTGGCCTTGCCGCGCGCCGCCGCCCCGGGGCCCGCCAGACAGCACCGCGGATGAGTCACGGCGGGATGCTGTGCCCCGGCCCCGGCCCCGCCCGCCGCCCCCCCGGCCCCCCCCGGCCCCCGCCCCGGCGCAGCGCACGCACCTGCAGTCGCTCCTTTGTGTGCGGCCCGGCCCGGCCCCGCCGCCCGCTGCACCCCGGGGAGGTGGGGGAGTGGGGGGGTGGGGGGGCGAGGCCGCCGTCCCGGGCCCCCAGCGCCCTCCTGCGCCCTCCTGCGCCCTCCTGCGCCCTCCTGCGCCCTCCTGCGCCCTCCAGCCCCCTCCAGCCCCCGAGCTTGCGGGACGCGCTCCAGGTGCTGGGTAGACACGTGAAGAGGCCGCCGCGAGCCGGCGGTGCAGGGGGGAGGCCGACGCGTGGAGCTGCAGGGGCAGGGTCCGGGTCCGCTGGCGGCGGCGGCACCCACGGCGGCGCCCCATCGCGGTCCCCACGGGGCGTCCTCCCCAGGAGGTGGAGCGTCGTCGGCAGGCGGCCTGGACACCGCCGGCAGCGCTGACATCAGCCCAAGACGGGGGTGCCCGAGCGTCCCGCACCCTGCGCCGTCCCCGCAGCGCCAGCCCAGGTGACCCCCACAGGCCGCACCGGCCCCCTCTACCACAGCCAGCCAGTCCCCCAGAGGGCGTCGGAAGCAGGGGTGCCCTGGAGGGCTGTCCAGGTGCGTGGGCGCGCAGCCCCAGCGCCTGCCCCGGCTGCAGCGCTCAGACTTCGCGGAAGAGCTTTCCCGAGCTCGATGCTGTACTAGCTGGGAGTTGGCCAGGTGCGCAGGGAAGAAATGACACGCCGGGGACAGGGAGTGGCCTGCAGGTGTAAAGGGCCCAAGGTGTCCAGGAAGCTGGCCAGCAGAGCCCTGAGGGTGTCATCTCCGTGGGGCGTCTCTGCTGTCACTGGGGAGCACGGGAGACAAGACCCCACCCTGCACAGCTCTTCTTCCATCTGTTCTCTGCGACCTCGAGCGGATCAGGTCACTGAGCCTCGAGGTTCTCATCTGCAAAATGAAAATGATGTTCCCCACGTCGGGGAACATGTTGCAGTAATGTTGCTGCCGTTATATCCTGGCACACGCAGGTGTGTGGTGAGCCTGGGTCACACCTGAAAGCGCCGGCGCCCAGAAGGTTTCCATATACAGAAATGTCTACCTGACCCAGCCCCTTGCCAGTCTCCCCAGCTCTTTGGGAACCAACACATTGCCCACCGAACACCTAAACTGTCCCCAAAATACGCAGTGTGAGGGTTCTTGGTGCCTCCTGCCCTAGGCAGAGGGCAGATCCCCAGACCCCCCTGCGGCCTCAGCCATCATCTGAGAGTCACAAGACCTAGTGAGAGGAAAGAGGGAGCACAGGGGCTTCTAGGAGAAGCAAGACCTCAGGGACAACTGCTTGGAGTTTAGGGGGTGGTCAGCACCCTCCATAGCATCGGGAGCCACCAGCATGGCCCTGTAGGAAGTGTACTTCCAGCGTATCTTTACTAAGCACTCCCGTCACGGCCTTCACTAGAGAGGTAAGCAGAGCGCCGGGCTAGGGAGGTGATGGTAGAAGCCAGGTCGTTCCAAGGACACTGGGGAGTTACGAAGGGTTTTCAGCACCGGAGTGACATGGTCCATTTTGCCTTCAAGAGAGACCTCTCTGGAAGCAGCCTGAGAGATGACCTGTCAGCCCACCGAAGTCCCCCTCCAGACACACACATGGCCACGGAGCCCACGGGCACACCCACAAATGTGAACACAGACACATGGACACACATGTATCTTTAGAAAGAATAGATCCCAGGCCCTGAGGTTCTTCATGAATTTTCTGGTGTGAAATCACCATTCCCCAAGCAGGCTGCCACACCAGAGAAACTTCTCTACCAGGACTAGGGAGATAGGGAGATCACATCCTACCTTCACTTCCCCCATCAGGACTCTTGTTGGTTTCTGTGGGGACTGGGAGTGGGCATCAGACCAGCCTGGGGCTCACACCTAGGTTGAGCTTGAAGGAGCCATCTGGAAAGAGAGAGTCCAGGGTCGGCCGCAGCAACGCCTCCCTCCGTCCCACCGCCGGGACAGCAGAATGAACGTGACATACTTACCCCTCATCCTCATACCCCTCATCCTCGAAACTGGTGAAGTGCCTTACTCCGCTCTCCTAACCTGAGGACTCTGCAGCCCAGAGAGGTGAAGTGCTTTGCCCGAAGTCACCCTCCAGGAGGCAGCAGTGTTGATATCGGCACTCGGGAATCAGACTTCTGAGCTCAGGCTCTCCAAAGAGAAGTCTTTGATTCATTTATTAAACAGGAAAAAATGTTGTTAATCAGTGCACCTTGACCAATGGTCTCCATCAAAACGTGGTTTCCATTTGAAGGAAAAAATATATATATAACAAGATCCCCGTGGGAGACAAGGATGGGAACCCCTGGACCTGCCTCTTACACAAAAGTTCTGTCTCCAGTGTCATCCCCAGGATCAGGGAGGTCAGCTGCCCCCTGGGACAGGAGGGTCCAGGCTCTTCTCCTGTTGGCTTCTGGCTGCGAGCTTCCCCGTGCGAGAGCCCACTGAACTCTGCATTCCTTGGTCCCTGCTCAGCAACTGCCTAACGTGCAGTTTGTTTTCTCCAAGTCTAGCGACCAAGATCCCTAGAAAATAAGAACCACATCTCCCTGCTGTTCACACAGCTTCATGTCACTTGGAGCTCAACCAATTGGATCTGAACTAATTCACATCTTTAGCAGCATGGGAGGCTGGGTTACTTTTAAGAACTCTTTCCTCTCTTACAAGTGGGTGTTAGAGTGACCAGGCGCTCTCTGGCTGCACAGACATTCAGGCATCACACCAAGTTCACATGGCAGAGCAGGGAGATTGGGAAGAGACATTTTCATTCTCTTGGCCTTTATTAGGTCCTTCTGAGTGATGTGCTGGCTGACATCACTTGGAGTCAAAGAGGCCGGGGTTCTAGTCCCAGCCTGTAATCAGAAGCTGTGTGATCTTGGGCAAGCCACATAACCTCTCTGAGCTTCAATTTCCTTATTTATAAAATGAGAAGAGTATCACTCCCTTAAAGGTGTCGGAATAACAATAATCATAAGGTTTCAGGTCAGCAACTCTGAACACCCTTCCAAAGGCAGCTCTGGGACCTTGAACTAGTTCCTCACCCTTCCTAGGTGTGTTCCCCTTCTGTGATATGAGGACATTGGGCTAGTCTTTAAGGGTCCTTCCAGTTATAAGGTGCTTAGAATGCCATGGTCTGTTGCAGTTGTCTCAAGCAGTGGGATCTCACAGGTTCATGAGACAGGAGAATTCCAGGAGATCTCTCATTCCTGCTCAGAGGAGATATTCCCCCCTCCACGCACCACTGAGACCCCAGTGAGACCCACACTTTTGCCCCATCTCTGCCCCCGACCCCCCATACTCTGCAGCCCAGAGCTCCCCACACCCCCGCCCAGACTGGACACATGCTGTCAAAGTCCCCACCTTTCCCCAGAGGTGGACAGCCCAGGGACATGAGCGTCCAGCTTGTGGGGTCAGTGGGTGCTGTGTGGGCGTCCCCATCACCCGCCTGTTTGTGTCTCTGCAGGTGAGCCGAGGCTCCTTCTCTCCTCGAAGGCGGAACTACACACGTGGGCAGGCTGGCTCCCCTGTTCTGCTCCAAGGATTACATGTCCTTCAAACGCCCCTGTCCCTGTAAGTCTCCTTCCTACACGTTCCGCGGCTCGGGACCAGACAAGGGCTGGGCTTGGAATGTTTGGCCAAAGAGCTCCAAGGATCTGATGAGGGGCTGATGTGATATGATGGGTGAGGGAAGGGCAACCCAGAAGACCCCTGACGTCTGGCGGAGACTTCCCATTTTTACCAATGCCTCTGCAGCTGCCCAGCACTTCCCAGTGTGGGGCAGGGCTCCTCTGAGGGATAGTAATGGGATTACTACTTTTTTTTTTTTTAACTGCGTGGCCAAATGAATGTGGGAAACACTGAGTGAGACAAGTTAAGTAGCTTTTGTTACCACAGGACTTTTCAGAGCCTTTAATGTGGTGATGTGTGCTGTGAGGCTGCCATAGAAAAGAGAAAGCCCAGTGGCCTTCTCAGGTTTAACTGACCACAGGAATGGGGCTCCACAGAACATACTCCTCGGAGTTCACTGTCCTAAGGAAACCCTCCCTGTAGCATCCCCACCATGAAGCCTCTCATTTACTAATTCATTTTGTCTAATGAAGCCCTGAGATGACTTTTCCCATAACATTCTTCTCAAGGCTCCCTGACGTCTATAAGTCCAAGTGATGGACTCAGTCCGGTGTACCCCTGGGGCTCAAGGCTACAGCCCCCTTTGCCTTCCTCTCCTAGTCTCCACCAGCCCCACCCTTACCCCAGGGTCCCCTTCACCTGTCCCCATGGCAGCCATCTTCTTTCTCTCATGATGTCCCCTGTGCCCCCCAAAGCCACCATCACTTGGTACAGTTTGGGAGGACATCCCTTCTCCTTGATGACTCAGGACTACGAGTCTGTGTGAGATCCAGGCCCTGCCTCAGCCCCCGTATCTATTTGTCACGCTTGCCCTAGCTGATCTCTCCTCCCCACTCACCAATGTCTATTCAAACATGTACCATTGGTTACATGTCACGCATCGTGGAGTTGGGTCCTGTCTTCCAAATAGTCGAAAGCTCAGTTGTTAAATCTTTGAACATCAATGGACTGCTGCCCTGGGTGGGTAGAGGAGACTGGGGTATCTGGTCTGGGTGGGACCATCACCAGATACGGGGTCCCCCACCTGGGGAATACGGGGGGAGCTAACACAAGCTCGGTAAGTTGTTGTTACTGTTGCCGCTGCTGCCTCAGCATGATCAGGAAATCGAAGCCCGAGTCCCAAGCCAGGTAAGAAGGCTGCCGTCCAGGGCCATGTTGGAGGCCCACAGAGGGCTGGATTGCCACGTCCTCATCCTCTCAAGCAGCTGGGAATGGAGAAGGCTGGTAAAGGACAAAACTGGGCTGCTCAGTGTAGAGGGCTTTCTAGAACTTTCTGGGGCCAAGCCAGTCCCTTCAAAGCCCTGCCTGTCTACACAAATAATGGCCATCAGCACAGGACAGCCCTCTGCATACCCACCTCCTGAGGATAGTAGGTCGTGGCCGTGGATATTCTGGGCCGTTCAGACGCGGTTCCTACACATCTCTTCAGTCGTCCCTCCCCCTGTAGGCCCAGTGCCTGGCATGCAATGAGCACTCAATAAATGTTTGTTGAATGAATAAATGTATAGTCAAACATTCTGAATGAGGAGCTGGAGGCGTTAGATGGGGGAGAAGCTGCAGCTCCTGACTGTGCCACCAGATTGTCCCTGCGGCTTCCGGCAGCCAATCCTCCTCTCTAAGATGAAGGGGTAGCCTGAGGCCAGTAGGTTCCAGGAGCTTGAGACTGCTGGGGGGCTCCAGGGAGAGCAAGGGGGGCATCGGTAGGCAGAACTCTTGGCCCCTCACTGCCCCTTGCTTCAGCCAGAGCAGCTGTGCTTATGCCTATACACAGATCGGGATCTGCTCAGATTTTGCTGGAGAGGGGTCCCTGGCAATGGCAGGCCAAGTGCTGTGGGGCTGTCCAGACTCACCTCTTCCTCTGCAGTCCTCTCCTCCTCTGCCAGATTCTTCTCACATTTTCCAATCCGACTCCTTCCCTTTTCTCTGAACATGTCTAAGAAGTATTCACTGCCCCCCCCCAACCTTCAGCAACCCCAGCCTACTTCAGTCTGGCTTTGGCACCGCCCTCCCCCTCCCCCCATATCCCATCCACTCCTGTGCCACTAAATCTATTCTGCTTCCAGTTCTCCTGGTCACTTCAGTTTTCTTGATGACTTCTCCTTTGGGCGCCCTGACTCTGAGCCCTCTGGGTTCTCCTCCAGCCCCTCTGGCCATCTGGTCCTCTGACTAACCATTGATGGTGTCCTTTGGCTGTGGGAAGGAAGGATTCTTGCCATATCTGCCCTGGGATGCTGGGTCCCTGGGACTCGAGCCCCATCCTGGCCTTCCTCCTCCAGACCGTCTCATCTTTGCTCTGCTCTCAGCTACAGCTTCTAGGCCAGCAGCTTCCACGGCTTTCTCTCCCCCCTAATTTCTTCCTGCCTTCAGGTTCCTTCTTCTACCTTCTGCTGCCTGTCTTCCTTGGGCAGCCTGCACCTCTGCTCCTCAAATTCAGCCTGTTCCCGACACAGCTCTTCACCCCAAGCTGTGTTGGCTTGGTTTTGCTGTCTTGGTTTGGGGCACCACCCTCGACACGGTCCCTCAGTTCCTCTCCAACACACCCATCACTCAACTGCCTGAAGAGACCCAGGGGTTTCCATATTGGGTCGTCAGATTGCCATTTAGACTTTGCCCCCATCTGGGCCACCCTGCAGAATCAACCTGGAAATTGGTGCCTTGGTTAATGTTTATTGAACAACTGGATATCGCCACATGAAGCGGATGCCTTGTAGGCAGCCTCCTCAGCTCACAGACCAGAGACCCTCACGTAAGTTCTGGAAGGGATGCAGAACCACAGGGCTCCAGACATCCTAAAAACACCTACACAGGAATAGTCTAAGGAATGAAACCAGAAATCCCAGGAGGGCCCTGACACGGATGCCCACCCTCTTTTTTTAATGCCTCCTCTCTTAGTGGGAATTTAGACATCTAATGGAATTGCTTTAACCTTCTTAACTCACAAAATTATCTATCCTGGTATAGATGAAGATACCAAAGCCCATTAAAACTTAGGGTGGGAGCCATAGCTTGTTCCCATTTGGGTTTCCACCCCTCTACCCCCTGCCAATTGAGAAAGGGTGAAGTCCCCAAGAGGAGAAACAAGTCCCAGAGTTTCCCAAGCAAGACCCCACTCCTAGGAGTCAGAGCTCAGGAGGCTGGGGAGAGTGAGCAGGGAAGGGGAACCAGCACAGGGGGAGAGCCAGGCTACGGACGGGGATCTGCCCGATTTCCACAGCTTTGGACACTGGGTGCAGCAGGACTGTCCATTGGCCTCTTGGGAGTCAAGTAGGCATTAGCCAGGCCAAAGCTGCACTGACTCCTCCCAGGCACTGCTCACACCACAGCATCATCCCCTGACCCCATCTCACCTTTCAGGCACTGCAGCTCATCCCTGTCCCCCCAGAAACAGCCCCTCACCCTGAGTTCTGCAGGTGAGAAGACTTGAGGCAGAAAGTGGAGGCAAGAACAGGTAAGAAGCCCAGAGGGCTTTGGCCACTGCGAATGGGAAGTCAGATCTCCTGCCTGCAAGTGCCAGGCTGTGAGCCACTTTCCAGCCTTAAACCACTGAGTAAGGTGGGGGAGGACCAGCCTGGCTCCTCAGGAAAGCCAGAGGCGTGGGAGCCTTCTCCATCTGCCCAACTGGGAAGAGTGGCCCAGGGTTCCCCCAGGACCCAGACTCCAAGAACAGATGCTTTCTAACCTCTTCTTAGCCACTGGCAGATGGCAGTTCCACGGAGCTCCCTGTGGCATGGGGGTGGCCCGCCTTCCTCTGGCTGTTGGGGAGGAGAGGCTTTGGGGACCCAAGAGAGGCCAAGCCTTTACCAGAGCAGGAAGGAGGCAGGGAAGGTGGCATCCACTGATCCACGGAGAAGTCAGCTGGGGTTTGTCTCCGCTAAACTCTTAGGCTGCCCACAGGCTGGCAGGAAATGCAGTCTGGCAGAGCGTCTGGGCGGGCTTGGGTGTCCCTCAGGACCAGTGCTACGTGGTGGGTAGTGCTTGGGTTCGTGTACGATCCAGTGCTGGTGCTTACCAGCCGTGCTCTCTGGAGCAAGCTAGGTAACTAACATCTAGAAGTCCCAGTTTGCTCCTCTACAAAATGGAAATAGTCCTACCAGCCTTCAGTTTCACGTTCAGATTTAACGTGCTCCACGCGGAGAATCTACGTTGGTGCCAGACACTGAGAAGATCCTCTAAAGGAGCTTGAAAGTCCCGTCCTTTGACCACCTCCTCCCTACCCAGCTTAGGACTACCCCATCTTCAGTGATAGAGCAGCGAGAGAGAGACACATGGGGACTCTGGAGGCAAATTTGGGGTTCGGACCAGGTACTACTGTTTTCTGTTCTGCTCATTGTAACAGTTACCTCTGCAGAGACTGACTTATCAACAGAAGGAAAGACTTGAGGGCAAGGAACGCAAATGATGGGCCACGCTCACCATTTACCACTACTGTGCCCAGAGCAGACATGGTCAGTCAGTTGCAGCACTCTTTCCTCCTGAGGCTCGATGCAATCTCAGGCTCTCTGCAACACAGACAAGCACCACCCCATGATCACTGGCCTGTGACATGAAACCCTTGTTCATTCCCCGCTGTGGCCTGACTTCAGAAGGACCAAGGGACTAGAAGAAGTAACATCAGCTAGACATTTCTCTCTGAGCCTCAGTTTTCTCATCTGTAAAATGGGAGCCAATAAAAGGTTTCACCTCAGAGTGCCTTTAAGGCCTTATAATCATCTCTTCACATGATTTCCTTAAAGCAGCCCTACAAGAGAAGGGTCAGTGTGCCCATTCTACCCATGAACAAGCTGAGCCTCACAGACACGGAGAAACTAGTCTAGGTGACACAGTAAGAAAAAGGCAGGGCCAGGGATATACCCCAGGCGAGGCTTTCCAGGGCTCAATTTTAGCTAAAACCACAAATGGCCAAAAGGACAACGGTGGAGTCAAGTCAACTACTTCATCCCCACCCCTTGGATGGAGAACCCATTCTACAGCAGGTCTTCATGGCCCCACGAATGTCCTGGCTGCACGTCCTCAGAGTTCTCTGGTCTAGCAGAGTCTGACCATAGCGAGTGCTCAGCATCTGAAAGCTAATCTTAATTTTATGCACTTTTATATTAGAGTCCCTGGAAGGAAGGTTTACACTTCAGCTCGGACACCTGATGTGGTCATACTACAGGCATACCTCACGTTTTGAAAGTTTGGGTTACGCCACTTCACTTTTACAGAAGACCTAGATTAGTACCTCTTTTCCCTAATCAAAAGAAATCGGAAGACAATTTTGCTTTCACGAAAAGTAAAGACCGTTAAACGTTTGTTTCGAAACAAGCCATTATAGAGGCCGTGCACACCCCAGGCAGCAACAGTGGCCTTACCAAGCTCCTTCCCCAAAACCACACGTAGCAGCAGCTCCACATCCAACCACCAGAGCTTTGGACTGGGTCTGTGAGCATCTGTGCCTTATCTCAATTAACTTTGCACATCCGTTAGCAAGTTGTATCCTAAGGTATCAGAAAAGCCTAAGAGAGGTTATGTTTCTGGGGTCTGGGAATGCTAGAACTTTTTTCCAAATAAATTACTGATAACTGCTTCTTCACTTGACACCATTTTGTTTTATGAAAGGTTTCATGGGAACGAACGCTCTACTTTCAGATAGCGGGGGAATCTTGTGATGGCAGCAGTACCCCCAGCTTTTGCAGAGCACTCCTGGCTGGCAGCGTTCTTGCATTTCACTGCCCACCCCACCTGGCATTGAGCTTCCTGGGTGATGTCATCCAGCCTCGTGGCATCGAGCAGCACCCATATACTGACAGCCCCCAAACTTATACCTCCAGCTCCAGACTCCTATGTCCAACTGTCTGCCCCACTCACACGTATCTCCACTCAGATGTCCACTCAGGGTCTCTAGAACATCTCAGATGTCCTGCCCATCATCTTCCCCATCTCACTAAATGACAGCTCAGTCCTTCCTTGGGCTCAGGCGCCGAACTTTGTCAGTTTTTACTGCTCTCCATTTCATCCACTGCTGACTCCATTTAATGGTTTCACCTTCCAGTCTGACTCCATCCTGCCCTCTGGACGAAGATACCACTGGCATCACTTGAACCACTGTCCAGCCTCTTCTGCCACAACCAGGGAGTGTGGGAAAAGGAAAAATTGAGAAACTGAGCCCAGGGTTGGTGGAGGGTAAAATGGTTTCTGTATCTAGAAATCTTGCCAAGGAAAGCATGATCCTCAGAGTTGTCACCTGTGGCATCCCAAAGCCAAGAGCACTGAGAGGAGAGGGGATGGGTTTTCCTGCAAGCAGGAAGGTGTAAGGACATTGCCATTTCTCTGCCAAGAGCTACCCTAGATTAGCTACCCCGAAACTCAGCTGTGCCTGCACCTGGAACTGTGCCCAGGGTGACTGGGGAAAAGTGATTGTCCTCTGTGATGTCACTGCAGAAGTGGGCAGGCCTGGTTGCTTTCCAGAGAGAAGAGAGAGGCCCTAAGAGAGACAAGTCGCATGCCCAGGGACCCGCCACAGGAGGAGACAGGATTCAAAAGCAGGGCTTCTGGATCTAAGCCCAGGGCACTGGCCACAAAGACCCCTCTGCGAGCTCGAGTACACTTCACCTCCCAGAGTCCCCTCTATTTGCTTCTGTCCTGCATCGGCCCCCTAGCAGTCGGCTTCTAGGGGCTGCTCCCTCTGCCTACCCGACCACCCCTGGACTCCATGTCTGCAGGTGATCTCTAGGCCTTGCGAGAGACCATCATCCCGAGCTCTTCTCTGCCCATACCGCAGGCTCTTCAGCCCCTAGGCAGGGAGACAAATAATTAGACCTCTAATCCTCACTGTTAGTGCAATAAAAACAGCAAGAATAAAATTTTAGAAACGTAAAAGCCAAAGTGGGCCCCTCTTAAGTTGGACAGCAGCCGTATTAAAGAGTTTTTGTCTATTTTTGAACTCTCAGATTTTCGGCTCAATGCAAGGTGAAGGGTTGCTCATGAGATAATGAAAACTTTTTGCAAAAGCCTCCTTTATTCAAGATAGAAAGTTACGTCCAACATTTAAAAATAGCGACAGTGGTCCTAGCAGTTTCAGGACTGTTAGTACAGGACACGTGTGGCCATGGCACGAGCGGCGTGTCCCCGCCACTCCCTAAGCAATGGGAACCGCAGCCCCCCCCCCGCCCCCCTCAGGAAGGAGCAGGATGATCAATGACACCTGCGAGAGAGCAGCGCACCGGCGCGTCCTCCAAGCGTAAAATCCAATTATCTAAAACAACATGACTATCAAATTCTCAGACACTATGTAATTTATAACAGGATTTGTATATTCAGGGACCTGTGGCGTGTTCTTTGAATTCTTTTAAAATATAAATTATACTGAGTATTAAATAAAAACACTGAACTAAAGAGCGTAGCCACAGTCGGGGCGGAGGTTCGGGCTCTGGTTTAACCAACGTTTACCCGCCGTTTCGATCTCAATTCCTGCCCAGCGCGGGCACAGCCTGCATCTCTCCCGCAGGAGGCTTTATCTGTTCGTGCACAGGAACGAGAGGCCCAGCTCTACGCCGTTGTCTTATTACAAGAGCCACGGGCCTGGCAAGCTGACAAACACGTGTAAAAGGAGAAAGGTGCGAACAGTGTTTTCCCCTTTGTTTAGCACTGGCTTTGAGAGCGGAAAGCAAAAAAAAAAAAACCAAAAAAAAAACAGCTTATCAAAACAGAACGAGGGTCTAAGTTTGACTCAGTAACCAAGGACGGTAGTTGTGCGGCAGAAACCATTGCAGGATGGAGGTAGAAAGGGACACTGATGTTGAAATGTAGGTAATCAGAGGCACCAAAGGCTCTGGTCATGTGAGTCATCATCAAAAGACAGGCCGGGTAAATATCGCACATTTCCTGTCAGCTGCTGCTAAGACTTGCATTTTTCGAACTGAAAAGGAATCCTGCAGGGCTTTTTACTTATCACTTGTTTGAAGAAAGGCTGTTTGAGGTCCCTTCACTGAACATGAGGCCTAGGTTGCAAAATTAGGTTTCCTGTATCATCGCAGGACGTATTACACTCTGCTAATCCTGTTTGACATTGAACTGTTGTAACTGATGCTGTCACTACTCTCTTGGGTCCAGGGCAAAGAACATATCCATTAGAGGGAAATAACTGATTGTGAGCAGGTGGATTGCCCCCCCCCCGTCCCTCCCCGCCCAAAGATGAGAAGGACCCTTTTGTGTCTTGAGAATCTCTTAACCACTTCCAGGCACCTGTACAGACAGGAACCTCCATGGGAAGCAGTCTCCAATGTCCTGGGGCAGGTTGCAAATGATGCATTTATTTGGAAAGTCCTCAAAACCTTCCGCTTGCTCCAGCCATGGCCTTGACCCTGTTCACCTCTCAATCCTGTGGAGTTCTTTGGCTCCCTGCCCACCCTGAAGCCCAAACTCCTACCAAAGATCTTTTTTAATATAATCAAACTTAACAATTTTTTTATGGTTAGTATTTTCATATCTGTTTAAGAAACCCAAGGTCATGAAGACATTCTCCAGTGTTTTCCCTCTTGAAGCTTTACCGATTTACCTTTCACCTTCAGATCTATGTCTAGGGGATATTTTTAAGATTTTAAGGTTTCATTGTCATCTATTGAGCACACACTGTGTGCTAGGCATCTTGCAAGGCAGTGTGCTTTGAGTAGTTCATAGCAGAGATTGCCGTTTCCATTTTATAGATGAAGTGATAGAGTTCAGAGGGGCGAACTGCTCAGAGGGCACTGCCTGCAAGAAGCAGGGCCAGGCTTTGAACCCGCACCGTCTTACCTAGCCAGAGCCTAGGACAAGATGTGCTGGTGGAGGAGCTCTAGGCTTCCCTCAGCAAAAGTGGCTAAAGAGTGACCCTTCTCAGAATACTGGTGAATAAATAGGCTGGTTTTGCTCCAAAGGCCACTAAGGGCTGCAAAGCCATCTTGGGGGTTCAGAGGATATTAAAAAAGGCTTTTCCCAAACATCCCATAGTGTTCTTAGGACTCCATGTCCTGTGAACCACATGCAGAGAAACTATTCCGAAGCTCCATGGCTCAGTGTGATGTTAACCATCAGTTAAGATCACCAGGATTTATCATGGCCAAGAGGTCTCTGGCTTTGCCTATTCTACTGGCTTTTCTCATCCTACTTACTAAAGTGACATATTAATAGATATCCTGGTCTTAAACCATTCTTGCTTTCCTAGAGTAAGCCTAGAATTATTCCTAGAATAATCCCGTCTACTTCTGGGATATTATTTTTTAATGCACTGTTGCCCTGGTGCTGGTTTCCCAGATGCCCTCATAAATTCTGAGAGCTGAGGGAACGTCTGTGGAGCAGGGGACAATGTCCCATCATCTCTAACATTTTTCCAGAATCAGAACCCACGATAGCAAAAGGCCAAAGCAAAACTCAAGGAAGGTAATGTAGTATGTGGCCCAAGTACACAGCTCCAGCCTGACCAGGTTGTGGGGGGATAGCTGAGGTTATGCAGCATTCATAATTTAACATTTTATATATCAATTATTCATGAACTTCCTGAAAGTCCATGTTGTAGTAAATGGTCATTTTTCCAAGCCGTGAATTTGAGTCTCATAATGCAGGTTGGGATGTGGGAGCTAATCCCCCTAGCTGATGGGTGGGCCAAGCCAGCCCCCCAGCATCTGCTTCCCATCACAATTACATGATTTCCTACTCATCCAGCATGACAGTGACTCAGCTGGTCTTATAAAAACCTGTGTGTGTTCTTCGTGGAAAATAGCCTTAGAGCCAACTTTAGGTGTTGACAAAAGAGGAGAGAAAATGAGGAGGTTGAGGCCAGTGATGATTCTAGTAAGAAAATGAGAGTTTGGTGCAGGTTCAAGTGGAAAGTCTACTTCTGTCATGGCTTTGCTTCTTTAATGCGAGTCAGTTCACCATTTGCTCTGTAGATATAGGGAAAAGTGGTTTGTGACACTGTTGTGGTGTATTTACCAGCCAATAAATAAATAATCCATCAAACCAGAGATAAAACCTTAGCGAATGACAAGACCGTAAACTTACGGAATTTAGATATGCAGAAGTGATAGTACATCTGAGTTAATTTTGGTGAATTTATTTAAGTGGCATCTTAATAGTGGAATAAATCACTTTCATCTTATATTTATGGAATCATGAAAGGCCTGTGGGTAGTCACTTATGTTTTCCAGTCATATTTTAGTGTAGTGGTTGAGAATCTTCTACAGGCAGGGAAGCGCTCTCCTATGAAGACTAATCTGTAATACGGATGGAAGCAGAGCTGAGCAGTGGGCCCCATAAAGTCCCAAGCTTCTCCTCTAAGCCCTGGGGCACCTTGTGGGACCTCTTGCTTCCCACAGTTTGAGAGGCTCATTTTAGTCTGATTCATGTCATGTTCCCAGTGTCTAGCACATGTCCCAGCATGGAATAGGCTCTTAGTGAGTATGGGTGGGTGGATGGGTGGATGGATGGGTGGATGGATGGATGGATGGACGGACGGATGGATGATTGAATATATGGGTGGATGCTTGAATATGCAGATTGGTGGATGATTGAGATTGAGTGCTGAGTAGATGCCTGTGTAGACAAATACATGGGCAGGTGGATGATTGGCTGGCTGAGTGAATTTATAGAGGATTGATAGTAGATTCCAATCCTCCTTTCCACTATAATCTACCCCACTTATATTGCCACAAATGACCAAGTAAAAGGTTTCAGGACCTTGACATTACATTAGCTGACTTCTTGTAGAGATGCCTCCCCATTGTAAGAAGAATCCTGAACACCAAGTAGCCTTCCCCTCACCTCCATAAGCCCAGAGTTCTGCTGCCATCAAGGTGACATCCTACAGCCTCACCCCAGGAGCATCTCCTCCTTTCCTGAGTTCTGCTGGGACCTCACCCCCTCTGGGCTGCTTCCTCCCTCCTCTGATGCTCTTCTCTGACCTGTCCTCCAAGGCCCAGCCCCACTGTGTGGATGTCCCTGACCCACCCCCAGCACTCTGACATCTCTCCATCACAGATGCCTGGCAACCAGAAGATGGGTACCAGTAAGTGGGCTGAAGGGTTAACCTCAAAAGCAAAGGAGGAGACCCAGAAACACCCAAGCAAGTGAGCCCACCCTGCCATGTCCCCCACCCCAGCCCCTCTGCACACCCCTGCCAGGAAGCTGGGACCAGATACCAGCAAGCGGAGGGAAGAAGGTGCCAGAATCCTCTTCCCCATATTCCCTCCAATGACCTCACAGCCTCATCCTGGCGGTCTCAGCAGTGCAGGGAGAAGTGCAGTGCTGAGGACAGACTTGCCAGGGAAGTGGACCTGTGACAAATATCTTCAGACTTTTCTGTGACAAGAGCCATCTGTCAGATTTGAGTCGTTGGCCCCCCCTTTCCCCTCTAGCCAGCGTCTCCGAGGGAGAGGACTAAAGGTCTAAAGATGTTGGCTCAGCACCTCCAGTGTCTTCATGTCCTTCCCTTGTCAGTGCTCCTCGGGTGGCTTCAGGCTGCCAAGACTGCTTCCCTGTACCCAGAGGGACCATAGAGCTGCCTGCACACTACACCCAGCAACGACTTGGTAGTGATCATCTGCCTCAGTTTCCCTGACCTGCATGTTTCCCAGACTGGAGCCAGCCCTGACCATGTCCCCCTGGCATGCAACTGGATCTTGTCACCTCCCCTCACACCCGCTGCGTTCACCTGGCTTCTCCCCCTCCCCATTCCTCTCAGACCCATTCACCCATCTTGGAGGGAGGAATGTTCAAGAAAAGTATCTCTTTAGACAAACTGCCAGCAGTTCCAGAGAAGGCAGGGGGATGCCAAAGGACACACGGTGAGTGAGTGACAGACCCAGCTCTCCTGCCTCCACCCCCGCCACATCCTGCTCTCTGCCCCTGCTCTGTGCCCTATTTGATGAATTATCAGACAGTCCTGGGTTCAAATCCCAGATCTGCCACAAAACTGGGGCAAATCTTCAGCCACCAAGATCCAGCATCCTCACCTAGAAATGAGGATGGCAATGGCATCTGCATGGAGAAAAAGCAAGCCCCTGACCCCTCCCCGACATGCAGGCCTGGGTCACGTAAAACCTTCTGACTCAGTTGTGGCTCCCAGTCCCAGCCCTGGACCAGAAGTCTGGAGGCAAAGACTCAGTGGTGATGCATGGACCGGGGTACCAGCCCAGAACCAACGGTGGGGGGGGGGGGGGACCTTGGGACCCTATCTGCCAAGTAGGGAAGCATTTAGCCTGCCTCTGAGGCCTGCCCAGAGCACATCAAATCAGAGAGGCAAAGAAACTCTCTGCAGTGGCCTTATGCCTATCAGATGCATTCACCTGAGCCCTGCTCCATACTCAGCTCTGCATAGTGTGGGGCTGCAGGCCTCAGCCTCCTCCCCCATCTCCATGCTCATGTGGGCAGCAGCCTCCTTCCTGGTCTCCCACTTCCCATCCTGCCCCCCATTCTGCAGTCACAGGGCTCCCCTGAAACACTCTGACCACACTCCTTCTCCCATGTCTCCTCTGTGCCCTTGAGATGGACAGTCTCTTAATGTGATGTTCAAGACCCCTTGTGGTCTGGCCAATGCCAGCCCCTCCGATCTCAGCCTCCACCTCTCTCTCTCTCTCTCTCTCTCTCTCTCTCTCTCAAGATTTATTTATGATAGACAGAGAGAGAGAGAGAGAGGCAGGCTCCACGCCAGGAGCCCGATGTGGGACTTGATCCTGGGACTCCAGGATTGTGCCCTGGGCCAAAGGCAGGCGCTAAACCACTGAGCCACCCAGGGATCCCCTAGCCTCCACCTCTCTCATGAGTCCTCAAATCATGATCCCTCACTGGGAGCCCCAAGGTTCTCCTTTGGTGGCATTTGCCAGACTGATTTACCGTCAACCTGGAGCCGACCCCAGACCCAGACTCCTCGGTTGATACCTGATTTGCTCCCCTAGTCGGCAGCAGCTCTTTCATTCCGACAACCTGCCGGTGCTTGTAAATGCCTGCGAATCCCGTGTGTGGGCTGCATGGCGGGGCGGGAGGTCCTGCGTGTGGGCTGGATGGTGGGGTGAGTGACCGGCCGAACGAAATGCCAGTGGGTGAGAAGGATGGAGAGCAGCTCACCCCGTGGCCCACCCCCACGTACCCAAGCACACAGAACGACCAATCCCCAACTTCCCTTCTTGGGATTCAAATGGCTCCTGAGCTTCCTTTCCATGCTGGCCATGCCCGAGGCACTGAAGAAACCCAGTGACAAGACAAGGGACACAGGTCCTGCCCTCCAGGGGCCTCAGCCCATGTGGAATCAGAGGGAGTAGGAGTGCAGGCTCCGGAATTGCACACAACAGGCTGGATCTAAGTTCTGGCTCCACCTCTTTTACTAGCTCCGCCCTGAGCTTCCCCATGTGTAAATGGGAGAGGAAGACACACCTACCTCTCAGGTTGCTGTGCTGATTCAATGAGCTCCTGGTGCTTATAAACGGTGTAGCCCGACCTGGGCTGGTAGGTGCTCAGTGAGAGCTACCTTATTCGTCACATTGTTCCTCTGTGGAGAGATTGCCCCGGGCCCCTCCCCACGGTCCCAGGCACATCCCTGGAAGAGATGCAGAGATAGAAGATACACAGAGGAGGGGTCCCCTCCGCCAGCCCTGGGCCGATTGCCCCTCCTCTTGCCACCATCTGTCTCTTCCCGACACACACACCGGCTCCTTCTCTGGAATCCTGGCGTCTTATCAGCAATGTTCAGCTGCTGATATGCCTTCACCCTGCATAAGCTGTAGGTCAGGGCCTGCTTTGATTACAATAGAGCGATCCAGAAGAAGCCAAGCATCGTTTTAGAGATAGGAACGTTTTAATTTACCAAGATCCAAAAAAACATGAGCTCTCCAAGCCTGGTGCCGGGTAGTCACAGAAAGAAACCTTGGCTAAGAGCATGGGCCTTACGCTGCCCACTGACCCAGGTCCCTCTCTGTGGGCTACGTGCCCTGGGGTGAATTACTTAACTGTCTGGGACTCAGTTTCTCTACCTGTTACATTGGGGATCAATTTCCTCTTAACCGTGGGCACCCTTGTGGAAGATCCTTGGGAAGAAATTCCAGAATAGAGCCAAAGCTTGCTTTATCCCCTCTCTGTCTGTGCCGCAGCTGGCGTGGGGACAGGGAGACAGGGGTGGGAAGGAGGGCTGTCATCATGTTATTTCTCCACAGTCACGTATATCTCGTTGATAAAATGGGCCCTGCACTAAGAAACTGGAAGAGTTTCCTTCATAATTTAAGGCAGCACCTACCTCTGCCGGTCGTGGTGGCTGGAAGATTAATTTCTCAACCAGCCACGCAGGTGGACTCTGGCACCGACTGCTCCATGTGCAGGCACGGGTGATGCCGTCTCTGTGCCCAGAGGGTAGTGAGACTGGCACTGCCGGGGCAGGAGGGCCAGGCGCTCATCTGACGGCAGCACGGACTCCCCATGCCCCTACCTTCTCCTGAGAGCTGACGTCCCTGGCACCCGCAGCCCTGCCCTGGGCTTCCGAGGTGGGAGGCCACATGGTGAGGGGCGAGAAGATGACGTCAGGTGACAGCTGGCTAGCCTGGACTTCACTGGAGACAATCCGGTAGCAGCGTGACCGGGGCTCAGCTCCAGGCCAAGCCAGGGCCACTGGCCGCGGGCTCCAGCGTGGTAGCACAGGGCACTGTGGTCACACTGGATGAGTGGGGCCCCAAGTGCCACCTCCCGACCAGGTGGAGGGCTGTTGGAAAGGACACCTCCTGCACCGAGTAGGAGCGAGGACCGTTGTCACTTAGTAAGGTCTGCCGCCGGCCTCGATCGAGGAAAACGTGGCAGGCATGGCCTGCGTCCACGGCTAGAGGACTCAAGTCCTCCTAAATTGAGGTCAGAGTAGACAACGTAAATGGATCTTTCCGGCCTGAGGGAAAGACAAAAACAGAGAGCTTCACCTCGCCACCTTTCAGCTGTGGGTCTTGAAGAAAAATGGAGAAGTTTAGCTCAGGGTAATAGCTGACAGGCAAGGGAATAAAAACAAGCAGCAGTCACAACCAGTCCAAGGGAGACCGAAAGCCAGTTCTGAGCCTCACCACAGGTGGGGTCCGGAGGGCTCCAGCTCTTACTGTCGCTTTGTCGGTCCCTACCTCCAGCGTGTCAGCTTTTGCTCCCGGCATCCGAGGTGCACGAGGGTTTATAATTGTTAAAACTTCCTCATTGCCCCTTTCTTCATTGTAAAACGTCCCTCTTCTCTCTGATGCCATTTTTTTGTTTTAAAGTCTACTTTGTCTAACATTAGTGTAGCCGCTCCGGGAAGCCTTCTCTGATCTGATCTGACCCCCTGACACATCTGGGGCAGTGACCGCCTGACTTCCCCGGAACCCCCTGCGTGGGAGGCCAGTGCTGGAGGCCAACGGAGTTGGTCCTCATTCGGTGACCCCACTCCCGTCCATCACCTGCCGTTTTCCAAACTCTTGGTCAAGTTGTGCTGACCTTCCAACCTCAGGCTTGGTGGAGTAGAGTCTCTGTCGGGTACCGAGTCTGGGGATCAAGCCTCAGCTCTGCCACTGGTTTGCTGTGTGATCTTGGGCAGGTCTGTTGCCCTCTGTGAGTCCCTCTCTTCCTGTCTGTGGGTTAGTTGAGCTCTCAGGCCAGAGGCTGGAGAGGAGACGGAGGAGGTCAACCCCCACTCGCAGAGGTTCCTGCAGGCGTATCCCTACTGCTCCCTTCCTCACTGGAGCAAGCAGCCAGGACATGGTCCATGCAGCTGACCTCAGACTATCTTCCATTTGTTCAGGCACAAATAATTCACAGAGCAGCAGGGCTGGAGGAGGACGTGTCATAGGATCTCGGCCTCAATTCAGTGTCCTTTCTCTCTGTTCGCAGTAGCTCGGTACAACCGAACCAGCTATTTCTACCCCACGTTCTCAGAAAGCTCGGAGCACAGCCACCTGCTTGTGTCTCCTGTGTTGGTGGCAAGTGCTGTCATAGGTGTGGTCATCATCCTCTCCTGCATCACCATCATCGTAGGCAGTATCCGCAGGGACCGGCAGGCCCGGCTCCAGCGTCACCGCCACCGCCACCGCCGCCACCATCACCACCATCGCCACCGCCGCCGCCACCGAGAGTACGAACAAGGATATGGTGAGTTGCCATCCGCCCCGGGCCCGGCCTCCTGTGTGATTGTCACTATAACCCAGCCCTGTCGTGGGTGGGCCAGGTAGTCAGGAAGGTATCCTGGAAGTGGGGTCAGGAGGAGATCGGAGGCACTCTCCAGAACATTCTCAGGGGCCTGAGAGGTGTAGTAGTCTGCCAAGGGTGATGCTGAAGGTCAAAGGGAGGCTACAGTGCTATTCCCCAGCCTCGGCCAGTGTTGGTCAAGGAGCATGAGGAGATGGAGAGGTGAGGGGACAGGGTGGGACATGGAGCAGTGGCTGAAGGGAAAGATGGATGCGTGGATGGGATGGGAGATGGTGGACAGAAGGACACATGAAGAGAGGATGAGTGACTGGGGGGGAGGGTGCGTAGATACAGGTGTGGATTGGGTAGATGTGTGAGTACATGGATGGGTGGGCTGGGTGGGTGGATGGGAGGAAAGGTGCATAGACAGGAGGGTAGTGGGGTGGCTAGGTGGGGGGTGAGATGGGCATACGAGTAAGTGATGGATGAGTGACGGCATGAATGACGAGTGAATGAATCTATCCCCAGACAGCCTGCAAAGTGCACACAGACCGACGTGAGAGTTTCCCAATTAGTGCAATTACCCTAACGCAGAGTCGGTGGCTAATTCCTGGGCCAAGCAGTCCCGGAAGTGCCCATCCGGCCAGAAGGCCTGAACTTCTTAGAGTGCAGCCGCCTGACTCTGTCTTACACCTGGAAAGGACCAGTTACCTGAAAGCAGCAAGAAGGAGCTCGAGTCATTCAACCCTCAGAGCCTGCCCTGAGGCCTGACAGGGGCCTCTGCCTGGGTTGGGGGGTCTGCCCAGAGGCCACCATCCCACTGCAGGTGAAGCCGTCTGGAGGCTCCGGAACCATGGCAGCAGCTGAGAATCTATCCTCCTCCGGGACAGGCAGAGCTTGATAGGAAAAAAGAAAAGAAAAATTTAAAACCTGGTTGGGTGCGATCTCCTCCCGCCTGGACCCTGGAAGGCCTGAAAGCCACAGCCCAGGGCCTGACCATCCAGCAGCTTTGTGCCACCCCCTCCCCTCTTCCCACGTGGAGTTAACTGCTTGGGGAAGGGGCCATGTTTTAGCAATGGGGACACCCGCAGGTGGGGACCCGAAACACGTGGGAATTGGGCCGCAGGAGCTCCCCGCGTGCCGGCCACTTTTCATGCACAACCTCGTTTAATCCTTACAGTGGTCCTCTTTATTACCTTCTCGGTTTACAGATAAGGCAGTTGAGGTTGGGGGTTGAGGCTGCTGTGACAAATGCACCCTAAATTGAGTGGCTTGTATGCAAGAGATATTTAGTCCTCCGTCCTGGAGGCTGAAGATGCCCAAGGTCAAGGCACCTGCAGATTTGGTGTCTGGTGAGGGCTCGCGTGCTTCTTGCCATGTCCTCACACGGTAGGAGGGACGAGCTAGCTCTCAGGGTCTCTTTCATGAGGGCACTGCTCCCCATGAGGAGGGCTCCACCCTCCTAACCTAATCATCTCCCAAAGGCCCCACCTCGTAATAGCACCTTGGGGGTTCAGATTTCAACATATGAATTGGGGAGGGGGGCACAAACACTCAGACCATAGCAGGGTGCTTAAGTAACCTACCTAGGGTCACCCAAGCAGGGGGACCCCAGATTTGAGCCCAGGTCACCCCATCCGGATTCCTGTAGGCTACCCACTGCACAGCACTGCCTTGGAGGGCCCGGTGCTCACACCCCTGAGGGAAGCTGAAGGTGTGGGGGAGACAGCAGCAGGGGCACCCCATGGGCTCAGGGTCCCATCTGGCAGACGCACTTAAGACCTAGGCGGCCCTGCAGACCCAGATGTCGTTCCTCTGTCAATGCTATTGGGAGAAGAGAAGAGCAGGAAGCTGGCCTCTGAACAAGACCCAGAGAGACATCAGCATGGCGGGGGACACATGGCTACAATGGAAGAAAAGTGCAGCAGGTTAGGGGTTCGCCCTCACTGCCCAACAATGGAAACTAAAGAGAAGCAACAGCATGAATAAGGCAGCTGCTGAAGTTCAGCCAGCCCCAGTCCCCAGGAGCCAAGGAGTCCCCCAAGAAGACAAGCCAGGAGCACCCCAGACCAGGCCTGGCTTGTTTCTAAGCTGCTTCACCAGCCTGACCCTTAAGGATTGCAAGGATCCGCCCAGCATGGCCCACCCCCAACAAGGAGCCAGGGCCCCCTCTCACCCTCCCCCTTGCTAGCAGGGTGCTGCTGGTCAAGCCCAGGACGACAGTGTGCCTGCCTCCCATGGCCCAACTCTTGCCCTCCCCCCAGCTTGTCCCCAAGCACCTCCTTCATGCTCCTCCCCAACTCCACACCTCTGCACATGCTCTTCCTAGGCCAGAACGCTATTCCCCGTACTTCCCCAACTGACAAAAGCCTACTTGTCCTTCCAGGCCCAGCTCAAGTGCCACTTTCTTTTGGGAGCTGCTCTGGCCAGTCAGGGTTGCATGGCCCTTCCCTGTACTTCCTTGACACTTATCCACACCCCTACCAATGGCCCTGTCATGGGGCGTCTGGGTTGCATCAGGGAAAGCAGGGCACAGCTGTGTGTAGCTCTCACCCGGCCGAGCCCACAGCCCAGCACAGGATCTCACCCAGAGAAGATGCTCCCGGGTGGAGGAAGGAACCACCGCATTTCCTCCTCACCTCGAGAGCTGTGTTAGCTTATGTTACTTATTTATTTTATATATATATATATTCTTGAAGTAATCTCTGTGCCCAGTGTGGGCTCAAACTCAATCTCAAGATTGAGAATTGCATGTTCCACCAACCGGGCCTGCCAGGTGGCGCCCCTAGCCCATTTTAAAGACTGGGAAGCCAAAGCACCCACTTGAATGGCCTGCAAGTTCCCGCCTGGGCCCGTACGGAGAGCATGAGAGAGGGCCCACGGGAAATCCCAAGCTGAAGTCTGAGAGAGCGACCTTGGCCTTAAGGAGAGAGACGAGCCTGCTCAAGGTGCCACATGGGCAAGGCCCTGGCCCTGATCTCTGGAGTAGGCGGGGTGACAGCAGGTCACAGCCAGGCCAAGTCTGGCGTCTGGCCTTTGCTGCCCCATGCTGACCAGCCGTTGTCCTGCAGCCCTGTCACCACGGGCACCCATTTGTGGGGTTCCCACTTCCCTGCCCCACTTCTGTTCTCAGCTCTTGCTTTGGCGCCTCTGTGGGGACTCATTGGGGAGCCCAGAGGCACCGACACCCTCCACAGCGTCCTCCGGCCTCCTGGAGGGTGCGCAGGGGGCCAGGAGCCTTGGAAGGGTGCCGGGGAGGAGAAGGGAAGCACACTGTGCATGCCGGGAGAACGCAGCAGAGCGCTGACAGGCACCCGCTATTGGCCCTGGGGACCCTTCTGTTCTCCAGACACCCCCTTCCCCTGGCTCCAGTGACTGAGGCCCTCCTGGTCTCTCTCCCACCTCTCTGCTGGCTCCTTCTCAGACTTTCTTACTGATTCCTGGTCTCCGAGGAGAGGAATATCGAGGTCCCTCAGAGCCCAGCCCTTGGCCCCGGGTCCTCTCTCTACACCCACCCCCTGCTCCATCTCAGCCACCTGTCAGCTTTGGGCTCCACCCATCATCCTCTGCCAGGGATCCCCCAGGATCTCTCCTTGGTCTCACAGGCCCTCCTCAGAGCCAGGGGATCCAAATGCCTTCGTCTTCCACATTTTACGACACAACCTGGGGAACGTTGTCCAACCGCTGTGTACGTCAAGTGGGCCACCTATGCAATGGGTACCCCGGGGGCCACCCCTGCAAGTCACTGTGAGGACTAAATTAGCATGGCACCTGGCTTCTGAGCGCATGCTCAATACATGTTAACTCTTTCCATTCTTTCTCCCCTGAGAAAACCTGAGCCAGGGCCACTTCAGTGACACTGGCCACCGCCACTTGCCAGCCACCCAATCTGGCACCTGCAAGGCACTCTCCACAAAGCGACCCAAGTGACTGAACTGTGAACACTTCCATCCTCTGCTCGGCACCCCCTCAGTGGCTCCCCATGACCCTCAGGACAAAGTTGGCCCTTCTCTGCTTGCCCACAGAGCCCTTCTGCAGTCTAGCCAGGCACAGAGAGAGGAGCCAATAAATGGTTGAGAATGAATGGATGGATGGATGAATGAATGAATGAATGAAACTTTGTTTCTATAAGATAGAGAAATCTTCAGCTTTAGGAGGCAGATCTGGTCTCCTGTCACTTGCTGGGGTTTAGGGTAAGTGGCCCCACCCCTCAGTTTCTCTGTCTGAGAGCAGGACGTGGCCACAGTGCCTCTCACGGCCCTGAGGGTGAGTGTGATCACCAGGCTAGAGGTAAGTGCCCATGGATGCCAATTCCTGCTCCCCACTCCCAGGCTTGTCAAGGGGTGTTAACCTCAGATTTGGGTTAAATAATGAGCTAGTGTTTCTCAATTTTGGTAAAGAAGGGCGGAGGGAGACCTCATCCCCATGAGGTGGCTAGAGGGCCTTCTGGAAGCCTAGACCATCAGGGTCTGTACTGACACAGAAGTATGGAGAGGAGAGGGATAAGAAAGAAATGTGGGGAGTTGAAATGAGGGGCAGGGGAGCCTTTCCAGCTGTTCCTTGGGAGCTCTGTCTGGGCTGAGCTGGGTCATCTCAGGACTGGGGCCCGAGCTAGGTGAATGCCTCAGTTTCCCTAAGCTGCTCAGCCTCTGGGAAGCCCAAGGAAAGCAGCCCAAGGAGAGAGGAAAGAGGCAGTGCGGCCTGGCTCCATCAGCTCCAAGGCATGCCTACCAGGGCCACCCACCCCATCCAGGAAACGGCCTTAGCTCTCCCAAGGTCTAGACAAGCCACAGCCTCCTGCAAGGTGGACGGGACCCTCCCTGGCACTGGAGCGCAGAGGCCCACGTTCCACTTCTGTCCTCACCCCGTTTCGTGCTTCCTTCTTTCCCAAGTTTCTTCCTCAAATTCTTCCAGAAAGTCTCCCCTTCAGCTGGTGCCCTAAAGGGAAACAAATCTCATTTCAGCTCCTTTTATAGCATGCTTTATTGGGTACCTTTTTCCTAGAAGAAAGGTAATATATGTTCACCGTGGAGAACCTTTAAAATACAGAAAATATAAAGAAGAAAATAAGGGTCACAATCCCGTCATCTAGACAGAGCCACTGTTAACGTGTTTGGAATATTTTCTTCTGAGAGCTTTCTCGATGTGCACAGATTATACCCACTGAAGAAAAATCCAGATTTTTCTTCTCACTGTTGTATCAGGAGCTGGAAAAAGAGATTAAGGGAGTGGAGAGAGCAGGCTGTACAGTTACACCGAAGCCTCAGCTTGTAGAATGTAGCATGGGGCGCAGCGTGCACTGACCTGAGGCCGTGAGCCCACCCCGCTGTGAGTCCTGATCTCTGAGGACTCTCAGACTCTCTGGGGACCCCACTGGCTGGGGAGACCTCATGGCTCAGCCCATCTTTGCGGCTCCCACTGTCCCGTAGCCACTATTAGAACTGTCAGCAGCTGGGAGGTGCAGAGCTCACAGGGTGAGGAGCCAGGATATCCAGCTGCCCTCTGGTCCTACCAATAACTTGTTTGTGTGGCGTCTGGCAAGGCCCTGACCCTCCCTCTTGATTCACACTTGTAGAATAAAGAGATTCTGTTCTATCAGCACCTCCTCAGCAGTGTTACTAGATCTAAGAAAAGAAGACTCTGGTCAAATGCTGCATAAGCACAGTCAAATGTATTTCTCAGGTGCAGGACTTTTCAGAGCCTTTGATGGGCTAGTATACGGTAAACAATCAAAAGAGAAGAGAATACAGTATTTGGAGTCACCAGAATTCATCACAGAAGTGCCTTTTCTCCTGCGATAACTAAGGGAATAATGTGTGGTTGGGTACAGGGAGTAGGAGGGCCTGACCCCAGAGACCTCTGCCGCCCTCATTCCCTGACTCCCCAGCTTTCATGCCCCAGGCCTTCCCCACGGTTTCAAAGCTTCCTTTTCGCACCACACTCTTCTTTCTAATCTCCTTCCTTGGCTCAAGCTGTTCTGTGTCTGTTGCCCGGCCTATCCCTCTTCTCTTGGTTAATTCCTAGATAAGACTCCGCTTTAGGAGCCCCTCCTCCAGGAAGCCCTCCTTGACTTCCAGGCTAGGTCAGCTCATCGGTGTTCCCCCAGGACCAGTGCTGCCTCTATCAAATCTCATGACACACTGCTCCGTACCGGGCTGTCCCCAAGACGGGCTGCTCACCACCCTGGGAGCTCCACCTGGGCAGAGCCACATGTATGCATGTGTGAGGCTCTGCTTTCTCTCAGACCCCCAGGCCCAGCACAGCCTGGGTGCTTACATTCTAGGGCTATCTCTGAGAGAATGACAGGCAGCGTGCTTGGTGAGCTGCCAGGCGGTGAGTTGGAGAAGAGTTTCGGGGGCCTCGGGTGGACGTGTAAGGACCTCCCTGTTTCTGGCCTAACGCCCAGGCTGAATGTCGTTCCCCTGCAGTGTCCGATGGGTACACGTACAGCCACCCGAGCCACAGGATACGCTATACCTGCAGCCCTGTCGAGGATTGGTCCCCACCGTTGGAGCTCAGTTCTGATGGGGACATGGATGCCACAGTGCTTCGAGAGCTGTACCCAGACTCTCCACCAGGGTAAGGAGGCTGCATGGGGGAGGAGGGCATGAGAGGGAGGGGCACTGGGTGTGAATCCCCCCCCCCCGTGGGAAATAGCACTCCCATCCCCAAATTACACCAAATGGTGTAAATGCAAAATACCTCTGGGTGTGGAAGCAAGTAGGTCCTAGTGAAGCAGAGCATGACACAACAGATGTCACTAAAGAAGGAAGAGAAGAGCTCAGGTCCTTCATGCTGGGACCAAGGGGTGGAGCGGGGGGTCCAGGCCCCAGCTCCTTCGTATGCACCCCCAAAACCCAAATCACATCCATTGGGTCAGGGATCACTGTGACCAAACTGTTCTCATGTCCATCAGGTGGCCCTGTCCCATTAGAGAATTCTCCTCTGGGGGCCATTTGGGTTTTCCCTGCCACCCTCAGGCAGATCGTCCATGGGATAGCACTTGAAAAAAGAAGAAAAGCCTCCATCACTTCCTCCCCGCAGGAGACTCTCTGGCCTCACTAACAGCCATACCCCCATCACCTTTTACCCCCCCCCCCGGGGCAGTGGGTGCTCTTTTGTCTTTCAGCTGTGGATTTCAGAGGAGCCTGGGGTTCTCCTTCTTAAAACTGGAAGGTAGACTTGGGTGACTTGAGATCAAGGAGTGTCAGCCTAAGGTTACTGCCACTAGCGCCACCCACACTGAGTGCCAGCCGGGGAGATGCTCTAAGCTCAGTGACTTGCTCACCAGGGTCACATGGAACACAGGCTGAGTCAGGACCAGAATCCAGTCTCAGGGGCTCCAGAGTGCCTTTCCTGGGGGGAGTTGAGGGGTTTCATTAGAGCCAGCATGCCAGAGGTCTGGCTTGGTCCACACCAGGGCAGCTGTCACTGTAGACAGGCTCCCAGCCCTTGGGGAAAGACCTCTATGCCCACCCTAAGGCCAGGTCCCACAGAGCCCTGAAGGACCCTCTTCTCTTGTAGCTATGAGGAGTGCATGGGACCAGGGGCCACTCAGCTGTACATTCCGACCGATGCCCCACCGCCCTACTCGCTGACCGACTCCTACCCCGTGCTGGATGGTGCCATGAGTGTGGGCAGCGGCCCCAGCCCCGGCCGATACCAGCAGGCACAGAGGATCCTGGGCTTTGGTGGCCTCCGCACTGTCTCCATGGATACCCTGCCCCCTTATGAGGCTGTGTGTGGGGTCAACCCCGCATCAGGTCTGCTGCCCCTGCCTGGACCAGAACCAGGGCTAAGGAGCTCCCAGGGCTCACCCACCCCAACCCGGGCGCTGGCCTCTGGTCCAGAGAGGATTCTGTGAGAGATGCAGCCAGCCAGGTCCTGCCGGTCCCTCGGGCTGAGCCACAAGGGCGTGCACACACACATGCACACACACATACACACGGGCTCACAAGGGCATGCACACACACACGAACAGACACGTACACGCACGCGGATGTGCACACGCAGCACTCTCACATGCACACATGTATACACAGTTTGTACACACACACACACACACATGCAGATATGCACACACAGCACTCGCCCCCCACACACACATATACAATCCGTACACACACATCCAGATATGCACCACACATGTACAGACATGTGAATACACACAGGCCCCCCGACATCCACACAAACCCATCTGCTAAGGTTTCATTAAAAATGAAGCTTTCTTGACCTCCCGTCTCCTCCCCAGCCTGTTGATAATGCCTCTGCAGACAATGCTGGGAGAAGACAGGTGGAGAGGGACAAGGGCTTGCTCCTTCCTCTCCCTGGCCTGTTTGCCTCTGCCTTCACCTGGCAGGCTGTGCCCAAACTCTGATTCTGCCTCCCGAAACTGCTCGACCATCCCAGGTCAGCCGCCTGCCCCTCCCACCCCAGGGCGGCGTGCCCTCCTGGCTGGTGGGACAGGCTTCAGTGAGGTCCAGCTACACACTGTACCTCTCCCTCAATTCCAGGGCAGCCACAACATCACCACTCTGCCACTTATGGGGTGAGGGACACGAGTCTGGGGGCTCAGGCCCTCACCACCCACCCTGCCCCTTCCCTAACCCAGTGCCCCCAGCCTCGTGGTGCTGGCGGAGTTATTTTGGAGGCCCCCACCCCACGCGACAGGTGATATGCAGGGTCCTTGGTGGGCATGCGATGGTGGTGGTGGTGGGTTAAAGCTGTCCCCATATCAGCCCAACCACTGCCCAGGGCTGAGGGTCTTCAAAGAAGAGAAGGGTGGCCTGGGCACAGCCCTGAAGCAGAGAAGTGGCCCCTTGCTAAGTGTGTGCCCAGCTGACCATCATGGCCCGAGTTTGGGCTGTCCTCCACGGTGGCAGCTCCTAGTTGGGAATTGTGAGCTGATGTGTTCTGGCCCTGCCCTCCAGGGTATTTGCGGAAATGAAGGGGAAGTGGGCCCCCCTAAATACTAGCATGCCACCACGAGAGGCTGTATCTGGGCCTCACTGCCAAGGGCACCCCAGAGAGAGATATATAGGTTTGCCTGCTTCTAGAGTGGCCCACAAATCCCAACAATTTCCATCAGAGACCATGCAAGTAACAGAGCTGATTTCTGAAGACCCAGCCTGCCAGAGGGTGGCAGCCGAATATCTTTGTGGAGTGTCCCGCCAGCATTGCCAGCGGCAGGAAGTGGAGTCCTCGTCCACCCTGCCTCCCCCGCCCGCACCTATCCTCTTCTCCCCATTTCCATTTCTCTATTGAAGGGCTAAGACATTTCAGTAATCCCTTTCTTGAGAAGGAGGGTGACAAGGATGGCAATCGTGAATTTTATTTTCTGTAGAATTAGGATTTCTTCTGGTGCAGAACTGAAAGAAATCCGTCCAGAGGTCCTGTGGCATCCTGGAGCACCCGACTCCACCAGGAAAGGGACTTTGTTTACAAGCAGTTCTGTCCGCCTCTGTGGTGTACTGTTTTCTAGGCAAAAAATATCTGTCTGTTGTACTGTATAGCCTTTAAATGCACTCCAGGGATGAGACTCTTAAGAAATGCATCCTGCTTCTGCAACCCCAGAGAGTACTAGGGGGGACAAAAGATAAAAATCCCTAAGTACTCATCAGTGTTTGAGGGATGGAGCTAACAGCTTTCCTTGTTCCTGGATTAAGCGCTAAATAAGCAACAATGTATCTTTTCTGTGTTCAAAATAAGTATATCGTATCAATAAAAATGTTGCAAAGCGAACATTCTCGGTGCCTGGGTTCCCTTCCTCGGTCGCCCTGCACCCCGAGAGCGGGTGGGATCCCAGAAAAGCGCCCCCCCCCCCGCGCATCGGCCCAAGCCCACAGCGCCCCCTGCCGGCGGCCGCTGCCGGTGCTCCAGGTGCGCACCTGCGTCTGCGGCCGGCCCGGGCTCGAGCTGGTCCTGCACCCGCGATTCCGCTCCCCGGCGTCCTCCTGCCCCTCGGCCAGCTCCCCGCCCGCCGCACACGAACCGACCTCTCCTGTTGTCCACGCCGCGCTGCGCGGCCGGCGGCCTCTGGTCTGGAGCCAGCGCAGCAGCCCTGGCCGCAAGGTGGGCAAGCTGCCGCCCGCTGCACCCGAAGCACACCAACAGGCGGTTGCAACAGCACCTGGACCCCACCACCCCCGCCCCGGCCCAGGAGGCTGCTGGCTTGGCGGTCCCTGCCTCCCGCCCACCACACCCTGCGTGCACCCAGGGTGCCCCATGCAAGGTCCCGGTGCTCGCTCCTACAGGGAGCCCGGCCTCCTCTCCGTGCCAGGGCCCGAGGCGTGGGGCCGAGGAGCACAGCCCAGGAGGCGGCGCTCAGCCCGGGGGCTCAGGAGAGCCCGGAGATGGGAGGTGACAACTGTCGGCATGCTGGGAACCGGAGTGCTTAGGAGGGGGACAGGACCAGGTGCCAAGGGTTGATGCAGGAGATGAGTCGGCGAGTGCCACGGGGTGTGGGCAATGAAACGAGGAAGGCAAGGGAGCCAGTTCAGGGCTTGAGGGTCCACAGGTCCCCCTCCGGGAGGGTGGCAAACGGGGTGGATTACTCACACCGGCTCCCAGACTCCCCAGGGCCATCCTTCGAGGCTGCCTCTGGAGAACGTCACTCCTGCCTCTCGTGCAGCCCAGCGCCCCTCTGGCCAGAGGCAGTCCAGCCCAGGAGTTGCGGCTGCTGGTGGGGAAGGCAGTAGGCATGTGCGGCCCGTCCCGGTCCGGCCAGGGCGTCCCCGACAGGGCATCCCCGACAGGGCACCCCACACAGGGCATCCCCGACAGGGCATCCCTGACAGGGCACCCCGCACAGGGCACCCCGCCCAGGACACCCCGCACAGGGCACTGCGGCCAGGGCACCCCAGCCACGCGCGCCGCCGCCGTGACCCGCAGCCGGGAGGAGGGCCACCCTGGGACAGCCGTGGGCTAGTGACGACTGAGCCCCCCTGCACGCAGGGTCCCTCACAGCCCAGGGGTCCTGACTCCCCACCTACGGTCAGGCGCAGCCTGCTCAGCTCGGGTGGCTTTGGCGCGACCCGCCAGCGCACACCCGGCTCCACGCAGGGCCCCCCACGCCCACTGCAAGGCCACCGCCCCTACTGAGGTGTCACCGCTGGGGGCCCAGCTGACAACTGGCGGGCGGTATGAGGTGGAAGGGCGGCAGCTGCACCCCCTGAGGATGACTCCTCTGCCCGGGGCCACTCTGCTGGCCTCGCGGTGAGTCCTCAGGAGGACTCCCAACAGGGGCCAGTTACCTGGGTCGGGCAGGTATTTCCGTGCGGGGGTGGGGGGGCACAGCAATGCCCCCAGGGTGGCAGCCCAGCTGTGCCGCTCGGCATCTCCTGGGGGATCCCAGGGCCCCAGCCCTAGCTCGCAGACTCCTCACCAGCGCCCTGAGCCCTGGGGTCCTGGGCAGCTCTGAGGCCCATTAGCATCCCGACCACTCAATTACGAGAGATGGAAACCCAACTCGAACCTTCTTCAGCAAGAAAGGATATTTATTGACTCATGTAACTGAATTGTCCAAGCAAGAATTCTGACTTCAGACTTGGCTGGATCCAGGAGGTCCGGGAACATAGGCCAGAGTATTGCCTCTCTTGGCCCTGCTGCCCACCATGTCACCTTCATTGTCCCCCAGGAGTGACAGCTGTGGGTGCTCCAAGCCTATTTTGGCGGGCCCATGACCCGGCCCCAAGGCCTATATCACTGCTGGGCTCTGACAGCTCATCCTCTTCCCAGCCCTTCCCTCCCGGGACTGTCCCTGTGTGTTTGAACCATCGCTGGCAGATGTCCCAGGACAGGACTCAAGCTGGTTCTTCTCTGAGTGGGGAACCCCGGGGGTGGGGGCTTGTGGGGTGGACAACGGGCAATTATGATGGCAACAAATTCCTCTCTCTCTGTCACGGCCTTGAGGAGCCTAGACTCAGAGTTCTAGACTTGGGGTCCCTGACCGGACAGCACCCACAGCTGTACTCCCTGTGGCCTCTGCGGCTTTGTGGGGTACTTGGGAGCCTTTGGGCAGCAGGGACAGCTGCGAGGGAAGGCTAGGAGCAAGGCCCCCAGATGCATGGCTGTCCCTGCTTCTATCTTCAGCTCACTGTGACTTTGAGCTGGCTCTTTTCCTTCTCTGGACTTCAGGACCCCAACCCCACCCCCCCACCCCATAGCTCCTGCATATCTCCAGTGCTCCCTTCCTCACCTCCTCCTGCCCCCTGTATTGTCATCAAAGTTAGTCGCCCTGGCAGGCAGAGAAAGGTTCTCACTAAGCCAGTCACTCCCCCAAGGGCCCGGACAGCGAGGGTGCAAATAACACCAAATCCGACAGTTTCAAGAGGCCCCAGAGGTCCAGTGGGGAGGAAACTGGTCCTGGAAAAGCTGAGCTGACCCCAGCGCGAGAGGAATGATTCCAGGCACCTGCCCAGGCACTATGCCACCGTGCTCTTGGGCCACCCAGGGGAGAGACAGTCCACGGGCACAGGGGCATAATGGGGGTCCCAAGAGCTGAGAAACAAGGTGTCCAGGATGAGTGAAGTGGTTACATCAGTAAGTAACTAAAAGCAATAGAAGAATCATATGTGGGATGGGAGGTGGGGGTGGAGACTAACTTGCGAGAACCAAATTGTTAAACTTTGGCTATTAGTAGGGGGAAAAAATGCAGGCCATTCCAGCCCTCTCCTCAGGGAGCAAATCTGCCTGGGGCCAAGGACAGAGACAGAGACAGAGATAGAGAGACAAAGAGACCACGAGAATTAAGGCCCTTCTGTTTTAGACGCACATACACGGCCCAGCACCACCTTCCTTGGCCTGGTGCCTGTCTCTTCGGCACAGCTCAGTGGCCTGGGACTCTGCAGGCCCCCTCCCCCGAGTCTGCCACTCCCACTCGGCGCTCTTATAAATCTTTGGCATCAAGGAAAAAGCATGGCCTGGGGTCTCGGATAGTTCCGGCCTGGTAAACCGAACAACGGCCTCCAAAGATGCCCAGGTCCGAATTCCCAGAACCCATGACTACAGTAGCTTCCATGGCAAAGACACTTTGTAGGCATGATGAAGGACCCTGAAAGGAGGCCATGAACCTGGGTCACCCAGGTGGACCCAATATGATCACCAGGGTCCTCACCAGAGAGAGGCCACAGAGTCAAAGTAAGAGAAAATGTAACGAATTGAAGTGGCAGGAAGAGAGAACCGAGAGGTTTACACCTGCTCCTCTCCAGGGCAGCCTTGGGAGGAGAGTTGCCACCCCCAGGGATCCAGTTTCAAGTAGTTCTCCAAATGGGAAGGGACTTCCCAAGCACAGGGACAGGAATCACCCTGGCCATGGAGCTCGAGAAGGTTGCAGGAGGCAGGGGAGCCTAGGAGCCGGGAGCAGAGGGCCCCGAGATGTGGCAAGCCTGGGGCTGAGGCAGCTCCGAGTAGATGCCCCTCCTGGTGACCGGAAGGCCGGGAGGCCAGCACAGGGTCCTAGAAAACCAATGATCAAGAATCCTGGGCTGTGCTACTACATGACACCACGCCCTCAGCAGGGCTCTCCAGGCTGTGAGCCACCCGGAGCAGGGACTTTAGCTCATTTGCTTCTGCAGCCCCCAGGCTGGCCTGCATGGGGACACACGCTGGATGCTCAAGGACAGTGTTTCCCCCAAACACCACAGGAGGACATGAAAGGGGACCCAGCGCCTAAGAAGTTGGGAAATAACACACGCATGCAGCCCCCTTGCAAAAATTCACACCTCTACACACCTGCTCCATGAAAAGTCCTGAAACCCAGGAACCGGGGGACCTTAATTAGAATTTATTAACAGAATTTATTTGATCACAGGAAACTTTTACTCACACGAGACTGATTATGAACCCCCAACAAGTGCTCCTCGTGGAGCACGCCTTGAGAAATGCTGACCCACATGGAAGGAGTGAGTCACTGAGTGGCTGAATGAGTGAATCATGACTTAATTATTGGGTGAATGAATGGAAGGAAGGGAGGAAGGGGGGAAGGAAGGAAGGAAGGAAGGAAGGAAGGAAGGAAGGAAGGAAGGAAGGAAGGAAGGAAGGAAGGGAGGGAGAGAGAGACGGGGGGGGGGGGGGGGGGGCGGGAATCCCAGCTCCAAATACTGGCCTCCACCCTTATCTCCCCAAATGCACCTTGCCCCACGGGAGCTCAGATACTGGGATGTGAATGAGGATCCTAATGCTGCTGCCCCATTAATACCCGGGCCTGTATGAAAAGGGAAAGTCTCCTCTATTATAATTTATATCTACTGCCTCCTGAGGGAAGGCTGAGGTGCGGCCAGCTTCTAGCATGAACCCCACCCTTCCAGGCCCATAGGGCTTATAATTCACATCTCCAGTCTGAGAATAAACCAGCGGACTGTACAACAAAAACAAAATAAAACAAAAAGGATGGAGGAAGGCGGGGAGGGAGGAAGATGGTGAGTGCAGAGAGGAAGGATAGAGGGGAGAGCACATAGGTAGTTGGCTCTGTTACCCCCAAAGCGGTCCAAGGATTTGCGTACAGCTTATTTGGGAGGTGATCCCAGGAAGCACAAGAGGAGTAGGGAATTAGGACAAGGGAGGGAGAAGAGCCAACAAAGCACGCTTTGTTGTTGTTTCGTGAGCAGCTTATTGCAGCTGGCACCCGGGGCTGACCCCGCTGGGGACCCTGTGAAAGAATGGAGGACACACCTCAGAACTGTCCCTCCAAGGGCAAGAAGCTGGGGGCTCTGTTCACTCACCCTCCTTGGTTGGTGGAGGGCTGCCCCTGGGTGCTGACACCTGGCACTTGCAGTTTGTCCCACACACCAGCGGAGCACACTCCTACAGCCTGAGACCGTTCTCAAGCAGGAGCATCATGACCTTGGCTGGTGACATCCGGAGTGGGCTGAGGGGACAGGCTGGCACAGATGGATGTGGGTGCCGCTCTGTCTGCTTTCCCGTTCTGGGGACAGGGCAATGCCCGAGCCTGACCTCAGCTCTGCTCCACTGGGAGGACATGGCACAGCCCCAGCCACACTCAGGTCTGAGCCCCGGGAGTGAAGGCGTGGGCTGCGCGCAGCTTTCTCTTCTGCTCTCACTCCCTCCCCGGCCTCCTGACTGAGCACCTGGGGAGCCCCCCCCCCACTCTCCTCGGCCCTCAGCCTCCAGGAGCCACCAGGAGCCAGTCCCCAGCCCCAGACCCAGGCCCAGGCCTGGCGAGGCTGCTCCGCAGACCCTCCTGGGCCACCTCCTCAGCTACCAGCAAGCGGAGGCAGGGGCGGCCGCCCGGGGCTGCAGGCCAGCAGCCTCACCCACAGGGCCCGGCGGCTTGGACACAGGGGCCCGCCCTCACTTGCATCCGCCTGAGCTTGTGGTCTCCGGCCCGGGGCCACTCACTCCTGGGGGGCGCCCAGCCCTGCCCGGCCTGTCTGCCACCAACTGGTGCAGGCACTAGAGTTCCTGGAGCTCGTATCTGTCAACCTACCTCTGTTTCCCTGGAGGAAGGAAATCAGGTCCCTAAAGGTAGGCACCACCATGCCTCTGAGCAAGGGGGTCTCGGGTAGGGGCCAGAGCTCTGCCTCTGGGGGGAGCAGCATATCCACCACGCCTGCTGACTTTGGTCCCATTTCACAGTTGGAGAAACTGAGGGCTGAAGAGGTTAATGCAACTTCTCTATTGTCACCAGTCAGTAAGTGGCACCACCAGGCCTCAAACTCAGGCAACACAGCCTCCAGCCGCTAGACTGTATTGCCTCTCGAAAGGGAGGAACCCACGAGCTCACAATAAACAAGGGGAGGAGTCTAGCTCTGGAAGGAAAGTTTTACTCTCTTCTGGCTCCAGGCCAGGACCCCTGGGTGGGCAGTCAGGACATCGGGGCCTCACTCCAGCTCAGTTATTCTCTTGCTGTGTGACTTGAGACCAGGACCTGTCCTGTCTCTGGGCCCCAGTGTGCCCTTCTGTGAAATGGGACAGAGGGGAACATGATCACGGACCAGATTTCCATTTGGCCAAATGCCACAGCCCAACTGCTTCTCAGGAGCCTCCAGTGTCCCGGGGCATCAGCCCTTGGTCCTGCCTGGCGACTCCCAGCCACTCTGCTCATTGTGTCCCATCTCTAATACTCCTGTTTGTTCCAGACATACGCTGGGAACTATGCCTACCAGGTGCAGCCAGAGCTTTCCGAACACACGCTGCACACCTTCTGGGCAGGCTGGGCTCTGTGGCCACCTCCGAAGCAGAGTTGTCACTTGTCCAAGCCATCAGCGTGGAGGACGCCAAGCAGATGGTGCTGGAGATCTTCCTGGCAAGAGCTGCATGCGAAGCCATTCTGGGAACCTCGAACAAGCAGGTCCCGGGACTGGGCAGAGAGAAACCAGCCAGGCCCCACTCCAGGCGCAGCTCAGAGAGAAGGCTGGTGAAGGCCCACAGTCGCCCCGAGGGGGCCCAGCCAGGCCCAGGGCCCGCAGAAAGGCCAGGGTCTGAGAGGACCCCGGCTGAGGGCCCTGACCATCAGAGGGCCGCGCCAGTGCCCTGAGTCGGCTTGAGTCCTGGCATCCCTCCGCAGCCCCTCGCTGGCCCCTTGCTCCTCGGGGGCCCACGCTCAGTGAGGAGTTCGTGACCTACTACAGTGACTTTGTTCTGCACGGGACACCCTTGTCACCCAAGGACCATCCCCTGAGCAGCCCAAAGGGAGACCAAGCACGGGCCCAGCCCTGGCCCCAGCCCACTGTCAGGTGAGGCATCCATCCACCTCCTCAGGCTGCAGCGCTGAGCGGGCCCTGGCCCCTGATGCAGCTCCTGAGAACCAAGTTGTCACCGTACCTGGCCAGCTCTGCCTGACACCGGGTCCCCAGTTGTCGGGCAAGTCCCCTGGCCCGAAGCCCGAAGCCCAGCCGGAGCTGACCACCCCCGGCACAGACGCTGTTCCTCCAGACACTTCCTCTGAAGTGGATGAGCTCTGTGAACACTTCTCCCACCTCCTTGGGCCCCCAGCTCTAGCAGGCCATCGAGGGGCTTCCCGGGCCCCAGTGGTGAGGACAAGGGACAGCCAGAGCCCCTCAATGGGGCCCCAGCCAGCCGGCAAGGGAGGCAGCACAGACAGTAGGGCCACTCAGCCCTGGAGGCCTCTCGACCCCCTCTCATGTACAAGAGCCCCCAACACTACGCCCCTCCTGTGGGAGCTGGAGGTACCAGTTCCCACCCAAGACCACCGCCCAAGCCACAGCTGACGACGTCACCCCTGGATGGTACAGAGACAGACACCGCAACTAAGCAGCTTGCTCTTTCAACCAGGCAGGTGACCACTTCGGAGAGGTGGCAGGTCTCAGGCCCAAGGGCCAATGTGCTAATCAGCCCCTCTGGTCTCAAGTCCCAGCCCTGCCACCTGCTGACTGTGACTTTGGGCCACTTACTCCATCTCTCTGAGCCTTGTTTCCTCGTCAGTAAAATGAGCATGGTCAGACCTACTCACAGGAGGCCGGGAAGAGTTAGAGAGGAGGTGTGCACGGTGGCCTCACTGCCTCCCTTAATAAAGCTGGATACAGCTTGAAAAAAAAAAAAAAAGACACAATTCATACAGAATTGAATACCATGGGGAGCACTTGGGTGGCTCGGCTGAGCGTCAGACTCTTGATTTTGGCTCAGGTCGTGATCTCAGGGTTGTGAGGTTGAGCCCCGTATCTGGCTCTGTGCTGGGCATGGAGTCTGCTGAAGATTCTCTGAAGATTCCCCCTGCCTCTCTCCCTCTCTAAAAACCAAACAAAACAGAATCGAATCGAATGCTGTGGAATTCTATTTCTAAAACTATTGTAAACCTGTAAAAAAATAGCCGGGTAATACTGGCTATAGTGGAATGGTGCGGCCCATCAAGAATCACTGAACTTTTCTTTTAAAAGCCAAAAATCATGGTTTCAGTTCTAAACCACTAAATGAATATTTAAAGAATAATCAAAATTTATTGTTGGGAAAAAAATTACTCAGTGCTGTTCTATGCCGTTATATTCCAGTTATGTTGGACTTGGACATAGTAGGTCTGGAAATACACGTTGAGGGAAGTGACCGCTGTACATACACTAATCAGCCCCTGGAATTAGAAAAGCATTTTAAATAAGGGCAGTGGATCACTGAATGTCTATCGTATCTCAGAGTAACAAAACCCTCATTTTAAAGTGAAGGCTGGTAGCTTTGGTCACAGTAACGGGGGAAATTGTCTCAATTTGTACTATCTGTAATTATTGTAAGTTTTGTAAATAAATTCTTTTGTTTGTAAAAAAAAGGGGGGGCGGGGCTTCCTGCCCCTTCCCACCCCTTGGGCATCTCCAAGGGGCAGTTTCCTTCAGCATCCTTAAGGCACCTGTCACAGGGCAGATGAAAAGACAGCTGTGTAGACACGTAACATACCCTTCACCGGCCTAGACTCCTCGGTCAGCCTCCCTTCTTCCACTAACTTCTGGTTAACAGAGAACAACACCACACTTGGGAGCTTAGTATCATATGCTGGCTTCAGATCCAGGGCTCGGGGGCTCCACTCACCTGGGCTGCGGGCGCCCCTCCACCAGCTGTCCCTGCCCCCACACGTGCACATAGGCACGCACGCCTGCACAGAAGTGGGTACATCAGACGTGCTCCTCTCCCCACGTATTCCCCGCCTAAGCAAACGACCCCATCTATGCACGAACTAAAGCCAGAGAATCCTTTCTAAAAACCAAGTCCCATGATTCCTCTGTTCAATTTTCTCCAGGGGCCCCTAAGGCCATACCAAGCGCCGTAGGCTAGACCCCTCACTATCTTTCTGACCGCATATCGCGCCCCTTCCCCACCCCAGCCCACTGCAGACAAGACTCCCTGGCTTCTCCTAGGTTCCCGAACAAGCTAAGCCAACCCCAACCTCCCAGCCTCTGTGCAAACTGCTCACCTCCCCACTCTGCTCCCTGTCCCATCTTTCCTGTTAGTCACATCTCACCTTAAATGTTACCTTCTGGGAGAGACTTTCCCTGGCCACCCATCTATCACATCAGCTTTAGTTTAATTTTCTACAGAGAGACATTTCATTTATTCGTTTGCCATTTCCCCCACTAGAACATAAGCTGAGAAACTCCACCTTGTTTCATTCACCGCTGTCTCCAAGGATCCATCAAATGGATGAGTAGAAACCTTTGAATGAGTAGAAAGCTTAGAAGACACAGATGCGGGCTCCACTCACCCAAGCCATCGTAGGCTCAGTCAGTGGAGTGTCCAACTCCTGATTTTAGCTCAGGTCATGATCCCGGAGTCCTGGGATCAAGCCGTGCATCGGGCTCCGTGCCCAGAACGGAGTCTGCTTGTCCCTCTCCTTCTGCTCTTCCCCTGCTCATGTTCTCCTCTAATAAGTAGATAAAATCTTAAAAAAAAAAAAAAAATACAGGGACGCTTGGGTGGCTCAGCGGTTGGGCGCCTGCCTTTGGCTCAGGTCGTGATCCCAGGATCCAGGATCGAGTCCCGCATTGGGCTCCCTGCGAGGAGCCTGCTTCTTCCTCTGCCTGTGTCTCTGCCTCTCTCTGCCTATGTCTCAGTCTGTGTCTCTCATGAATAAAATCTTTAAAGAAATACGGATGAATATTAAAACAAAAGCAGAAGTTACCATAATATCCACCACCAGGTATTAGTATAATTCCTTTTGGCACGGAGCTCAATGTGTAGGCTCCAACCCACGACTCTGAGATTAATACCCAAGCTCCTATCAAGAGTCAGATGCCCAACCGACTGAGCCACGCAGGTGCCCCTTGTTTTTTTTATAAATGTGGGATTGCAGTATTTATATTGTTGCGTTCTGCTTTTATTTCCCATGAAGGGAGTTATTTTAACTAATTTTAGGTTTAGAGAAAAGTTGTGAACTAGTGCGAGGAATTCCCTTTATAGTCCTCACCCTGCTTCCCCTGAAGCGGACATCTTACAGAACCACAGTATGATTGTTAAGAACAGGAAATTAGGGATGCCTGGGTGGCTCAGCGGTTGAGTGTCTGCCTGTGGCTCAGGGCGTGATCCCTGAGCCCCAGGATCGAGTCCCACATTGGGTTTCCTGCGTGGAGCCTGCTTCTTCCTCTGCCTCTCTCTCTCTCTCTCTCTCATAAATAAAATCCTAAAAAATAAAAAAATAATAACAGGAAATTAACACTGATACAGCATTACTAAACTACAAACCTTTTTAAAATTTCACCAGTTTTCCCATGACTACCCTTTCTCTATTCCAGGATCCTACCCAGGATCCCACATTGCATTTATTATGTTTCCATCATCTCTTCCAGTCTGTAACACCACCTCAGCCTTTTCCTTGTCCTTCATGATCTTGATGCTTTGGGTCAAAACTGAATACTGATCCCTTTTATTTCATTGAATGTCCCTCAATTTGCATTTGTCTGGGTTTGTTTTTTATGGCTGGAGTGAGGTTATGCATTTCTGGCAAAATATCAGGGAATAGAAGGGAAGGGAGAAGAAATGGGTAGGAAATATCAGAAAGGGAGACAGAACATGAAGACTCCTGACTCTGGGAAACGAACTAGGGGTGGTGGAAGGGGAGGAGGGAGGGGGGTGGGGGTGAATGGGTGACAGGCACTGAGGGGGGCACTTGATGGGATGAGCACTGGGTGTTACTATGTGGGCAAATTGAACACCAATAAAAAATAAATTTATTGTTTAAAAAAATCATGAAAGAAATGGTGCTGTGTGCTTGGTGAGTTTTATCAAAAGGTTCATATCAATACGTGCAGGCGATATGTACCTGCTGCATCCCTGGAATAAACTACTTGTCTTAGGAGCCCTGGGTCCGTTTACAGAAGAATGATGTTTAGACACCAAGATCCAGGTGCCAGGTGTGCTCACTGTTATTGTCACTGCTTCCAAGCCTACTCAGGAGACCAGTCAGGAAACATACGGACATATAGGAACCCATGCATATACACAGGCGGCTCTATTTCCATATCTGTACAGAACTTTTTTTTTAAGATTTTATTTAAAATAGCCACAGAGAGAGAGGGGGGGGGGGGGCCAGAGACACAGGCAGAGGGAGAAGCAGGCTCCATGCAGGGAGCCCGACGTGGGATTCGATCCCCGGTCTCCAGGATCGCGCCCTGGGCCAAAGACAGGCGCCAAACCGCTGCGCCACCCAGGGATCCCTGTACAGAATTTTTTAAACCATGAGTTTATACTGATACCTCTGCTTCTAATCCAACATCACAGGCTTTATTCTAGCTGTCCCCTTTTATTTAGAACTCCTTTCTCTAGAAGAGAACGAAACCCAGCTCTCGTAATCTACAGTCTACTTGTTTGTTCAAGTCTATTACCGTAGCGTCAGAGCCGCTGACCCTACCTCCACGAGAAAAACTTTTAAAATGATAGGATAGCACCTAGGAAGAGTAATTTTTGCCTTCACTCTTCCTGCATCCGTTCAATATACTGTTTTCTAGTTACTTAGGCTACGTCTCTCCGGCATGGCTGTTTTTCACTCATGATGCTGCTCGGGTCAGCTGCGTCTGTATTCTGTGTTCCTTTCCCCCTACAGCCGAGGTGATCTTGTTTATTTAGGGGGTAATGTAACACATCCCCGGGGTTCTAAGGGTCAGTTATACAAGAAGACACATTCACACAAGTATCAACCCCTTCCCCCTGCAACATCATCCCATCCTTCCTTCTCTCCAGTCTGTTTAGTTGACAGGTTGTCCTCCCTGTATTTCCTCTCCATCTGTATATTTTCTTAGGTTTCTTCTTTTTATATAAAGGGTAGGAGATACTCATACTCATTTGGATATTGCTTTTTTTTTTTTTCCACTCAAGATTGCCTTACATCCTGGAAATCATACCTGTTCAGAGAGAGCTTCCTCATTCTTTTTTCTACTCCATTGTGTGGCTGTACCATAGTTTATTTTAGCCTCTCTGTTACGTAGGATCTTTAGGTTGTTTCCAATTATTTTGCAGTGAAAAACCAATGCTGCCATAAATAACCTTGTGCGTAGATATTTTCATATTGTAGGAAGTACACGTTAGATCCCAGAAGTGGGATTGGGGATTGCAATGTAAGTGCCGATATAGTTTGGTAGGTACTGTCAAACTTTTCTCCAGAAGGGTTGTACAAATTTATACTCCCACCAGCAATATATGTGAGTGCTTGTTTCCCCACAGCCTCACCAACAGAATGTTTGTTGTTTTGGTTTGCTTTCTTGCCAGTCTGGTAGGTGAGAAATGGTATGTCCATGTTCTTTTAATTTGCTTAGTCCATTTGGGCTTTTATAACAAAATACCACACACTGGCGACTTATACACAACAGAAATTTGTTTTTCACCGTTCTGGAGGCTGGAAGTCCAATGTGGTGCCAGTATGGCCGGGTCCTGGCAATGGCCCTTGGCCAGTTTGCAGACTACTGATTTCTTGCTTTGTCCTTACAGGTTAGAAAAGGCAGGGCGCTGTGTGGGGTCCCTTTTATAACAGCACTGAGTCCACCCAGGAGGGCCTAATCACTTCCTAAATACCATCGCCTGGGGCATTATGTTTCCAACATATGAATGGTGGGGAGGGGAGACACGCAAATAGACCATGTTATTTGCATTTCTCTGAAAGAATTTGATTTTTTTTTTTTTTACGTTTATGGGTCATTTTTACATCTTTTTGGTAAGTTGTCTTTCACATCTTTTTCTCATTTTTCTTTTTGATTTTTGGTCCTTTGGCCTTCATTTATAAATAATTCTTCATGGGTAGTTAGGAATCTTGGTCCCTTGTCTGTTACGTAAGTTGCATCTTCTCCCAGTTTCTTGTCTTTTGACTTTGTTCATGACAGGTGTTATCACCCAATTTAAAAAATTTTTATTTTAGGCACATTAACCTTCAGTTGCCCCTGGATTTTAAGTCGTAGTTAGGATTTCCCTAAACCCAGGTACTTGCAAGGTTCCAGTTTTTACATTTAGATCCCTAACCACTTGGAGTTTATTCTTGGCTATCGTGTTAGATATGGATCTGTCTTTATCTTTCCCAAATGGTCACGTTGGCATCATTTGTTAAAAAGTCCATCTTTACCCCAGTGATTGGAAAGGACATCTTTATCACATACTAAATTTCCAGGCGTGCTTAGTTCTCTATCTGGGCCATTCGATTCCACTGCTCTATTTATCTATTCGTGCAGCAGTACCACACTGTTTCAATACTAGAGGTTTTAGAGTACTTTTGAATGTCGGGTAAGGCTAGTCCTCCATCATAAAAGTTTTCCTTTTTCAGTGGTTTCCTGGTTATTCCTAAATGTTTGCTTTCTTAGTGTTTGTTTTTCTATATAAACTTTAGAATGATTATTATAATAATAATTCCATAAAGTAGATTGTGGTGCTTCTACAAAGACTGTATTAAATTTGTAACTTAGGCAGGAACTGACATCTTTATGTTGAGTCCTCCCATCCATGAATGAGATGTCTCTACATTTGTTCAAGTCTTTTTTTTTTTTTAATTTTTATTTATTTATGATAGTCACACAGAGAGAGAGAGAGAGAGAGAGGCAGAGACATAGGCAAAGAGAGAAGCAGGCTCCATGCACCGGCAGCCCGACATGGGATTCGATCCCGGGTCTCCAGGATCGCACCCTGGGCCAAAGGCAGGCGCCAAACCGCTGCGCCACCCAGGGATCCCTGTTCAAGTCTTATTTGGTGCCTTTGAGGAGAATTTTTGGCATTTTTCTTCTATGTTTTTGGACATACCTTGTTAAATTTATTCTAAAATATTTAATCTTTTTACCATGGTAAAGGGGATTTTCGCTACCATTGTGACCTGTGTTTATTGTTTGCATATGCTAATTTTGCATCCTACTACTTCATGAAAATGTTGTGTTAGTTTTATCACTGATTCTTTGAGATATATCATGGTGTTAAATTCTTTACCCCAGCAGAAGGGAGTGCTGAGGTTGGTGGTGCCCTCCTGCCTCAGTGGGGGTTTTCTCAGGAATATTTCAGGACAGGGGCCTCTATGAGAAGCTAAACTATATGCTTCATGAGTGAAGGGACTGTGTCTGTCCTGTTCATCAGTGTGCACGTGTCACCCAGCACAGGGCCTGCCACAGGGTTTATGCATAAACCTGCACAAGTGCTGCTGAAATATAGGCAGAGAATAGAGGCCTGCTCACAGATTGCCCGAGGACTCTGGACTGAGCAAATGGCTGGTGAAGATGCTGAACTATTAGGTCCCCCACACCCCTGATGAAGAAGCAGGTCTTAAAAATGAAAACACAAGATCTCTACCACTCAGGCTTGGAGCAGTCCACCAACAGCTTCTCCCTCCAGGAAGGTGCAAGGAAGTCGGTCTCTTCTCCAGCCAACTTCAGAGACTTGGAAGGAGTTTGAAGGAGGAGAGAGTAGCCTGGCGTAGCTCCAGACCCTTTGTGTTCATCTTACGTTTAACTTACCCCTTCGTAGACTGTGCAGCCTCTCTCCTCATGAGGGAGAAAAACACCCCAGTATCCACGGGAGGAAGAAACAGGACCAGAGAAGTGAGGGGACCTGCCAAAGGTCTCGTACTCAATAACAAGGGAAACTGGGATTTCAGCCCATATTCTGGCCCCAAAGCCCATGTCCCACCCACAAAGCCAAATGGATCCCAAAAGGTAAGATTCACTTAAAACTTAACAATTGGCCATTGCCCATTTTTCCGGGCATTTCTTAGATGAGCCCAGAACTGCCAACATCTACCCATCCCTGGCTACAAATAAATCTGCTCTGTGCATTAGGGAAAGGACTAGTGAGAGATCACCTAAGCCCATGGAGATGATCTGCCAAGAAGACTAGAAAACCATCAGTTTACCGTGTAAGGAATCCAGGGCCTTGTTGGTACAAGGAGCGGTGTCCATTGCCATGGCCTGAGAAGCAGCTGTCTCTCCAGCCCTCTCATGCCACAGAATGCCAGACGCAGATCCAGAGTCCTCGTAAGAAACAGGAACATTTTTAAAAAGAAAAGAAAGGCCAATTGCTTGCCCTGCGCTCTCTTATTCCAGAAAAGCCATGAGGCGCTTTTCAGAGGCACAGTCCCAAAGGCCAGTCCTAACCAGGGCTGTAGCCTGTGCCTACTGAACAGATCAGTCAAGGTGGCCCCCTGATTAACTGGTGAGAGCAAGCATCCACACCACTCGGATGGAAAGTGCCGGTCACTGCAGTTGCTTCCATTTCTCAGCCAAGCAACTGCATTATGGCCCCATTTTCTGGGCTATATCGGATAAACAAACATTTATGGGGACAGTCGCTGCATATCTGGCCCTGGACCAGACCCCTCCCATGTGGGAGGTCAGTTATCCTTGCAGCCCTGAGAAATGAGCAATTCTCTCATTTGATAGACAAGATAACCAACGCTCACAAGATGTTCAACAATCTACAAGGTGCCAGGTTTTCTCCGAACTCTGGGATGTCTGATTCTAGAAAGTGTCAATCTCAAGAGGTGGCTCATAAAGGGTGGCCCCTGGACCATAGCCTCATCGTCACCTGGAACAGTGTTAGAAAGCAGATTCTTGGGCCTGCCCACCCTAGACCCCCTAGATTGGAAACTGAGGGTGGGCCTAGCAATTCAGGTTTTAACATGCCCTCCAGGAGATTCAGATGCACCGAAACTGGAGAACCAGGAGCTAGAGACTCCCAAGAGCACAAAAGCAGCTGCAGGTCCCCTAAAAGTGCTTTTCCCCATATGTGTTCCGAGGAACACTACTCTCTTGGAGACTGTTAATGGCTATTCCCCAATGAGGGGTTCTACTGTCAAAGAGTTTGAGAGTCCCTGGCTTCAAGTTGAAAAGGTGTCTATCACCGGACTGCTGGAGTTGAACCTTGTGCCTCTCAGAGAAAGTAGCCAGGTGGCGCTTCCCAAATTTCCTGGACTACGGAACCCTCCGTTCTCAGAACACCCATTATTACCTCCCAGGACACCTGTGCTCCATGGACCCCAGCCTTGCAGAAGAAAAAGCCAAGAAATGGAGAAATTCAGGACGATAGCAGTAAACGTGGAAACCCACTCCAGATTCCACAAGACTGGCTCTCTCCCGGCTTCTGTTTAATGACAGCCTTTGGCAAGCTCAGTCTTCTGTGACCTAGGGGAGCACTGAGCTCACTGGGCCTTCGGGGAGCTGCAGGGTTGGGGTTATTAGGAGAAGAAAGCCCTGCCAGTGACCCTGCGGCCCCGGGTGAGTGATCCACCGCCAAAGCGCAGAGGCACCAGGCGGGACAGTACTGTGACTAGATTCTCCACCAGGGGGGCTGTTTCCAGCAGCCCGTCAGTTACTCTAATAACTAGAATTCTTCGGGACGGAGAGACCCCAGGGGCGAAGGTCATTCATTCCACAGATGTGGGAGTATTTACAGGGAGCGCCCCCATCTGGCTCCAGGGCTCTAGGACAACAAGATGACACAGATTCAACAGTATTCAGGGGTAGGCAGGTTCTGGAAACATCCACCTGGTCTCAGAGTAGTAAATGCTTCAATCCTCTCCCCGACACCCCGCCCCCGCCCCAGGTCTGGTGGTATGAGTCTGCAGGAGTCCCAGGAAGGGTCTCTGACTGAGGTACCCCACAGGTTGCGGGGGGCACTTCTCATCTAGGTGAGGTGCTCGGGTGGAAATGAAAGGAGGGAGGGAGAGAAACGGAAAGGTGACATCGTTTCCTGGGGTCCACAGTTAGGGAGGGCTTCCCTGAGAGCCACGCTGTGGGAGTAGGTCAGACTGGTGGTCTCTGCCCATCTCAGAGGCAGGCTGAGCAGGGGACACCTTAGCACCGGCCGGTGAGGAGGATGTGAGGTGACATGAGGGCAGGAGGGAGGGACATGTGGGGCCAGAGGGCAGAGCACGAATGCCGGACCTGTGGTCCAGCCTGTGGGTCCCCACGTCCCTCCTGCCCTTGCCCCACCCCCAAGGCCTCTAGCAAAATCCTGTTAGAACCTTCAGCTTATCTCAGTTGTGCCTTGCAAACGTCATCATCAACATTAGAATTCACGTGTGAGTGGGGACAGCATGTTCTGACAGTATGTCAAGGGACGGTATGTCCTGGCCAACATTAGCCAGAGCAGGAGTTCTGGCCCCATCTTGGACAGGGAAGTGCTGGAGGGAGGAAGGAAGCCACGAACCATGAAGTTGAACTGGGAACCGAAAGCAGGAGCCCGGGATCCTGATGGCCTCGGAACCACCACACCAGCCCCGGATCACCCACCTCCACGCTTCTATGTGACACAGAAATGCACTCCTATCTCATTTCGTTTTTTAATCGCCAGGTACATGAGATATTTCTGAATGATTCTAATCATGTATTTTGCATATAAAATTAAAAACCTGAAGTGTAAATTAGAACTATTTCACTAAAAATGCTGACTAAAACAATGTATATGCTGTTCAAAAAATTTTTTTAATTGCTAAGTGTCAAAGAGCTGAGGCAGCTCTGGGGTATGCTCACGTTATGCCCTGCGGAACCCCACCTCAAAGTAAGAATGGGGCAACCCTGGCAAATCTGGAATGTCATTGCTCTGGCTTGCTAGGTCAACAGGTCAGAGATGCAAGCCCCTGCAAGGCTACTCTCAGCCATTCCTGAGCCTCTGGGGATCACCTCCTTCTGCGCTAACACTAGGCCCCCCGCCTCCCATGTGCCATCTGCCCTTCTTCTGCCCTGGCTTTTGTAACTGCTCCATGACCCCTGAAGCCACCAGCCCTGCCTGCCACGTGGGGAAAGCAACCCTTATCCATGCAAGCTGGGCACCAGGTGTTTCGTGTGACTATCTGGGCTGACAGATTTTGCCACCTGCTCTGGCCTCTGCAGATACACAGCATCCTCTGCAGGGCCAGAGCAAGAGGATGGTGAGCTCCTTCGAGCCCATCCATCCCATGTTAGGAAAGATGGAGTTTACAAAATGAAACACTTTATTCTACTGGCAAAGGATGCTGGAGGGAGCTAAAATCACTGGCCTAGGAAGCACTCCAAAATTAACAACAGGTTTTAGGTGAAGGATTTATTGGCTACCACAGGACAATACTTTACTATTTTTAAATCATATTTCCCCCAAAACAGATGCTTAAAGTGAGCTGTGGGGATACTGGACTGTTCATTTACAAATTTCCAAAGACTTCCCTGGCTTGTCAAGACACCTGGCAGTACAGGCTCTTGCCTCCCCCAGGCTTCTGGTCAACCACTGACATTTGGGCTAAGAGACACATCCCCACTGGGTTGCTGCCCCTCATCCTGACCATGTGGCCCAAGAACTGGTCCGGGAGTCACAGTGCCTGCCCCCTTAGCACTCCCTCTGGGACTGGACAACTGGACCAGCAGGATGCCTGTCAGCCACAGTGTGCACAGGAGCTGCACTCACGCAGAGGCTGGGACGAGGCCTTCCAACCTGTTTACAACAACCGCTGCTCAGGAGAGGCTGAGGCCTGTTTCCCCAAAGGTCACAACTGACCCTGCCCCACATCTACAGCCAGGCTTCTTGAAGCTCTCTCGGCCTGCCTCCAAAATATCAGGAGCACGAGTGCTCTAAGAGCCTTGGCTTGCAAGCTCTGATCTTCCTGTCCAGATCGCCCCCTACGAGACTGTTCTTTCTCTTACTTCCCACTTGACTCAAGAGACAGCTGTGGCTTTGATGCATTGTTACAGCTCAGTGAAGCTAAGATATATTTTGAGCCAATAAAGATGATTTCATGCTCTCTGGTCCAAGGTGTCTCCTTGGGTAGAAAAACATTTCAAAAAGACATAAGGCCACTTGTGTCTCTTCCCCAGGCCACAACTTCTCAGTAATTCCAAAGGCAAAGCTCTTCACACAAGGCCATTATAGACTGAGGCGGCCTAGGAATCCAGGGCTGATGGCCCCTTGCCCCAGCTTGGCACTGGGCAAACCATCCACACACCAAAAGCCCTTTCTCTGACATGGCACTGGCAGCAGCTCAGGCAAGGCCTTTGTCACCAAGGAAACCAAACACCATTCAGGAGCCAACGCATGATTCTCCCAAGGACAGAAGCCCAGATGCCGAGGTGGCAAATGCCACAGCGGCCTCATGCTGGGAAACCAATGAACATTAGGCTCAAGCCAAATACAGCACAATTTTGTGAAAGTCTAAGAACATCAATGGCCCTTGAGAACTACTCAGATAATGAGAAAGTGATGATACTGTCTCCATGCACTGCTGGCTCTCCCCATACAGCTGTGAGATCTGTAGCAAGGAAAGACAGGCTCTCAGGATGAGGCACAGAATGTTCTGGAGTCACCAAAAGTCTGAATTGTGCCAACTCCACTGTCCCTGGATGTGTGACCCTGGGCAACCCTTTAGCCTGAGCTTCTCAGAGGCCACCACCTCACCCTCCTGAGTAGTGGGAAGGGTTAGAGACCTTAGGCCAGCATAACTTCAAGTGGCTCTTCCCTTACTCACATGGACCCAGCAGTGGGAAGCACCAGGAGAAGGGCTGGAGGAGTGCAAGCCTGCAAACACCAAAGGGCATGACAAACCCATTGGTCCCATTTGTCATCTACCCACAAGGAACAGAGACCCAGGCTGAAGACACTGGTAAAGAGGAAAAGGCCATCAGGAATACAAATGCGGCCAGATATAAAACCCTCCCGAAAGGAGATATTTCCAAATTGCTCCTAATAGCTAAATTGGTAGCAGCGGGCATTTTCCTGGCATGATCTTTCCATCCTATGAACCATGTTTCTGATTCTCTGGAGTTAATATTCGGTCCCGGTTTTGTTGGAAGAGTTCTAGCATTTTCCGCATGTCGTGGTCAGCCTCAATCACCTGGAAATTAAACACACGGGTCACAGGGCTGCACTTGACCTCAACATCATCCACCCTTCACAGAGGGAAAGAGCGAAGGATGGAGGCAGGAGGCAGTGAGGAGCGGCAGAGAAGTCCAAGGTCACAGGCAGATACAAAGGAGGGTTAGAGCAGAACAGCACCAGGTTCTAGGTCAATTCACATTCTCAACTACATTTTCACTTAAGAATCTGGGGCAGCCGGGTGGCTCAGCAGTTTAGCGCCTGCCTTCAGCCCAAGGCGTGATCCTGGAGTCCCAGGATCGAGTCCCACATCGGGCTCCCTGCATAGAGCCTGCTTCTCCCTCTGCCTGTGTCTCTGTCTCTGTGTCTCTCATGAATAAATTAAGAAAAAAAAAAAAAAAAGAATCCACTATGGCTGTCCCTGAAGCCAGCCCATAAATGACTTTCCTCCCTTTTCCCCTTAATCATCTTAATATTCCCCTAATGAGGGGGAAAGATAGATTTTACTTCTTTAAAAATCCAGTACAGTAATATCTCACTTTCCAGCAACCTCATGGCCTGGAAGCACCATGAGTAGAAGTGTCTGAGCAATTCAAACAGATATCCCTCAGGCCACGCACAAAAGTTTGTGAGCAGCCCTCTCTCAGATCCCACGCTGGACACACGCTCCCAAAATGTCTCAGTATCCATTTGCGCATCTGAAGAAGTTCAGCAGCAGCAAATTGGGAAAGGCAGGAGGGACGGGTGGAAATGACACACAGTTAGAGGTGGCGAGTATCAGCAGGAGAAAAGAGGGCTGCTACACGAAGCCAACATGGGAACTCAAAGACATGAGTGGTCTGGGGCAAACAGTCCTACACACCTCAGCACCTCCTAAGGGCGTCACTGTGTAACAGCCCAGACAGCAACTGGTGTTCCTTCAGATGCCCTGGGTCACCGAGAAGAGGGGCAATGAGGCTCCATGCCTGCTAGCCACTGAAGAAGGGATGGTTGCATCAGAAAGACCACCATCCCTAGTGGTTAAAACCAAAACCCACATCTGGAGGCTTCACCCATCTGGAATACTCCTTCACTGACAATGCTGGATAAGTGAGATGTTACTGTGGCCATCAGTGTAAGGACGTTGGGACAGGCCACCTTCTCTCAGGTCTGTCCAGCTGACTGAGATTCATCCACAGTTGAGGACCGGGAGAGAGAAAGGGCCCCTTCTACCCTCCCTGCTTCCTTATTCTATATCCTCCAGCTCTGAAGGACCTTGCCCTTTCCCAGACTGCAGTGTGGCTGACATTCCCTGGGGCACTCCTCCTTCCAGAAAAGTCGCCAGCCCTGCCAGGGGGACTTACCAGAACAGGGGCTGCTACAGGGAAAAGATTCCCTTTGATGAGCCACTCCTCATAGAGGTGGTGAATGGCATCCAGGTATTCCTGCCAGGGAACACACACACAGACACACATAGGCACGCAGGCTGTCAAGAGCAGGGAGGGGAACAAACCTCTCCTCCAAGGATCTCAGGCAGGGGGGTGACTGTTAACTACCACAGAGCAGTGGCTGGGATGAAGGAGTCTGCAACCATCATCCTGGCTCAGGTGGATAGAATTAAAAGCAGCCACTCCCTCCACCAGGCAGCCTGGGCATCGTGACAGTGAGAGGCATCACTCCAGCCCCTACTCCATCCTCTAGCACCACCCTGTACCACTGCTGCCTCGTCCACACCCTCCCACCGGGCTTATCACACTTCCTGCCACTTCGCCATCAGCAGGGCCACCGGTTCCTTCATGGTAGGATCCCCAGCCCTAGGCAGCCTCTGAACCCTCCCCTCTGTCCTTCCATCGGAAAGGACTGCAGCCCTGACTGGCCTAGGGGACCCACTCCCACTGCGTCCACCCCATCAGACAACTTGTGACCTATGTGGGCCCCCTAGACCATGAAGATCAACTTCAGAAAGCACCATGATGGGAAACCCAGGGGGAAAGAGGCCCAGACACAACCTAAGCCATCAGAGCCTCTGCACCAGGCAGGACTGGACGGCGCACACTTTCTCATGCACAGGCCAAGGTGCTCAGGCCACACACAACCACCTCCCCAAGCAGTAATTTATAGCCAGCCCGGAAGCCCTCAGGAAAGCCTCATGGCCACCTTCTCATCCACCACGAGTTCTCCCTTGGCAATGATAGATTTGTCCTGTAGGCCTTGTCAGAAATGTTAAGATAATGGCTTGGCTGATAACAGCTTGTAGGGACTCCAGACTTGTCATTTCTTCGGGACATCTGGGTCACTGCATAGAATGGCTGTGTCCTACCACAGCCCGGCCCAGCCCCGCTCTACTGTGCCCTTCCTCCAATCACTCCTACCTCCGGATTTCAAAGGAGCTACCTGGAGGGAGGCCTACACCTTCACAGCTGGTAGCAACCTTGCTGGTGCCTGGGGAAGACAAGGCTGGGTGGGCCTCAGGGTCAAGTCCTGCAGACTCAACAGGTCTTCCAGGGCACCCAGTCCAGCCCATCCTGAGCTCAGACCTCCATGACATCCCTATAAATGCCTGTCCAGCTGCTGTCTGTGTACGCCCAGTGGCATTCACATGGGGCATTCAGTTCTGTACTGAAGAACTCCTAGGCGCCAAGCTCTGGGAAACATGCTGGGGATGCAGAAGCAATAAGATCTAATCTTAAAAAGCTCACAGTTTGATGAGGGATGGGGAATAAATGTCTAAACAGTTCCGGTATGCTTGTCCTTAGGGCTGTGATCACCGTGAGCCCAGAGGTTAAGGGAGCACAATGGAGGGAAGGCTTCCTGGAAAAGGTGACATCTGAGCTGAAGGCAAAAGAAATCACTACACAAAGGCACATTTGTGCAACTGCATAGTGAGTGTGAGTGTGAGCATAGCCACGACTAGTCTCTGTGGCCAGAACATAAAAGGCAGGGAATGGAGGGAGATAACGTCCATGAGGCAGGATCCGGGATGGCACACTACCAGCGGGGACTTGACCCCAGACTGCAGCAAGACACCAAAGGGTCTGTGGCTAGGAAATTGCATGAGTGGCGTTCTGTACTGGAAGCTGCACCCAAGCAGCAAAGTGGAGGCCAGGTTTTGGAGGGAACATGGAGGGGTGAAGGAACAGGACAAGGAGAGCAGCCCAATAGTTACAAGAGTCCTGACCAGAGTCCCTGTGGCCCTGAGCCAGAACCCAGAAGGGCGAGGCACCGGGCAAGCACTGAAGAGGACCGCCTCGAGCCCAGTACTACACTCAGCACGGGGATGTGGCTGCCAGCGGGAGGGAACATTCTAGCTCTAGCGAGGCTCCAGAGCAGGACGCACAGCAATCTTCAGGTGGTGGACAGGACAAGCCCTGGGGACACCTGGGTGGGGAGGGGGAGCAGGGATGCGTCTGTGCGTCTGGGACCCCAGGAACTGAGGCAGGTCTGGACTTCATGCAGGGTCTCCACCCACAGAGGAAATCAGAGTTTATGCTCAGTTCCTGTTTGTCTCTCAGCAATGAGCACAATGATCTCACGGAGGGAGGGGCCGGGCTGGGGTGGAGGTGGTTTCCCGGTCATTCTGCGGGCTCACAGGCACACTCACCAGGGGAATGACCGTCTCCTCTTCCCTGCATCTCATCTGTAACCTCCGGTAACAGGTCTCAGGAGCAGTCCGGAGATAAACTGCAATTTAAAAAAATAATATGTGGTTCTAATTACCCTGTTTGTGGCTTGGAAGTGGAGGCCGGGGAGAGGGGGAAGGTAGGCATGTGGGCCAGGCGTGCAGAGAACCATCTGCCAGAAGCTCTGAGCAGGAGACGCAGACCACAGCCAGCTCCCAGCCCGACCGCTGACCGGCTGTGGGGCCTCCAGTCATCTTGACCCTCAGCCCAACTTCCGTTTTTCTTTCCATGTCACCAGCCGCCCAGGATTGCTGAGAGGCTGAAGAGGCTCTGTATGTGCACGAAGCTTAGCGCGGGTTCTGGCCCGCGGGTCTCAGTAAAGGTCCCGGCTCTGTCCCTCCTCCCCTCCTTGCACACTAAAAAACCCCCATCAAATCACAACAGACCCGGGAGGCACAAAGGACAGGGTGCTCTGCCAGGAGGGACCAGAAGCGCCCGATCCTGTCTGCCCTTGGGGAGAAGGTGAAAAGAATCACCAGTGGTAAGGGCCCTGCCCGCACCCCTGCTGGCTGGCAGCCCCCCAAGCACCTCCTCCCGGCCCTGGGGGTCCCTCACCTATCAAATCAACGGACACGTCGATGTTCTTCAGGATCCAATCAAACCATTCTGCCAGAACCACATAGTCCACTTCAGGCATCTTCCCACTATAACGAGAATTGTTGGGGTTTTATTCATCAAAAGGATCTGTGGGTCCTTCTGCATAAAGGGCGTGGCACAAGGTACGTGGCACAGCCTCATCCATATGATATTGGACCCAGAACACCTCTGACTCTCTGCCACCAGGGGACGGTTTACGGTCTAACGCAGCAAGTGTCACAGACCTGCTGATGGGAGAGCACTTACGGGATTTGACCTCCAAGCAGAGAAAGGGGCTCTGAAGCCTGTCCCCAGGGAACAGGGACAGTGCTCAGGTTGGCAGGTGGAGCAGAAAACCGGTTTCACCTCTAGAAATTTATTTTGTGGAAATAATCACAGGTGCCTGCTGTGGCACTGCCTAAAATAATGAAAAATGAAATCTTGGCACACTGATACAGCAGCAAACCGTGCCGTAACTGAATGGTGGTGGTGTAAAATGATACTTAATGACACGGAAAACACTCACAATTGAATGTTCAATGAGAACAGCAGGACATAAAATTGTGTGTAGTCTGACCCAACTGTATTTTCATGAGAATTTGTTCACACATTTAAAAAAAAAAGACTGGAAGGAGGGCAGCCCAGGTGGCTCAGCGGTGATCCTGGAGACCCAGGATCGAGTCCCATGTAGGGCTCCCTGCATGGAGCCTGCTTCTCCCTCTGCCTGTGTCTCTGCCTCTCTCTCTCTCTCTCTCTGTGTCTCTCTAATGAATAAAATCTTAAAAAAAAAAAAAAAGACTGGAAGGAAAAACAAAATGAATATGGTGCTTTTCTCTGAGCTGTGGGACTATAGGGGATTTTAGTGTTTTCTTTCTACCTTCCTGTATTTTCCAAAATCGGTAACATATTAGTTCTCAAATCAAGGGTTGGGAGGTGGGGAAACAATTACATATTTAAAATGTTAACTGAAAAAGAAGGAAGGAACGAACGAACGAATGAACGAACCAAGACAAGAGACTAAGGATGCAAGAGTCCTGGCATCTCTCCCCCCACCCTCCACCCCCCGGCTCCTACACCTTTCCCCTGCCCCAAAAGGAAACCAGTGGCAAAGAGCCAGAGGATGGGCAACCTGAGAACAGAGATCTGTCAAAGGCTGGGTGATCCTCAGAGGCCCAGGAGAAGTCTTCCTTTTAACCCCTCACCCACCTTGGATACCATCTTGGATCCACTCAGAGTGGATCCACAGAATCTGGCAGGACCGGCTACAGGACAGAGGCCTGGGCCCAGAGTACACAGGGGGCTTCTGGTTGCCTATCAATGGCTGGGGTGGGAGAAGAGCCCACTGGAAGGATGGTCTGGAGTTGGACTTCCACCTAGCAGGGAGGAGAGGTGCAGGGATGGGCATGGAGGGAGGCAAGAAGCTCAGACAGCTGGAGGGGAGCATCTCTGGGTGACTGAGGACACAAGCAGCCCTGCCTGGGGTCCAAATGACAGGGCATGGCACAGACTGAAGAGGGACACCCAGCCCTGGTCCCTGAGATGGTCATGGTGCCCTCAAGAGAGACCAGCTGTGCTCAGGCTGAGCAGTAAGAAAATAAACAACAACAACAACAAAAAAAAATTAAAGAAAAGTACAGTGCCTGATAAAGAACAGCAGGGGCAGAGGGGCAGCTGCTGGCGCCCTAGAGATCTTCAGGCATCGGACCTCAGCCAGGAGACCAGAGCAGACTAACATGTGAGGGTTCCCCAAAAGAGTAGAGGAGGGCAGTGGAGGGGACAACTCCCACAACATCCTAGAGGGGACCCAAGCCAATGAAATCCAAGAACTGAAGGTAACGAACGACTTCACGACCAAAGGCTGGTACGGTGGGGGGACAGGTGGCTGCCCAACCCCTAGTTCTTTCCTCTTACCTCCTTAAGAGTAGCCCATTATTTATTCAGGGTCTATCCACAGGCCTGTGGGTTCCAGGGAAACCTGACCCCACTCTAAGCTTCAGGGAAGGCCCAGCTGGTCTAAGAGAAATACTCTCGCCTCACCAAGCTGAGCCGATCAGGACAAGGCATCCCCTGGCCACAGGGCCCAGCCTGGACCAGTGAGACCCGAGGGAGGTTTGCAGGGGTTGATGGAAGCCACGCTTACTCCCACTCAGAGGAAGCCCCTGGCAAGACACCTACCCTCTGGCCAGCAGATGAGAGGCCTGATCCTGCCATAGCCATTTTGTCACCATGAGGGAGGGAGTCGTATTGAGGACACAAGATAGAGTAGGAAAACAGGGCCAGAGCCACTGAATGAAAGCGACCCTGAAGCCTGTCATTAAGACAGACAGTAACGGGCACCCGTGTGGCTCAGTTGGGTAAGCGTCTGCCTTCAGCTCAGGTCATGATCCTGGGGTGCTGGGATCGAGCCCCACCTTGGTCGGGCTCCCTGCTCAGCGGGGAGCCTGCTTCTCCCTCTCCCTCTGTCCCTGCTTGTGCTCTGTCAAATAAATATATAATATCTTAAAAAAAAAAAAAAACAGCCAGTAACAACCTCGTTGTTGAGTTGGGTTTTGGTTAGTCGTAGCTGAGAGAAGCTGATTTTAGGAAACCAAACCACTCTCTTTACAGGTTTCCCTTCGCTTTTCTTCTGGAGAACAAAACTGACTCTGAAGGAATGAGGATTTCCCAAATGGAAGCTGCTAGTCAGCCCCTCCCCTTCTCCACTAAAACACACGCAGGGTGGCCTGGAGACCCCCGAACAGAGGAGCGACTCGGGGTGGCGGGCCAGTGGGCAGCGCGCAGGGAAGGGCCGCCCGTGGCAGGGGTCTCACAAGTCCCTGATGTGGGACAGGCAGCCTCAGACTGTACCCTGGAGGACTTCACCTGTGTCTGCAAGGGTCAAGGCACATCCTGCCAGATCCCATTGCTGGGAGAGTCCCCAAAGCTGCCATTGCCAAACTGAGTCACAGCACAGAACACGGGGAGCACAGTGTCAACTAAGAACCCAAACGAGGAGCGCCCGGGTGGCTCAGCGGTGGAGCGTCTGCCTTCGGCTCCAGGCATGAGCTCTGGGCAGCGTCTGCTTCTCCCTCTTCCACTTCCCCTGTTTGTGCTCTCTCTCTCTGTCAAATAAATAAATAAAATCTTAAAAAAAAAAAAAAAAAAAAAAAAGAAAACTGAGGCCCAGAGCAGTGAAGCTCAACTCAGTGTGAGCAGGAACCGAAGCCTGGGGCTCCATGGCCCCCAAACCCGTATGACCATGACATCACTTGCCCTCCCTGGTCCGTCTGCGGAAGGGGCTGCTCTGGACACTGCAGCGCCTCTTTGGCCTCAGCTGGAGGAAAGGCACAGCTCTCAGGGTCATGACATAGGCCTGAGTGTCTGGTCTAGGCCAGAGCAGGGGAGGCCAAGCCCCCAGGCCAGCCAGGGAGATGGGAGGACCTGCCTACTGTTCCAAACGCAGGGTCTTGATCAACGTCCACCTGCCCTATTGAGTCAGCGGTCATTTCCAGCTGGGCCCCACTCAATCCCCCTACTTCTGCTCTTAGGAAAAGGTGACCAGCAATCCTGTAAAGCCTTTGCATTCAATTATTCAGCTCAGGGGCTTGGGCCACACAATTGCCTGCATAGCTGCTGGTTTAGCCCTGCAAGGCTTTCTCGCCACCTTCAGCTTTTCATTTCAGGGCAGTGCCCACGCCTCACAAGTGCCAGTCATTGAGGAGGCAATGTAACTGGAATCTTCCTCTTTAGCAATTACCATGCTGTTCTCACACCCGTGTCCAGTGTAATTGCACTTATATTGTGCCCACCCCACACCTGCTGCTGCGGGGCGCCCAGAAGAGCCAGGTCTCTCCCTGGGAAAACTCCCCACTTGTTCAAGGCCCAAACGGCAAGGACATCTTCGAGAACTTTTGCTTTAGGGGGCTGCAGAATGCCAGTATGTGGCCTGCTGTACCTTCCACCCCTCCCTCCCCAGATTCCAAGCCAAGACTGGAATGTTTCTCAACGGCTTTTGAGAAAGAGAAGAGGACCAACCCCAACACTGAGGGTCAGCAGCAACTTGCCCCCGCCCTGTGAAAGGGCTGTGTCCATCACGGTAGGAAGCCTTCTCCCTGAGCATCTGAGGGTGGGGGGAGACGTGAGCTCAGGCAGGAGCCGACACTCCACACGTGCTATCCTAGGGTCCCCAGCGCCCAGCTCAACTCCCCCTGCGAAACAGAACATCCTATTTTAGGCGTGTGCCAAGGATCCAGATAAACTCCGTTCTAGCACACATTTGGTTTAGGCTCAAAATGACAGTCATCTGCATTTGGGGGCAGCAGAAACCTCTTAAAACACCTACTTTCAAAAAAAAAAAAATAAATAAATATTAAAAAAAAAACAAAAAAAAAAAAACACCTACTTTCTCAGTAACACTTCACGGTTGCTGACCCACTGCGTCGAGGAAAGCTGGCGTTGTAAGGAGAGTGACCTCGAGGAGGGCCCACACTCCATACTACCTTGCACTTGTGGCTTCGTCAGCTCTGGCTAAAAACACACTACTGTGCCTCCACGCAGAGAACCCCTGGCCTATGACTGCACCTCTCCTGGCCAGGAGTAAATCTGGGGACCCTTAAAACAAAGAAAACACAACAAAAACCCCCCAACAACTAAAACCTGAAGTAACAAATGTGAAATGAAGAAATATAATGGGCAGTGCAGGCAATAGGAAATCACGCATTACAGAACTTGCACCAGGTGGGCCAGCTGCCCCCAGGAAAGCCCACAGGACTGGGCTCTTACTCTTCTTGACCCCAAGGAAGCCACAGGAACAAAACTCTCAGGGAAAAGGGCCTGGCATTTGGGCACAGAGCTCCTTGCCTCTGGCTGCTGGCTTCTCCTGAGGTCCTACTCCTCCAGGTGTGCTCCCCAACCAACAGGATGGCTGCCACCCAGCGCTCTTGTTAGAAATGTAGGTTCTCAGGCCCCACCCTGGCCTCAGCAAAGCAGCATGTGCGTGTTACCAAGAGACACAGTGATCTGTGGGAGGAGCCCACCATAAGGACAAGTGGAAAGAGACAGAGGCCTGGCTCCTCTAAGTCGGCGCCTTGGGGGCTCCAAGCAGCCTGAAGCCTCTGGCCCTAAGGAGAGAAACCCAGAGGCCTCTCACCGCCCCCTCATTCCTGCCGCCCCACACAGCAGAGCACGGGGCAGCTCCCCCTGCTCACCCGCCTGCCAGGCCAGGAAGGGGCACTGGCCCCGGATCCCATCTCAGTCCCTGCTCTGCCAAAAGGTTCAACGGTGCCTACACTTCAGGGCTGCCTCAAGGGCTCACAGAGGAGTGTGAAGAACCAGACAGTAAGTGTGGCGCCTGGCCTGCCCCTCAACCACTTGAGCCAACGCCTTTGTTTCCAGGGAATACAGATAACCGGGTCCAGGTCACAGGGGAAGCACCTGCGCCCCTTTGAGTTCTCGGCACCTTCTGAACCTGGGGACTCTGAGACACTCGGCCAAGGACGGGGTACTTCCCATGCCACATGCTGAGCAGGCTGTTTGCTAGAGACGCAAACACCAGAACACATTATAGAGCAGACTGCAAAGTCCACATACATTTCTAAGACAAGAGAGGAGACCTCAAAGCAGCTTCCGGTTTGTTAGCCGGCTTCTTCGGGCTCTAGGGGCTCGGAGGGCAGGGGAGAGGCAGCCACCTGCGGGAGAGTTCCTTGGCCTCTGGAGGACTATGCTGAACGGACTGAGGAGCACAGCCTCCCCCATCTCCCCGAAACTGAGGCAGCAGACGGACGCCCCCCAGGCTGCCGCAGTGTTCCCAGCAGCCTCTGCAGTGCCCAAGGCCCCCATCAACCAGCAGCCTCTGGGCTGCACCAAGTGATACCAGAGACCAATCTTCAGGCTCCGACAAGGTCTGCAGGGGAATCCATGCTCTCCCGAGGCTGCAGGAACTTGAGCCAATTAGATCCCGAGAACAGAAACTTCCCGGGACACGATAAACCTCTCCTGTGGTTCACTGCCCCACACAAATCCTAACTACAGATACCAAGCTAAGGCATAAATATGAAGTTAACAAGGCAGGAGAACAGCTCTAAAAAGTTAAAAGCTATAGTCTTTTTCCTACACTCCCCACAAGACAGCCCAGGGCAAGGGACCTATGACCTCAACCATAGCCACGGATATCAGGACATGAGAACCACCCATCAGAAATGCTGCAATGAGGGGGATCCCTGGGTGGCTCCGCGGTTTAGCACCTTCCTTTGGCCCAGGGCATGATCCTGGGGTCCCGGGATCAGGTCCCGCATCGGGCTCCCTGCATGGAGCCTGCTTCTCCCTCTGCCTGTGTCTCTGCCTCTCTCTCTCTCTCTCTCTCTCACTGTCTGTCTCTCATGAATAAATAAATAAAATCTTTTAAAAAAAAATGCTGCAATGAAAGACTACAGGCGTGAGTACCCAAAGCCCATGGACATCAGTTAAAACTGCCTCCTGAGAAAACAGAGACAAATGGTTCCTGGGGAAATCCGCCAGGTGTTGGGCAGCCTGCAGGTAAGGGATAGGGGGTTAGCTGGTGAATTTTGTGAAGAGCAGGGTAGACAGGACTTGCATAAGGGGCACAAAACCTAAACTAGGCAACTGTTGCATAAGATCTCCAGAGATAAACAACAGGAATTAGAGAAGCGGAGGGCTTAGGGAGGTTTAGGAACTTGGCCATGCTCACAAAGACAGCAAATTCCAAAGCCAGGATGGGACCCAGGTTCTCCGAACTCCACACCTCACTCTTCCCGCTGGTCATTATATTCCCAGTTACTCTCTTCAAAGAGAGCCAGTGGTGGCCACACAGAAGTGGCCAAGCTGATGGCAATTACAAGACAGAGAGTCTCGCTAGGCGAAGGGCACAGAAGTCCCACCCCGCTGCCCAGGGTCCACTCATCGGCCTACACTTTCATCAGAGCAATAAGCAAACACCGGTGGGGCTCCTTTGTTCTTTCTCGTCTCTCCTCTGCCTGTCTTCCCTCTGGCAGAGACAATGATGAGCAGGGAGCAAAGGAGAGTAAAGCACTGGGTAAACCTGTGGTGGACACCTTGGCCCCACAGGTGAATCTCAGGCAGCTGGGGGAAGATGGGGCTCTAGCATCAGGACCACTCCTGCTGGAAGCTGGGAGGACAAAGCTACAGTCAGAACTTGCCCTGGCTGTTGTCCTGACCCCATGGCATTAGTCTAATGCTCCGAATGGATGGGAGCAGAGGCTCTCGTTTTGGGGCCACACAGGCTAATAGGCATGATCCACGGCAGCTCAGGACCAATGGAAGAAGCCTTTATAGGGGCCCCCTCAAAGGAAAGGGTGTGAAACAGCTGAGGCCAGAGCCTGGGGAACAGGTCTGGCTGGAGACCCAAGAGCGGTCACACATCCCATCGCCCACCCAGTGACAGCTAACCATATGGCCCCTGTGCGGCCCCCTGCTGGGTTCATGCTAGGCAAGTACAGCTGACATGCCCCCTGTCCTCGAAGAGCTTATGGTTCAGCTGGGGGTGTGGGGGGAGACATAACAGACAATTGAACAAATAAACATAAACCAAGTTGAACCACATGTAACTGCCATTCTTGTAGGTCAAAATTGGTCAAATGTTAATAATTTCATGTGGTTCAACCTACTCAAAAGTTGTCTTATATACTATAAAGAAAGACAACAGAAAGAAGTAATTAAACATGAGAAAGAGGGGCACCTAGGTGGTTCAGCCGGCTAGGCATCTGCCTGTGGCTCAGGCTGTGGTCCCAGGGTCCTGGGATTGAGTCCCACACTGGGCTCCTACTCGGCCAAGAAGTCGGCCTCTCCCTCTCCAACTGCCTCTTCTTTTTTTTTTTTTTAATTTTATTTATTTATTCATGAGAGACACAGAGAGAGAGGCAGAGACATGGGCAGAGGGAGAAGCAGGGTCCATGTTGGGAGCCCGACGTGGGACTCGATCCCGGATCTCCAGGATCACACCCTGGGCCAAAGCAGGTGCTAAACCGCTGACCCACCCGGGCTGCCCTCTGCCTCTCTTCCTGCTCATGCTCTCTCACTTGCTCTCTTTCAAATAAATAAATTAAATTAAATTTTTTTTTAAATGGGAAAGAGGTCCAACCCATCTAGCCAGGGTGGCCAGGGAGGGCTGGAAGAGGCAACACTCAGGACAGATGAGAAGAAGCAGGGAGCCAGCATGTAGAGAGTGGAAGACAGATGTCAGGACAAACCTGACATCAGGACCCGTCTGTGAGGGAGCGATAGCAGCACCCCAAGCTCGGGGCAGGAAGACGCAGTAACGCAGAGGTTGGCAAGGAGAGGGCGACCAGGCACACAGCTACAAAGGAGAGAGGGGTGTGGAAGGAGTCGAAGCTTCAAATAGCACCCTGTAGCCCATCTCCCCAAGACCCCTAAAATCAGCAGTCAACTGAGCACAGAAATCAGGAGGGTCCCAAGCTTCTGACACCTCAGCACTGTGGGCCACCAGAAGTCCCCTAACTATGTCTGTATGAGAGTCCACTCCCATGAAGGCAGAGGACAGTTTGGAGTGAAATTATAACAAATACTGTGCATAACGTCCTAGACTGAATGCTCTGTTGCTCTAGGTCTTCACCCAGCCCCACATCCCACTTTCCCATGTCACCCATATCAGCCCTCCCAACCTGTCAGACTGGGGTCGGCTAGCATGACCTGCTTTGGCCAGTGGGATGTTAGCAAATGTGAAGCTGAAGCCCGAAAAGCACTCATGCATTTCTGCTGGTGCCTTTTGCTCTCCATCGTCACCATGAGAAGTGTCCAGGCTAGCTTGCTGGTCCCATAAGGAGGATGAGCAGCAAGGAGAGAGGAGTCACCCCAGTCACCATTGCCAGAGCCATCCTTGACCAGACAACCCCCAGACATATCACTGGGCCCAGCTGCCAAGGTCAGCAGAGTCATCTGGCCAAACGCCCTAGATGCCTGAGCAATCAATGCAGAAAGCTGTCTGCCACCGAGGTCCAGGGGCTGGCTGTTACAGAGCATTCCTGTGGCAGGAGCTAACAGATACAACCCAGTAGGTACTCAATATCTGTCACATGAATCCATACGTTCCAGTTTAATTTCTACAAAATTAATGATTTTATAAATAATCAATGGTGTGAACTACGGTACCTTCTATATAGGTTTTCTACAAAAATATATCTTGCGCTGTGAATCGACCGCTCCATCAACCGTACAGGTGATGTCTAAAAGAAAACAAAGTGATTCACTGACTCAGGTCAGGAAGGCTTGAAGAATGCGTGTTGCTCCCCCTGCCTCTGGTCTCTGCCAAATACAAGATTAGAGAAGCCGTGGGAGTGAGGCAGACACCAAAGCAGAAGTGCGGGTCTGACACGGGCCTCGCCTGCACTGTGCCCTCAGTCCAGGACCCTCCCCACACCCTGAAGTTCAGGGGCCAGTGCGACAACGCAGGGACTGATGGGTTCAGCAACCGCAGCCTTTCACGGGAGAGGTGAGGCTCAACTGGCTTGTCGACTTGGGGAAGTGCTGGAAAAACTGCCGAGGGCTGTCCAGCAGAGTGTCGTCAGGTGAAAAGTGTGGTGATTATGGAGCCACACAGTGTGCATCTGCTTAAGCAGATGGATCTATATGTCGGAGGTAGGGCCCCAAGAGGGCTGGGATGTGGGTGACATTCCGGGGGACTCTGAAAATCAGCGACCGAGGGCCCGCAAAGATGTGAGACCTTGGTGCCTCCTCACAGGGCTGGCTGAGGATCACTGCAGCCTTCTGGAATACTGGGAAGGACTGTGCCCAACTTGGCAAACCCTGCTCTCACTCAGCCTGGCCCACAGCACCCATGGGACCTGAACCAGCAAATCACAGGCACGTTCAAAGCTATAACCCAGGAATTTCCTGGCTCTCTCTCTCCTTGTGTTTATCTGTCTGTCGTCTTCCTTTCCATTTTTCCCATCGTCTCCTTATCTATGACTCTCTACTGCCCATCCGCTAGCTCCCCGCTCAGCCATCTCTCCTTCCACTCCTCTTTCCTTATCTGTCCATCTCTTTCTCTCCATCCTTCATGTTAGATTTCCTTAAATAGATAAAAACATATACGTCCTCTTATATTCAGACCTTAGATACAATTTAGATTTGCAACTGAGTGCCTGCTCAGGGGAAGCAGGGTGGGCAAAGGCGAAAAGTGCCAACCTCAGAGGCTCTGATCTGTATCATGGAGACAGATATTTGGGGAGAAAGAAATTCATATGGATCTGCTCCTATCTTTCCATTTTTAAAAGATGCAGATTTAGAGGCACCTGGATGGCTCAGCTGGTTAAGCATCTGCCTTGGCTCAGGTCATGATCCCAGGGTCCTGGGGTCTCCCTCTCCCTCTGCCTGCCACTCCCCCTGCTTCTGCTCTGTCAAATAAACAAATAAAATCTTAAAAAAAATAAAAAGATGCAGATTTGTAGAACGTTAGCTACAGTCACAACCCCCCAGCCCTGGATCAAACCATCCAGCAGAGTGGGTGTGGCAACATCACTGGCCATAGGGATCTCCCGTCTCCTTCATGGAGAGCACCCAAAGCTGGCCTTTTGGGCTGGGCTTCCAATGCTGAACCAGAGGAGCCAATGCAGCTCTCCTCAGCCAGTCTCTGCTAAGAGACTCTGCTCCCATTCCCAGGCCTGTTGATGGAAGGGGTCGAGGCAACAGGTCTGTGCCCTGTGATCTGCCCCAACACCTGACTGGCACAGGGCTAGGCACAGGACCCAAGCTGAGCCAATCAAATTCTTTCGCCCAATAATATGAACCAAGAGCCAGACCTCATGAAGGTTAGATCAGTGGTTCTCAACATGCAAACAAACAAAAGCATGCATTAAAATCACCTGGAGAGCTTGATAAAACACAGATTGCTGGGCCTCATCTCCAGAATTTCTGGTGCACCAGGTCCGGGATGGGGCCCGAAAATGTACATTTCTAACAAGTTTCTGGGTGCTCCTGCTGCTCCAGATCCAGGCACACTTGGAGAAGAACTGAGGTAAATAACGTTGAGCCCAGGAGTGGTCAGGTTGTGAAGACTCGAGCTCACAGTGGCACACCTAGCTTAGGTTGCCGGGTGGAGGCGCTGGAGGCCAGACCTCGGAGAGTGCAGGAACAGGAGCCCTTGGCCCCAGACACACAGGAGGCTGAGCAGCGCTCCAGGTCTCTCGCAGCTTCCTCGTGAGGCCTCCTTTCCTGGCTACCATATACCCCCCACATGAAGAACGCTTTCAGAAGGCTGAAGCCAAGCATCTGAAATGTACCTGAGGACGAGTATGGTGGTCCAGCATGGTGAGCTGCACGTATGTCTGCAGTGTGAGGCCCCAGCGACAGGCATCACGGTACATCAGACCCTGCACAGGGGAAAATGCAGCATGTTACCTCAAAGAGCTCTAGCTGTAGGACTCTGGTCTCTTCAGTCACGGCCATCTCGTGACAACCCAATGGGGTTGCAGTGAGGCGAGGGATGAACCCAACGTGGTCACAAGGCTCTCAGGACAGTGGACAGGCACCAGGGCAATGACAGGACAACTAAGTAATGGCCATGAGAGGAGCCTCTATGAAGTCCTCAGGGAACACTCCATCAGTCAGGGTTTACAGGGCCCCCTGAAGTCACTTCTCCAGCCAGCAGTCAAAGTGAGCCTGTTAAACCTCAGTCAGCTGGTCACTCCTCTGCTCAGAACCTTCCAAGGACTTCCTGCTACATTCAGAACAAAATCCAAAGCCCTTACTAAGGCTCTCAGGGCCCTAGGAAATCACTGCCACTTTCTCTTGTCTAGTACCCTCCTCCCTCTGACTCAATGTGCTTCCAATCACGTGAGCCTCCTGAGTGTTCCCCCAAACACCCAAGCATGACCCCACCTCAGGGCCTTTGCATTTGCTGTGCCTTCTAACCACTCTTGCTCCAGATACCTGCACTGCTCCCTCTATCCCGATGTTTTAAGTCTGCGCTCCAATGTCACCTTAGCAGAGATGCCTTCTCCAACTATCCTATCCAAAATAGCAGCCCCGTGCCCGTCATTCTCTCTTGCCTGTACATAAAAAACAGTCCATGTTCCATATTCCACTTGCTAATAATCTTAAATTCTGCCCTTTTCAGCATTTTTGCTTTTTATTTTATTCCCCTCTCAGTGCTAATGAATGAAAATCTAGTGCTCTGCCTAGAAAACTGTGGATTCCTGCCTGCAGGTGAAAGAAAATCGAGACAGGAGAAACCCTCCTTTTTGTCTGAAGTCTGCACACGTGCACGCGCGCACACGCACACACACACGCACTTTCCTGCATCAGCAAGCTGATTCAGATAAAGTGATGAATTAAGACTTCCCAAAACTATCAAACTCGCCCTTCTGTCCAGAGTGAAAATATGTGTCAAGATATCTAATTCTTGGGATCCCTGGGTGGCGCAGCGGTTTGGCGCCTGCCTTTGGCCCAGGGCGCGATCCTGGAGACCCGGGATCGAATCCCACATCAGGCTCCCGGCGCATGGAGCCTGCTTCTCCCTCTGCCTGTGTCTCTGCCTCTCTCTCTTTCTCTCTGTATGACTATCATAAATAAATAAAATTAAAAAAAAAAATATATGGTCTTTCTATTTGGATAAATAATTCATTTCGGATTCTTTATTAAAAAAAAAAAAAAAGATATCTAATTCTTTAATATTCTGTGTTATAAAACTGTCATTGGAAATGCTCTTGTGAGACACCCGGGTGGCTCAGCAGTTGAGCACCTGCCTTCGGCTCAGGGTGTGATCCTGGAGTCCCGGCATTGACTCCCACATCGGGCTCCCTGCATGGAGCCTACTTCTCCCTCTGCCTGTGTCTCTACCTCTCTCTGTCTCTCATGAATAAATAAAATCTTAAAAAAAAAAAAAAAGAAAGAAAGAAAAAGCTCTTTGTATCATGGAGCCTCAAACTCCTGAGACTGGGACTGTGTCCTGTGAAATGTCATCTCTGAGCCCTAAGGTCTATGACCTAATTGTCTGACCTAATAATCCAGTCCTGGTTCCCAAAGAATATGAGTGTTTCTGAGGCTTCTTTGTTATGTCCAAAGAGAATGACTGGCATTCCATCGTCTCCCACATGCATGGAGGGGCAACTCTTTTTATGTCTCTAAGATTCTTTATTCAAAGACTCGAAGAGTCTTTGCCTTATTTAAATAATATCCTTTTGCCTGCATTAGATGTTTTCGTAGTTCCTATCACCACCCACCAAGTCATACAGCAAACTGTCTTCTGCCTTCTTGCACCAGAATATTAGGCCAACAGAGCAGGAGCTTGGAGGTGCTCACTGCCCTAATGCCTAGGACAGTGTCCGGCACATGGGAGGCATGCAGTAAATATAGGTAGGATGAATGAATGAATGAATGAACGAACGAACGAATGAACGAATGCCTACTAAGTGCTTCACAGAATGCTATGTTCTAGCAAACTACAGTTACCAAGTTAGACACAGTCCCTGCCTCTAGTGGAACTCAGAGTCTAAAGAGCCACACAAGGAGATGTCACTGGTGTTGCTGGAAACGAGGAGATGATAGCACAAGCTCCTTAGTCCGTGGGTCAGACCGTGATCTGTCATTTGCCAATGGTATCTCCTCAGGCAACTTATTTAAGCCACAGTTCCCTCACCTGAAAACTAAAACTAATCATCCCTCCATCACAGGCATGAGCCCAGAAGCAGCATCCGTTTCTTCAGCTCCCTCTTAGCAGACTTAAACCCCACCCCTCTCTTTCAAGCAGCCAGATCAGAGCATTCTCCCTGGGGCAGAAAGGGGAAGGGGTACAAGCAGAGCGTAGCCCCTGCTTGCTAGGTCCACCCAGACCAGGCTGGTCCACCTGGCTCCAGTGTGAGGCAGATTTAGCCCCAGGACATTGCCAAGTGCTAACCCAAATCAGAGGTTTGCCAAGGAAGCTGGTTACTCAGAGACGGGTCCTAGGGCCGGGCCTGAGGAGACCTCAGTTCCAACAGGTTCTTCTAGGAGAGGGCAGGGCTGGAATGAGCAGCAGGAAATAGACGCCCCTGGTAGCCAAGGCTGACCACTGGGATAGGTCTGGGACAGTGGACCCCGTGATGTGCAAACGCCCAGCCAGGCCTCAGAGACCTCTGACCTCAGAACACAAATACGCTGTCATGTTCCATCTGTCCCCTCCCTCTTTTCCTCCAGGCCAGCTTCGAGCCAGCAAAGGCCTGTGCAGGGAGGGGGCAGGCTCAGGCACCAGCACCACCATTCCCAGCACTGAGGTGGAAGCGGGCAGTTAACGCAAGAAACAACACACCCACCAGAAGGCTATGGCCACGGACATTTCTCCACTTGGGCACCGGTTCCTGTAACACCTGCAAGAAAAGAAAACATCAGAGCTCTGCTATTCCTCAGGACACGGGCTCCCAGGGTGGACCGAGAGAGCCAGGCAACCATCTCTGTGAAGCCACAACTCCACCAGAGTGGCTTTCTCACGTGACCTGAGGACACTGTCCTTTCCTGAATGCAAGTCTACACACATGCTGCCCTTCAGCTGCCTTGGGAGCTCCCTCCCTTCCCTGAGGGCAAGGCAGTTCATTCGATCTCTCCTCCATGTGCTCTATCCCAGCCCGTACTGTGCCCATGTCAGGCTGGCCAGACAGGAGACAGAAGCCAAGAGGGAAGCTACTTGCAGCACTTCCAGCTGTGGCCTGAAGCCCAGCTGCCCTGCTGGGGGCTCTCCTATGACCTCAGCAATTTGCAGCCCCCGCTCCACTTCCTCCCTTGGGTCTCTGCATTGGGCATGCAGACAGTAAGAGTCACGTTTCATTAGTTCACTTCCTCAACTGTGCCAGAGCCTTTCTGGGGGTATAGGTACATGCTAGAAAGGATTTAAATGGGGTTCTTGTGGCCAAGATTTTGAAAGTACCTGGATCCATCCAGGGACCTGAAAGGGCATGTAAGCAGGTTCTATAGGTCACTAAAGACCGAAGGAAAGCAATGTATGGGACCCAGGAAGAGTAACTCCCCCTACCCTTCTACTCCCCTGACTAGAGGCTGGTCACAGGTGGCCCTGACCTGTGCTCCATCTATGGCTCTACCATCCAACACTTATTGAGGACTCACTGTGCTAAGTGCCATGCTAGGCAAGAGCAAACCCACCTCGGTCCCTGCTTTTTTTTTTTTTTTTTTAAGATTTATTTATTTATGAGAGACACAGAGAGAGAGGGGCAGAGACATAGGCAGAGGCAGGGAGCCCGTTGTGGGATTCAATCCTGGATCCTGGGATCACGCCCTGAGCCGAAGGCAAGACGCCCAACCTCTGAACCACCCAGGTGTCCCTCAGTCCCTGCTTTTATGAAATTTTAAACTTGGGGCACCTTGGGGTGCCTGGGCAGTTCAGTGGGTTGAGCGTCCTACTCTCGGTTTCAAGTCACATCATGATCTCGCGGTTGGGAGATGGAGCCCCACATGGGCTGCGCACTCAGCAAGAAATCTACTTGAGATTCTCTCTCTCCCTCCCTCTCAGCCCCTCCCCCTACTCAGGCACACTCACTCGTGCTAAGATAAATAAATCTTAAAAAAAACAAAAAAACGTACTGTGAGAAGCAGACCTTAATCAAATCATCACAGAAATCACATATTTTCAAGCCCTGAGAAGTAGTATGAAACAAGGGTATAGAAGGACCAGAAGAATCTACACCAAGAAGGGTAACCTAGCTGGGGAGGTCAAGAGCAATGAGCTGAGATCCAAAGGTTAAGTGAGCCAATGAAGTTCTTTACACTACAGAGGTGTGGTCCCCAGAGCCAGTGAGCCCAGGCTGGGATCTGGCTCCACCACATGCTAGCAGTGTGACACTGGCCATTCATTTACCTCACTGAGCCTATTTCCTGCTCTGCTACCGAGGGAATAATTGTACCTACCTCATAGAGACTACTCTCAAAAGACTGCAAAGTCAATTAGACAGTAGAATGAAGCCTTAACACAGTGCCCAGTATATAGTATTATCCTCATTAGATGCGGACTCTTGTTATTATTATTTCTGTTGTTGTTCCCTGGCTCCAAGGTCTTAGCTGAGAACATAAGTGCTCCTCAAATGCCATGCAGAGTCACACTACTCAGGACAGGCATGTCAGGAGTCCCTAAGACCCCTGCCTCCCCAGGTGTGATGACCCACTAGGAGGATGCACAGGACACAGCACATAGTGGTATTCACAGCTAAGATCTGTACGGGGAGAGGATACAAAACAAAATTGGCAAAGAGAAAAGAGTGGATGGAAAAAAGTCTGCAGGGAGACCAGGCACAAGTTTCCGAGGGGTCTCTTGCAGGGGAGTCACACAGGAAGCAGTTAACTCCCCCAGCAGCAAGCTGAGACACCACGTGTGAGGTCGTGTCTACCAGGGAAGCTGGCCTAAGCCCAGCAGTTCAGGGATTTTATCAGAGTCCACGCATGTAGGCAGGCTCTGGCCGGCACATGCAAAAATTCCAGGCTCCCAGAAAGAAAGCAGGTGTCCAGGATAAACCATATTGTTTGCACAAGCAGTTTAGGCACAGAGAGTCATTTTTATCAGTTAGGAAATGATGGAATGCTCCCAAAATCTAAGTTCCCACACGCCAGCCAAGGGCCAACGTTGCATATGAGCCTGTCTGAGGACAGTGGTCTTGGGCCTGCAAACTCTTTTCTGTACAAATAAGATGAGGGCTACAGAATGTTTATTCTTTTTATCAAACCATAGGCACATATTTTTTAAAGGATTTATTTATTTATCTGAGAAAAAGAGAGAGAGAGAGAGAGAGAGAGAAAGGAGGAGGGGCAAAGGGAGAGAGACGAGCTGACTCCAGGCTGAGCAAGGAGCCCATGTGGGGCTCGATCCCAGGACCCTCAGATCATGACCTGAGCCAAAATCAAGAGTCGGATGTTTAACCGACTGAGCCACTCAAGTGCCCCTCAGACCATATATATTTTTAATAGAAGTAAAAAGCAGAGAAGGGAAAGAAGGAAAGAAAACACCTCTAAACGTATGAAAATTATAAGATCTACAGTAACAAAAAAGAGCCAAAATTGAAAAAAAAAAAATGACACCATTAAACTAAAATCTACCAAGAAGAAGAGTCAGGGTCTTAGTGTAGAAGCACTTCTCCAAAATCTACGAGGTTATTCTGACTGACTGGGCTATAAATAAACTAGAGATTACGTTAATTGGCTACCCATGCTAATATTCCCCAGCCTGGACACAGATACGTCGGATTAACACTGCAACATTCCAGCCACTCTTACCAGCCTGACTTCCTTTCCACAGTAGACCCCTCTTAAGCCGACAGGAAGCCTATGCCCACAGTGTCCAACACAGTGGCTATGAGCCACGTGTAGCTATTGCAAACTTCAAATGTGACCAGGCCAAATTGAGATACACCATACGTCTAAAATACATTCCAGATTTCAAAGACTTGGTGTGAAAAATAGAATACAAAATAGCTCATTGAGGGACACCTGGGTGGTTCGGCGGTTGAGCACCTGCCTTTGGCTCAGGTCACGATCCTGGGATTTTAGGATCAAGAACTGCATCAGGCTCTCCACGGGGAGCCTGCTTCTCCCCCTGCCTGTGTCTCTGCCTATCTCTGTGTGTCTCTCATGAATAAATACATAAGACCTTTTTAAAAACAGCTCATTGATGATTTTTATACAGATACATGCTGACATAACATTTAGAATATGTTGTATCAAATTAAATATTCTTTTGGGATTTGGGTTTTTGGGGGGTTTTTTTTAGTAAAACTATTAGGAATTGTATATTACCTATGTGGCTTGCATTATACTTCTATGGGATACAGCTGCTCTACACCCTCTATAAGTCACTTCCATCCAGCTTTTCCAGGTTGTCTTGAACCCAGTGTAGAGGCCATACCTCAATGTCTGTTGTGTTGGAGAAGAACTCCAGGCACGTCGTCTTCCCGCTTGCAATATTGCCCTCAACACAGATCTAACAAAAGATAAATGCACATTAGAATAAAAAATTAAGCACTGAGGGGAGTATCAGGGAAGAATTTCTAGGGAAGGGCTCAGGTGAAACAGCATAAATGATTCAGTTCAAGTCCTCAATGTGCACACAAAATTTCCCCCATGAGAAATTTCCAAGGTCCCACCATGAGCAGTGGGAATCACAAACTGATTCCCACTCTTGGTGGCTGGCTCCAGGCCCACCACGGATGGCCACCAAGCCACCGCCCGCCTAAAATCCCTTCCTAGACCATACACAGTTTGCCGTGCCCACCATAGCTCTGCCCTTCCCTAGCTCAACCCCTCAGACTATTAGATTTTAGGTCCAAGTGTCCTGCCTCCTTAACCAGAGTACCTATGTGTTATGTGGTACCTAACTCACTGCTTTACACAGGAAAACATGGACTGGAAAGTAATCGTGCAGGAGAGGGCTTGGTTGAGCACCTTGCTTCAGGTGCTCAACCTGAAGGTGGGTAACGTAGACCATTACCACACTTGACCATGACAGCTAAGCAGTGAGTCCTAACATTTTCACAGAAGAGAAGAATGAGGCTTGTAGAAAGGACTTAAGCAGAAAGGACAGCTTGAACCTACCCTGCTCACACTAACTGAGAGAGGGCTCACAGCCATCAGGGCACAGTGACCTATAAACCCAGGGGGGAGGGGCACCTAGGTGGCTCAGTGGTTGAGCATCTGCCTTTGGTTCAGGTTATGATCCCAGGGTCCTGGGATCGACTCCTGCATCAGGCTCCCCATGGGGAGACTGTTTCTCCCTCTGCCTGTGTCTCTGCACGAATAAGTTAATAATATCTTTAAAAAAAAAAAAAAAGACAGACTGGAGGAAGGCAGAGAAACATGGGCCATGTAGATAGCTTGCCCAAGTCAGAGGGCTTGGCCAAGGAAAGAGATGGAAATGCACATAGGTCTGTTAGACCCTTTTCATGACCCCAGGGAAGCCTGTCATCCCCTACATAACCCACGCGGGGTCACAGGATGCCGTCTCACCTTGCTCCCCCCACTATAAACTCTGCCAGTCACCTGTGAACGTTCCCTCCCACCTCGATGCTAACAGGATGCTAACAGGTATCTGGGAGACCACACATTCCCACTTCTACAGATGCCAGCCCCCCTCCGGGTCCGGGCCCCCAGCTCACTCCCTCAGAACAAGAAATGGCAGAAGGAACCTAACAGACACACAAAAGGCAGATCCCATCAGGGCCCTAATGTATTTGTTGTCTTATTGCTGTTCTTTAAGGGAAAGGACTTTTTCTCTTCCTAGAAAGCGTGGAAGAGCTCAAGTTAGACATTGTTATGCAGAGACTTGGTTCCTTTCCTGTTCACTGCAGGGAACAGAGTGATTAGAGGAGACGTCATCCAGAAGTTCCAGTTCCTATCCTGTGGTGGTGACTGACTTCCCGTTGCAGCTCAGCACAGATATTCCGACTTCTGTCCCATGGTGTCCTCTGGGCACCTCAGTTCGTCAGCTCCCAGCCCCCACATACGGCTCCTCTTCCTGTTCCAGTCCTCAGGAGAGGCTGCGCCATCCACCTCTCAACACCCCGGGGTGCCTCCGGCCCTCACCCAGCAACTTCTCCAGGCCCTGCTTCCCAATCATCTGCAGAACCTGGCCTGTCTCCCTAGCCCCCAGTTAAGGCCTCTACCCTACACAGCTGGAGCAGCCTCCCATTGGCCTCTACACCTTCCAGTCTGGCCCAGCAGTACCCCTCAACCCCACCCATGGTCCACCACTATCTCTTCCCTTTTTTTTTTTTTTTAAGATTATTTATTTATTCATGAGAGATAGAGAGAGGCAGACACGTAGGCCAAGGGAGAAGCAGGCTTCCTGTGGGGAGCCTGATGTGGGACTCGATCCCAGGACCCCAGGATCACAACCTGAGCCAAAGGCAGAGAGACACTCAACCACTGAGCCATCCAGGCATCCCTCACCACCATCTCTTCCGGAGAGGCAAACCAGATCACATCCGGTCGAGTCTTTTAGGGGCCCTAGGTATTGGGAACCTGTCTCCAGTCCCTCCTCGCCAGCTCTCTGGGGACTGACTGGAGTCTCGGGCCTGCAGGTTCTCTTCCTTCTATGACTCACACTTGCAACTTCCTCTGCTCCAACATTCCTGCCTCCCCTTTTGCTTCATTTCCCAGGATGCTTCAAGGCTCCCCCAGGCTCCCCTCAGTCCCTGTCCTCTGGAAGCCCTGCTCCCTACTCACAGCCCCCAGAATCACTGCTATTCTAGAACTACCAGGGTCCTATTGATTGCCTTGCTCCCCATCAGACCAGGCACTCACTAATGACAGGGGCTGTTTGGTCCCCAGGAACTCAGAGGATTTGAATGATTAAGAGTAGCCCCAGGCCTAAATGCAGGCTACATGCCACCTCCCATGGACTTACTTGCATGCCTGAAAGCACCCCGGATAGGCCTGGCTCACATCAGTGCTAGCTCAATTAATAGCACAATAATGCATCAATTCTCAGCCAGCTCAACATAATACCCCTTCTCCCTCTGCGATGCCTATCATCAGAACCCACCCCGCCTCTCATTTCAACACATTTCCACACATCTCAAGTGTTTCTTTTTCTTTTTTTTAATGTATTTATTTATTCATGATAGACATAGAGAGAGAGAGGCAGAGACACAGGCAGAGGGAGAAGCAGGCTCCATGCCGGGAGCCTGACGCGGGACTAGATCGTGGGACTAGATCCCGGGACTCCAGGGTCGCGCCCTAGGCCAAAGGCAGGCGCCAAACCGCTGAGCCACCCAGGGATCCCCCATCTCAAGTGTTTCAATCATCGATCCCCTTCATGCAACTTTACTCCTTCCCAGGCCCTTTCCATCACCCTAAATACCCCAGAGGGCTTACCCAGCCTCTCTGCCCTCTGCAGATCCCAGCCAAGCTATTCCTGACATCACCCACCAAACCACTCCCTCCTGATCCACAGAAGCTACCAACTTCTAGCTCCCTCCAGGAACTGAGCCTCTGGATTGACGGTGATCAAAATGTTGCTCCCTACCCTAGCCAGCTAAAGGCTCCAATGTCTGCATGAGCACGTCCAGCTGGGCCTTCTTTGACCTTAAACCCCATACCAGCCCCAGGCCCTTAAACCCCACAGCTGGCATCTCAAAGTCACTACACTGGTACACTGGCTGAACCCATGTCTGTGGACCCCCACGGATTCTCTCTGAAACCCCCATGCACCCCACTAGTCTCAGCACTGGAGGGCAGGGGGCAGGAGTCAGCAGACTTGCCCTCACAGCCAGGCTGCCACCCACTAACCCAAGAAGGTAAGCATTTTTCAAATCCTTTTGTAATCTTTCATCAAGCTAACAGTCCAATCCACCTAAAGGCTATGAATACATGTAAAGACTCTTGATAAGGATACTAGAACCTGGTAACAGGTGGCCTCTGGGAAGGGGGTCTGAGGCCCGGGGGTGAAGACAGACTTCCTCATCCGCGGAGTTCCTCTTATATTTCTGTTTTTAATATGTGCACATATTCCTTCTCTCAGCTCAGCGCTCCCTCTCTCTCCCTCCCTATATATATATAGATACAATCTCCCACTCTGTTTACATACATACAATCCTACACTGGGGCATGCACATAAAAGAGGGACTTACCACTGACTTTTTCTCTTTTTCATTTTCTCTATCTACAAAAGAAAGAAGTCCATGTTTAAAGTCAGCTTTGAGTAATTCAGTCTTCTTTGTCCTAATTTTGGAAACCACCACAGAAACAGTAATATTTATGCTTCCTCCCTGGCCTAAGCCTGTCTGTCATCGACATGGGAGTCCCCCCAGGGGTGGACGGAGGCACACCTGCCACTGCTCTCTACCTACACGCGAGACACACTGCGCAGGGGCGGCCCCGGGCCTGTTGGCACCGCCGGGCCCCAACTGTGCTCAGCTTTTTTTGCACTCGGTAGGTCGTACTTTCCACTTTCCATGCATTTCATATTTACGATCCTCACAGATGGGTCCGGCAAGTCAAAACACAGGGTGGCCTCCACAGGGACCCCACGGCTAAGAGTGGGCAGCGTGCGTGGGTTTCGGGGCTGACATCACACGGACGCTGGAGGTGCCCCGCGCGGCCCAAGACCAAAGAACGCTACACCCTGGCTGCGACCGCGGCGGTTCCCCGCTCGGAAAGGGGCAGCCTCCACCCAGTGGGAGCAGGAAGTCAGAGACTAAACCGCCCCCGCCCTCCCCGGACTGCGGACTGCAGCTCCCGGCCTCCGTCTTCCCCAAGGCCAAGAGCGGGACCCGGACGGGAGCAGCCCCCCGCCCGCGGGGGTGGGAGGGTCTTTCTGCTCTCCGGAGCCCCCTCCCCCCACCCCCGCCGCCCGGCTGCCCGCCCCACCCCCTCGCAGCGCCCGGGCGTCTGCAGCAGGTGCAGCAGGTGCAGCAGGTGCAGCAGGTGCCGAGGGCCGCCCCCAACGCCCCCCTCCGCCCCCCTCGGCCCCCTCTGCTCCCCCTCCCCCAACGCCCCCCTCCGCCCCCTCTGCTCCCCCCGCCCCCTCCGCCCCCCTCGGCCCCCCTCGGCCCCCTCTGCTCCCACCGCCCCCTCCGCCCCCCTCGGCCCCCTCCGCTCCCCCCCGCCCCCTCCGCCCCCCTCCGCCCCCTCTGCTCCCCCCGCCCCCTCCGCCCCCCTCGGCCCCCCTCCGCCCCCTCTGCTCCCCCCGCCCCCTCCGCCCCCCTCCGCCCCCTCTGCTCCCCCCGCCCCCTCCGCCCCCCTCGGCCCCCTCCGCTCCCCCCGCCCCCTCCGCCCCCCTCCGCCCCCTCTGCTCCCCCCGCCCCCTCCGCCCCCCTCGGCCCCCCTCCGCCCCCTCTGCTCCCCCCGCCCCCTCCGCCCCCCTCGGCCCCCTCTGCTCCCCCCGCCCCCTCCGCCCCCCTCGGCCCCCCTCCGCCCCCTCTGCTCCCCCCGCCCCCTCCGCCCTCTATGCTCCCCCTCCGCCCTCTCTGCTCCCCCCGCCCCCTCCGCCCCCCTCGGCCCCCCTCGGCCCCCTCTGCTCCCCCCGCCCCCTCTGCTCCCCCTCCGCCCCCCTCGGCCCCCCTCCGCCCCCTCTGCTCCCCCCGCCCCCTCCGCCCCCCTCGGCCCCCTCTGCTCCCCCCGCCCCCTCGGCCCCCCTCCGCCCCCTCTGCTCCCCCTTCGCCCCGCCCCAGGGGTAGTTTCGGGTTCCGGCAGCCGCGCAGGGAGCGAGAGCCGCGGCCCGGAGCTAGGGAGATCCGCGTTACCGCGAGGCGGGGCCCGGCGCGGCGCCCCCCGCGGCCTTGGGCTCCAGGCGGGGCTCCCCGGGCCCTGGCGTCGCGCCGCCCGGGCCCCCCAGGTCCGCAGCGGCCGCAGCAGCATGGCCCGGCCCACCCCGCGGCCCGGAGCTTCCTGCGCGAGGCCGCGAGCGCGCGCCGCCCCCCCCCCCCCCCCCCCGCGCCCGCCGGGCCCGGCTCTTAAAGAGACCGGAGCTCGTTTCGCCCTCGGCCGGAGGAGGGAAGCAATTCCAGGCGACGGCGGAGCCCTTTGCAGCCAGGAAACCTTGCCTCTAACGGGGTGCCGGCAGGATGAACCGCCGATTTGGGGCGGGGGAGGAGGGGTCGGGATGGCCAACAACACCCCCAAACCGTGGCTTGATTAATGAGTGGTGCTTACTTAATTGGCACGTGTTCCCCCCAGGCACTTGGCACACACTTGGGGGGTCATTTATTCTTCCCAACAATCCTGCAAGTGGGTATTGTCACTCCCAGAATCCTAGCTGAGCTGATCCTCCGAAAACTTCGGGAACTTGTTGAAAATGATCAGAAGTATTCATTAAGGGGTGAAGCTGGAACTCAAGCCAGCTTTCTTGCCTCACAGCCTACGCTCTTTCCTCCAAACTTTGACATTTCCAGGGTCTAGACTGTCAATGTATTAGATGGCTCAAGAAAGTGTTAAAAAACACAAACAAAAAACAGACAACAGGCTCAAATAGAGTTTGCTTATGCTAAGCACCCCCCTCCCCCAGCCAAGACTTAATTATTATCTTGTTTCCAGAAATGGAAGCTAAGGCCAGTCCATCAGAAAATAGCCTGATCAATACTATTTAGTTTGGCTGCTTGATATACCCCTGCCATCCCCTAAAGCAAAGTAACCTTGCAACAACCAGCCAGCTTTTTTGCCAGTGTAACTTTCTTCTTCTGGCTTCCTTTTGCCTATAGGTCTTTTATCTTGTACAGCTCTTTGGAGCTCCCTTCTATCCACTAGATTGGATGCTGACTGAATCAAATTTTGTTTAAATTCTTTTTTTTTTTTTTTAGATTTTATTTATTTACTCATGAGAGACACAGACAGAGAGGCAGAGACACAGGCAGAGGGAGAAGCAGGCTCCACGCAGGGAGCCGGAGGGGGAACTCCATCCCCGCTCCCCAGGATCACACCCTGGGCCGAAGGCAGCGCTAAAACGCTGAGCCACCCAGGCTGCCCAAATTTTGTTTAAACTATTAAAAATTAATATACCTCAGTTTATCTTTTAAGAAAGGCACAACCAAATTCCAACCGAACAGACAACTAGGGGTGGGAAGGCAGTCTGTAAATCTCATCTATAGTCAGGGAGCAAAAATTCAGCCCAGGTGTGAGGCAGATGGGGTATATATAATTCAACAGGCCCAGGCCCTGAAACCCAAGCTGATGCAGTAAGAACTGTGTGGGCATGCCCATCCTAGTGCTTGGGTGGAAGCATTTCCTACCTTTCTCAGAAATACAAGATGCTACTAGGACAGAGAAGTCATTTGCGAGAGGGTTCACTCAGTCTCTAGCTCTACCAGAAAACCACAACCCCATCTGACGCTTTCTGTAATACCTGCCACAGACCTAGCACAGGGAAAACGTGTCCTCCATAAACTTCAGGATTAAGTTCCACGTGTTTGTGACTTGGGGTGAGGCTGTTGGATCAGACTGTGATCCCCCGGGGGCAGGGGCAGGGCAGGAGGCCCAGGCCATTGATTCAGAATACACATATTCTACATCCAGTATGTGCCAGACCCTGGCAACCCTTCAGGGAGAGTAGCGGATGGTGGCAGGCTCCTGCTTTTGTGCAATTTATATTCTTTTTTTTTTTTTTAAGATTTATTTATTTATTCACGATAGACACAGACTGAGAGAGAGAGGCAGGGACACGGGCAGAGGGAGAAGCAGGCTCCTCGCAAGGAGTCTGATGTGAGGACTCGATCCCGCATCCTGGGATCAGACCTGAACCAAAGGCAGGTGCCCCCCCGCTGAGCCACCCGGGCGTCCCGCAATTTTTTTCTTAAGATACATGTCAGCTAGTGTTCAGTGCCATGAAGGGAGAGTGATGGTGGCCACTCTAGCCGGGGTGACCAGGGGAAATCCTGAGTTGGTGTTAGAGATGCTCAGCGTCCCGGGGTGGCCCTGCAAGGGGTTCCAGCGCACCCCCCATCCCCCGCGTGCACACCCCTCCGGAAACGCTCCCGGCAGGGAAGCCTGACAGTGCGAGGAGGGCGGTGCTGGGAGGAGCCCCCCACGTGGCTCCCCGCCGCACCCCGGAAGTGCCCCAGGCGAGCCCCGGCGGCGAGCGGCCGGCCCCCGTGAAGCGCATGCGTAGGAGCGCGAGCCGCGGGGACGTGCGCATGCGCGCGCGAGGGCGGGAATCCTGCGGGCGCCTCGCGGCGGGCGCGGCGGTTGCTGTGGCGGCGCGAGGCCCGGCGGAGCGGGGCGCTGAGGCGGCGGCCTGAGGGGGAGAAGCGCTGCTGCCGCGTCCGCAGGCGTGATGTCGACGCTGAACCTGAAGCCGAAGCACCGCCCCTTCTGCTTCAGCGTGAAAGGCCACGTGAAGATGCTGCGGCTGGTGAGGCCGGCCGGGCCGGGCGGGGCGTGCTGGGCGTGCGCGCAGGGCCGCGGGGGACGGCGCCCGGGCCAGACGCTGTGCGCCCCGAGGCCGCTCCTGCCCGGGCTTCACGGACGCGCTCGCTCGGCCCAGGGAGCCGCCTGCCGCGTTGGCCGCACCGGGTCAGAGGGACCGAAGGGCTGCGGGGGGGGGGGGGGGTCGGGCGGGGACCGCCGCGGGGCCGGCAGGCGGCAGGGAATCCCGGTGCGCGCTCTAAGAAGAGGAGAGGAGTCGAGGCGGCCCCAAAGTCTTGGGCCTCAGCAACGGGAAGGACGGAGCTCGCACCCCCTGAGCGCCCGGGTGCAGCCGAGGTGGGAAGACGACCCGACGCTTGGCGATTGTCCTGTGGGCAAGGCGTGAGGAAACAGGAGCTGAACGACGGAAGACCTCGGGGAGCCGCGGGGCAGCGCTTTTGCATCTTTTTTGAACATTTTATTTATTTATTTATTCATGAGACAGAGGAGGGGCCACAGGCAGAGGGAGAAGCAGGCTCCACGCAGGGTGCCCGACGTGGGACTCGATCCCGGGACTCCAGGATCACGCCCTGCGCTGAAGGCGGCGCTAAACGCTGAGCCACCCGGGGCCGCCCACGTATTTGCATTTTGGAAGTTGTCCCCTAATACCTTTGTCCTGGTAGCTCAGGGAAGATACTAAAGGGCTGTAGCTGTAGGGATGAAGAGGGGATGGGTTCCCAAGACGGTTAGCATTAAATCAACAGGACCCGAGGATTGATAAATTGTGGGGAGTGGGGAGGAGCACCGGTAACAGAATTCATTCTAGGGTGGGTGACGGGATAGAGAGTGGTGTGAACGATTAAGGGCAAGGAGCAAGCAAGATGAGCCCAGTTTTGGATGCGGTGAGTTGGAGATTCCTGTAGGTATTCACTTAGAGATTGCAAATGACGATTTTATGTGTGAGATGTTGAGGACTGACTTGGGACACGGACCCACGCTTGTCGACCGAGTCATGAACAGAAGCCAAAGGAACGCCAGCATCTTAAACGGATGGTGACAGGAGAGAAGCCCACCAAGGGAGAATCGCTGCAGGGGTATACGGACTAGGAAAAAGTGACGTGCAAAGAAAAACAGGAAAAAGACAGGCAATGGCAATTAGGCCATGGGGGTCCCATAGGATAAGAACTAAAAAATGTTCATGAAGTTTAGTAATTCTGAAAAATCCTTGAGCAAAAGTAGTTTTCAGAGTGGTGAAGAAACGTGTGAGATATCGGTGGGATATTTAAAAGAGAACTGGAGACAAAGGCTAAAAGTAATGATAAAAGAGCTGTAAATAATGGATTGGGGAAGAACCTAGTGTGACTGAAATCATAGGAACTTTTAAGAAAATAGATTAATCACCAGTGTCAAATTCCATGGTGCAAAAAGTTGACAGAGGATGGGGGCCGAAAAAGTAACCCTAGATTTCATGATCCATGAACTCAAGACTATGGTTCAGTAGAGTAAATGAAGTGGTTTGAGGTGAGATGTTGCTAATCGTAATTATATTAATTAAAAAGAACGGCTTATTTAGTTACTGGTTATATTTGCCACATACTCAGACCAATTTAGAAGTTTAAAGGTAGCTATTTTTAGGCTAATAAAGTGATTGAAAGAATTATGAATAATGAGCCTGTATAGATTTAAGGTTTAAAAGTGAGTGTAGGGGGGAATCCCTGGGTGGCTCAGCGGTTCAGTGCCCGCCTTTGGCCCGGGGTAGAGTAAATGAAGTGAGTCCCACGCGACCGGCTCCTGGCATGGGGCCTGCTTCTCCCTCTGCCTGTGTTTGCCTCTCTCTCTGTGTGTCTAAAGTGAATAAATAAATAAAATCTTTTAAAAAACTTAAAAATTAAAAAAAAAATAAAAAATAAAAGTGAATGTAGGGCAGCCTGGGTGGCTCAGCGGGTTAGCGCCACCTTCAGCCCAGGGCCTCATCCTGGAGACCTGGGATCGAGTACCACGTCAGGCTCCCTGCATGGAGCCTGCTTCTCCCTCTGCCTGCATCTCTGCATCTCTCTCTCTCTCTCTCTCTCTCTCATGAATAAATATTTTTAAAAAATAAAAGTGAATGTAGATGCTACCAGCTAACAGACCAGTCATAAAAGTCTAGCCAGGGGAAACTTTGACAAAACCATTTTCCAAAAATATAGAGATTTGGGGTAGAGCTGTAACATGACAGCTTCTAAGAACATGACATTGACAGACTCCCTGAGACCTATCAGCTTATTTTTCCTTTAGGTCACTTAACATTTCTGTGTTTTATATCATCTTCCTTTGGAAATGAGACTGAATTATATTATCTTCAAGGCTTTTTTTAACTCAAAATATTCATCAATTCTGATTGCATTCTATTTAGGTTAGAGAAAATATGTAAAAAGTGAAGCATCAGTATTGTTGAGAGTTTTTTTTTTTTCCCTTTTCTCCCCCACAGGGTTCTTCAGAGAATTGTTTTTCTCTAACAATTTATTTTAAATTTTTCTCCAATATTTTTCATGGCAACCTTCTAAGTGTAAATTTGACAGTAGATTCCAGATTACTAAGAGTTAAGGAGTGATGATGAGCAGATGGTAAGGAATTACACAGTCACTATACAGGTGTTTTTGCAAAGCGTTATAGAGAGAAGTAGAAAACAGTTTTCTTTGGGGACCAGGATGAATGGAAGGCATGTGTGTGTGTGTTTTAAGAGAAGAGAACTTGGATATGTTTGTATTATGATAAGGAAAGAAGCCAGTGAGGAGAGATTGGAAGGTCTGAGAGAAGAAAAAAAAAAGATATGTAGTAGGAAAAGATGAAGGGAGAAAGTGATGGTATCAAGGAAAGTGATGGTATTAGTTGTACAAGTGGAATGACAGAGAGGGACGCCTAGTCCCCTAAAACACAAAAAAAGGCAATATCCATACATTTTAGTAATTCTCCTTTTAGGTGTGCATATATATGGCATAAACACATTTATTACTTTAGAAATGATCATTTTTACAGCTTAAACTTGCATTCAGTAATCATTGAATCTTTTTTTTTTTATCCTTATAGGCACTAAATGTGACATCCATGACCTTTTTTATCATTGCACAAGCCCCTGAACCATACATTGTCATCACTGGATTTGAAGTCACTGTTATTTTCTTTTTCATACTTTTATATATTCTGAGGCTTGATCGAATAATGGACTGTTTATTTTGGCCTTTGCTTGTAAGTGCTCAGTTTTACTATTAAAATTAACTAGTTTTTTTCCCGTCATAGACATTTTTAAAAACTAGTCTTTAGTTTTTTAAGCCTTTATGGAATGTCTGATAGGCTTAAGAAAGAGGAAATCTACCCACTGCTACCATATTCTGTGTTGTTACTGGTGCAACCACAGAGCATAAATTCTCCTCTGAGCTCCCACCTACCAGTAGATGGGACTGACCCTTCTGTTAGGAGAATTCACTTAAGTGTTTATCTTCTAAAGAAATTTAAATTTAAGATTATGCTAAGAAAATTATAGAGAATTCTTAATCTTTATCTCCCTTTTAAGTACGTATTGAGATGGCTTCAAAATTGGGGAAAGAGATGGAGGCAGATACACAAGTATCCAAATCTTACATATCTTGGATCTCTAAATGGAAAACTAAAATAATCTGGGAAGTGAAGTACAGGGTTATCTTACGTAAGAATGTCTGTAATAATTAATGCTAAATAATTAACTCATCTTATACAACCTTATTTAATAGCATATGAACTTACCTACTCTACTTACAGCATTGAGAATAACTGCCCAGTAGAGTGCCTACATGGTTCTGAAAACAGCCAAAATAGGCAAGTTGAAGATGCTAGTTAAGGTGAACATGTCCCTTTAGCCTGGACTATTTTCCAGTTCTGGGATGAACTGAATGACCTTACCTCTCTCTCCTGTTTTAAGTTTTGTCCCCAGCATCCTGTTTCTGTATGTCTCCCTCCTAAGGCCCCTTGCTACCACTCCCACCTTTGGCTGGACTGATAGCTGCAGTTAAGTCTTCCTCTGCTGCACTTGTCCCATCTTCCTGGATTCCAAAGTGTTGATATCCAAGCTAGTAACCCCTATTAAGAAGGGAGGAGTTTAGAGCTATTCTCAAACCATAAGCATGCCTTCAAGTGGTACCTTCTAGAACCACCTTCAAAGGCCAATGATGAACATTTCAAGCTAATCACAAGCTGAAAAAGTCCCAAAAGGAGAAATCTGGGAAATAGGATCTTCATAGCAATTCTCTAAACTTCTACTTGATCACACTTTTAGAGCTGGATTTGACTGGAGGGAAGTCTAGGAAAAGAGATCACAATGCCCTCTTCAGCTGGACCTCAGATTATATAATGTCCTTTAGTAGCAGAAAGAGCTAGGCTAAATTATTCTAGGAATTTCTTCAAGGACATAAGCATGGTCCATATCCTCTTTACTCAACAAGTTGTATAGTTGCTCTTCACATTCTGCTTTCTAAGGTTAATAAATCTAATGCATTTTAGTATTTTTTCTCCAAACTATAATTCTCTAGAATTTATTATAGACCCTAGCAATAAACTTGGAGCCCTAAGCTTAACAAACTACACTGAGAGGGCGAGTGGCCTATGTGTAGACTGAAATTTAGTTTCCAGTTCTCTGAGGATCAAACTTTGCTGAGAAATGGTGCTACGTGGTCAACTATGGGATTATTCCCTTATGAAACCCAGATTCCTCTCTGTTCTTGATCTAGGAGAATCATTTATTCAGCAAGTGTTACATGTCTGCTAATCCCCAGCTTCTGTAATGTGTTCTTTGATAAAATACAAATCTTATGACTGTGAAATTTTCAATGTAGCCAAGAAGCAAGACAGATGAGTAATTCAGTAATAGGTAATAGGTGCTGGGATAGATGCGTACCCAGAATCATAGGGAGGCATCCAGCCAGGGAAGGGAACCAAATCATCATAGGCTTTCCTGAAAAAAACTATGCCTGAGTCGAGGGCTGAAGGATTAAAAGTAGTTAGTTAGCAGGTATGGGGATCAGAGGGCTTTCCTGGTAGAGGAAGCAGTATATGTGAGAGTCTAGGGGAAGGAAGAGCATGACGCTCCAGGACCTGCCTGTAGTTCTGAATGGATGGGATATTGAGTTGTGGAAGAGAGGGGGCAAGAGTGGAGTCTTGAGAAGCAGTAGGAGGTCAAAGCATTGCAAGCCTTTATGTGCCCTGGGTTTTAACCCAAAGGGCATTGTAAGCTTTTCAGGGGTTTTAAATGAGAGTCACATGAGCAGCTTGCAATTTAGGAAATTGCCATGGGCAGTGTCAATAATGGCTTAAAGAGGAACAAAACTAGACGTAGGTCTCAGAGACCACTTAAAAATTTGGTTCTAGAGATCCAGGAGCACGGTTACCGGGCGGGCTGGGTCTATGGTCGCTCTGCGGGCTGCTCTGCCTCCTGGTGCTTTTTTTTATCAGGGCAAGCTGTGTTCCATGGCAGGGAACTTTTGGCAGAGCTCCCATTATTTGCAGTGGATTTTGGATAAACAAGATCTGTTGAAGGAACGCCAGAAGGACTTAAAGTTTCTCTCAGAAGAAGAGTATTGGAAATTACAAATATTTTTTACAAATGTTATTCAAGCATTAGGTGAACATCTTAAAATTAAGACAAGTTATTGAACAGTCTATTTCAAGAGATTCTATGCCAGGTATTCTCTGAAAAGTATAAATCTTGTATTAAAAAAAAAATCTTGTGTTAATGGCTCCTACTGTGTGTTTTTGGCATCCAAAGTAGAGGAATTTGTAGTAGTCTCAAATACAAGATTGATTTCTGCTGCTACTTCTGTATTAAAAACTAGATTTTCATATGCCTTTCCAAAGGAATTTCCTTATAGGATGAACCATATATTATAATGTGAATTCTATCTTTTAGAACTAATGGATTGTTGCTTGATAGTGTATCATCCTTACAGACCTTTGCTCCAGTATGTGCAGGACGTGGGCCAAGAAGACATGTTGCTTCCCCTTGCATGGAGGATAGTGAATGATACCTACAGAACGGATCTTTGCCTACTCTATCCTCCTTTCATGATAGCTTTAGCTTGTCTACATGTACCTTGTGTTGTTCAGCAGAAAGATGCCAGACAGTGGTTTGCTGAGCTTTCTGTGGATATGGAGAAGATTTTAGAAATAATCAGGGTTATTTTAAAACTGTATGAGCGGTGGAAGAATTTTGATGAGCGAAAAGAGATGGCAACTATTCTTAGTAAGATGCCAAAGCCAAAACCTCCTCCAAACAGTGGAGAGCAGGTTCCAAATGGAAGTCAGAACTCTAGCTACAGCCAATCTTAAAACATTCTGAAGAATTCCATAGTGGACCAGTTGGAAATAAACCATTGGACAGATTTCAGTTATGTCTTCAATGGAACACAAATGAAAATGAATAGCTTGCTTCTGTCAAGCATATTGGGAAGTGATTTTATTTTTGCAAAATAAGTTTTTCTTTACCTAATTTGATTCTAGTACATAATTCATTAAAATTGATTATAATTGATTATAAAAGCTTGGAAAGGTTCTAAGGGGACCTACAGACAGTCTTACATAGATATTTCAAAATTAATAGCTTTTGATTAGTATACTTTTTCTTAATTTGGATAATAGAAATTGTAGCTTTTTATTAAGCCAAGAAACATAAAGCATAATTTGTTTAAAATTCTCTTTGGTCATTGAAGGACCAAAAAAGGACATAAAAAGTCAAATATATGAGGGTTTTTTTTCCCTCCTTAAGTTAAACTTTAAAACTGTATTTTAGGAATCAAATCTTACAAAATCCTGGAAGATTTTGGTAATGATGTTGATAATTTCAGGGAAATTAATCAAGTACCTATTGTAAAGTACATTTTATTCAATAGTTTTAGTATCTTGCCATGGAAGATACTAGCCCAGCCTAGCAGAAAAGTGCATATGTATAGCATACCTTGACATTTTAAAAGTTATTATTAATTCCATAACCATTTTGAAGTGCTGGGCAAACTTTAAAAAAAATCCTACATGATGTTCTTTGCATTTGATTCACAATTAGGCATTTTGAAAACTAATTGGATAAAACATAATATGGTTGAAATTTGGTAACATTTTAATGTTAATTTTTACTCTGCTGTGAAAAGTTTTTTTTTTTTTTAAGTTTTTTATATTACATCACACCCTAGTTTATTTTTGTGTCTTAGTGTGGATTTACAAATTTACTACAGGTATCTTGAGCCAGGAACACAATCAGGTTTCAGGCCAGTTTGATACTGGCTGTTCTTAATTCTCATGAGTGTAGGACTTTGAACTAAATGTTGTGTCAGTGGGACTGTGCTATCTGTGGAACTTAAAATAATCATTTTCTTCAGATTTGAAGGAGAGTGATAAAATTTGGAGTCATAGGATATTGATGTACAATTTAAGGATTAAATTTTTTATAAATCAATTGTGAACAATGGATTATTAAATTAAATGTTGACTTCCTCGTATAAAATTTCAAGAATAAAAGTAAAGTTCTCCAGCTAAAAAAAAAAAAAAATTGGTTCTAGGGACGCCTGGGTGGCTCAGTGGTTAAGCGTCTGCCTTCAGCTCAGGTCCTGATCCTGGAATCTAGGATTGAGTTCCACATCGGGCTCCTTGTGTGGAGCCTGTGTCTCCCTCTGCCTGTGTCTCCGCCTCTCTCTCTCTCTCTCTCTCTCTCAAATAAAATCTTTAAAAAAAATTGTTGGTTCTGTAATCCAGGCATGAAAATTATAAAAGCCTGAACTACAGTGATAACAGTAGTTGTAGAGAAAGGGTTAACACAGTGATAACAGTAGTTGTAGAGAAAGGGTTAACAGGGTAGAATTGATAGGACTACGTACATAAGAATTAAGAATATCTGCCATTTAAGTATCTTGAGATGATAATGATATAGGAACTACAGAAAGAAGAATAGGTTTAAGGAAGGGCCAGGGAGAGGAATGTAATGAGTTCAGTTTGAGAAATACTAGGTTTTAGTTGCTTATGTAATGTTCAGATGGAAATACTCAAAACAGGTCTGAAGTTTGGGAGAGAGGTATTAAAGCTGCAACTTTGGAAGTCATCACCTTGTGATGGTAGATGAGCTCCGGGACTGGCCTAAATGGCAAAGAAAGAATGGAAAGCAAGCTGAAGGTAAAACTGGGAAATGCCCACATATTGGGTGAAAAGGAGGAGGAGCCAGAGAAAAGCAGGAAAGAATGCAAGGGAGACCCATGTCATAGAAGGCAAGCGAGGAAAGCATTTCAAAAAGGAGTGGTGAACACTGGCACATGTAAAGAGAGCAAAATAAGTCCTGGAAGAAATAAATATTCACAGACTGTATTCCTGGAGGTCCCTTGACCAAAATGGTGTCCCTCAAGTGGACAGGTGACCAGAAAGCTGAAAGTATGGTTAGACTGAACAGAGGAAGAGAAACAACCATAACTAGAGGGCTGCTGCATTGAGGAAAGCTAGCCAGGGACAAAGAAGGTTAATGAACAGAATAAGGTCCCTGCAGAGTGGTACACTCCCTAGAACCCACTTTTACCCATAAGCCATTCATATACACTTTCCTGAATTACTCACAGGAGGCAGGGCTGTCTGTCTGAAGTAGATGTGTGGCTGCCTTGAGGCCAGCAAAATATCCAACACAGAGGAACCAATGACAGTCTGAATATTTCTTGCAAATGAGAACTTTTTCTTCCTACATGCATCTAATCTTTCCCGGTCCCCATGGAACTCTTCCTTTTTTTTTTTTTTTTTTTTGAGAGAATGTGAATGAGGCAGAGGGATAGAATTTCAAGCAGATTCTGTGCTGAGCGTGGAGCCCAACATGGGGCTCTATCTCATGACCCTGAGATCATGACCTGAACTGAAATCAAGAGGTGAATGCTCAACCTACTGAGCCACCTATGCACCCCCATTTTCTTTTTAATAACCACATTTCTAAATTACCAGTTTAAGGTCTAATATTTGTATATTAACAATACATTCCTGCCTACAGTTCCCTGTAAACAGATATAAATCATTCCAGAATAAAGACAGTTTACCTTTCCCACACTATACATCCATTCAAAATGCTAGCTTAAAGCCATTGTTCAGAGGGCAAAGCTTTGTTTCTAGAAATCACTAGAGAAATGAACTACATGATCAGAAATAATAGCATAATCAGCCAGCCATTGCATGCAAATGTATGAAAGTTTTTTCCTGAAAATTACTACTTTCTGCCAAGTGGGTGCAGCTTTTTTATGAATTGCATTAACTGCATTTTAGTAACATTATAAAGTTGTCTGATTTACAATGTAAACAACTCCACATTTTCTCTTAGCATTCTGTATCATTCTGTTATAAACCTTCCACACAATATATCATCCAGTCCCAACCAGATGAGTTCTCCTTCCAACTGCATTTAAATAAAAAGGAAAGTCTAAGTAGTTAGATGATTGGTATATCATAGGTCAAGAAAAACACTAGGCATTGCTGTAGACCAAATGCAATATAGGCATCATTTTACTGTGGCACTTGGATTTCCTAAAATAATTTTTAAAACCACTAAATTTAATAAAATGAAAATTTCAAAATCTCTAGGCAGCTGATTTATTTTTTGGTGATCTTCATGTAAAGCGGACCTTGCTATTCTGTGTTTTAGGATATTATCAACTCAGCGATAGCAGCAATATTCATGATAATCATATCTGTGTTGGCACTGTTACCAGAAACCACAACATTTATAGTCCTTGGAGGGGTAAGTATAGGTTTTTCTGATTTCTTGCTTTAGGTTTAATTAGTATTCAAATTTCCTTGAAAAATAGATACAAGAACAGAAATCTACACTGTATTCATCCTTGGGGCTGTTAGGTCAGTATATAGTCCCTAGTGGCTTCATATTTTTTGTGTGAGTACATGTCCTGATTAACATGGAAGAATATGATTTCACCCTAAAACTGAAGTTAACCAAGCTGTAGTTCCTATATATTCTGCATCAATATTCAGGGCTAGACTAGACTGATCTGTTACATTTAGCTCTGAGAAACCTGATGTCAAGCAGAAGACCATGGATGAGTCTCATAGCTCTCCCTTTTAAAGAAAAGGCTACATACCACTTGTTAAGGTGAGACAGATTGCTCTGAACTCAGTTTTGTTTCGTTTTGTTTTTGTCCAGATCTTTCTTCAGATGGAATATAAGATGTCTCATGACATGGTGGTAGGAAGCTTTATAACTAAAGAATTTATTTTGAACTTTACTTGAAGAGAAGCAAGCCAGTTTAATCAGACTTTATCCAGGAAGGCAAGCCAAAATAAATAAGAATCAAATAATTGAGTTTTAGTTCCATCTGATACTCTTCTGAAATTTCTTTTTTTTTTCTTCTGAGATTTCTTATAGGAGGTTCAAAATCATTTGGCTTTTCTAGATTCTGATCTAGAGATGTGAATCAGAAAGTTCTTAAATAAATCTCCCTCCTACTTCCTTGTCTTTCCATAGTATGGGCCATTTAGGAGAACTAACCATTCTCAGATAGCCATGTATGTCACAGTCCATGGTTTTTCATCTCCTTATTAAGCTCCAAGCAACTTCATAAGGGATAAGAATTATTCTAGAAATGAAATAGTGCTATAATAGCAATTTCTTTTTCAATATTGCCCTGGCTATTTGGGGTCTTTTCCAATTCCACACAAATCATAAGATTATTTGTTCCAACTCTCTGAAGAAAGCCCATGGTATTTCAATAGGGATTGCATTAAATGTGTAAATTGTCCTGGGTAGCATTGACATTTTCACAATATTAATTCTTCCAATCCATGAGCATGGAATATTTTTCCATCTCTTTGCATCTTCCTCAATTTCTTTCAGAAGTGTTCTGTAGTTTTTAGGGTATAGATCCTTTACCTCTTTGGTTAGGTTTATTCCTAGGTATCTTATGCTTTTGGGTGCAATTGTAAATGGGATTGACTCCTTAATTTCTCTTTCTTCAGTTTCATTGTTAGCGTACAGAAATGCCACTGATTTCTGGGCATTGATTTTGTATCCTGCCACACTGCCGATATGAGTTCTAGCAATCTTGGGGTGGAGTCTTTTGGGTTTTCTATGTACAGTATCATGTCATCTGCAAAGAGGGAGAGTTTGACTTCTTCTTTTCCAATTTGAATGTCTTTTATTTCTTTTTGTTACCTGATTGCTGAGGCGAGGACTTCTTGTACTATGTTGAATAGCAGTGGTGAGAGTGGACATCCCTGTCGTGTTCCTGATCTTAGGGGAAAGGCTCCCAGTGTTTCCCCATTGAGAATGATATTTGCTGTGTGCTTTTCATAGCTGGCTTTTAAGATGCTGAGGAATGTTCCCTCTATCCCTACACTATGAAGAGTTTTGATCAGGAATGGATGCTGTATTTTGTCAAATGCTTTCTCTGCATCTATTGAGAGGATCATATGGTTCTTGTTGATAATGATCTATCATGTTGATTGCTTTACGAGTGTTGAACCAGCCTTGCATCCCAGGCATAAATCCCACTTGGTCATGGTGAATAATCTTCTTAAAGTACTGTGGGATCCTATTGGCTAGTATCTTGTTGAGAATTTTTGCATCTGTGTTCATCAGGGATTTTGGTCTATAATTCTCCTTTTTGGTGGAGTCTTTGTCTGGTTTTGGAATTAAGGTGATGCTGGTCTCATAGAACGAGTTTGGAAGTATTCTATCCCTTTCTACCTTTCGGAACAGCTTTAGTAGAATAGGTATTGTTTCTTCTTTAAATGTTTGATAGAATTCCCCTGGGAAGCCATCTGGCCCTGGACTTCTGTGTCTTGGGAGGTTTCTGATGGCTGCTTCAATTTCCTCCCTGGTTATTGGCCTGTTCAGGTTTTCTGTTTCTTCCTGTTCCAGTTTTGTAGTTTGTGGTTTTCCAGAAATGCGTCCATTTTTTCTAGACTGCCTAATTTATTGGTGGATAGCTGCTCATAATATGTTTTTTAAATTGCTTGTATTTCCTTGGTATTGGTTGTAATCTCTCCTTTTTCATTTGTGACTTTATTAACTAGAGTCTTTTCTCTTTTCTTTATAATAAGGTTGGCTAATGGTTTATCTATCTTATTAATTCTCTCAAAGAACCAACTCCTGGTTTTGTTGATCTGTTCCACAGTTCTTCTGGTCTCTATTTCATTGAGTTCTGCTCGAATCTTTATTAACTCTCTTCTTCTGCTGGGTGTAGGTTTTATTTGCTGTTCTTTCTCCAGTTCCTTTAGGTGCAAGGTTAGCTTGTGTACTTCAGTTTTTTCCAATTTTTTGAGGGATGCTTGTATTGTGATGTATTTTTGCTGTATCCCAAAGATTTTGAATGGTTGTATCTTCATTCTCATTAGTTTCCATGAATATTTTTTTAAGAAGATTTTATTTATTTATGAGAGAGAGAGAGGCACAGGGAGAAGCAGGCTCCATGCAGGGAGCCCGATGCAGGACTTGATCGCAGGACTCCAGGATCATGCCCTGGGCTGAAGGCAGGTGTTAAACCGCTGAGCCACCTAGGGATCTCCCTCCATGAATCTTTTTTTTGTTGTTGTTGTTGTTTTTTTTTTTTTTTTTTTTCCATGAATCTTTTTAATTCTTCTCTAATTTACTGGTTGACCCTTTCATCTTTTAGCAGGATGATCTTTAACCTCCACGTGTTTGAATTTCTTCCAAATTTCTTCTTGTGATTGAGTTCAAGTTTCAAAGCACTATGGTCTGAAAATATGCAGGGGTTAAGAACTGATTTGTGACCCAGTATATGGTCTATTCTAGAGAAAGTTCCATGTGCACGTGAGAAGAATGTGTATTCAGTTGAGTTTGGATGTAAAGTTCTGTAAATATCTGTGAAATCCATCTGGTCCAGTGTATCATTTAAAGGTCTTGTTTCTTTGGAGATGTGCTTAGAAAATCTGTCATTTGCAGAAAGCACTGTGTTGAAGTCTCCCAGTATTAGTGTATTATTATCTAAGTATGTCTTTACTTTGGTTATTAATTGATTGATATACTTGGCAGCTCCCACATTAGGGGCATAAATATTCATGATTTGTTAGGTCCTCTTGTTGGATAGATCCTTTAAGTATGACATAGTGTCCCTCTTCATCTCTTACTACAGTCTTTGGGGTAAACTTTAATTTATCTGGTATGAGGATTGCTACTCCAGCTTTCTTTTGAGGACCATTTGAATGGTAAATGGTTCTCCAGCCTTTTATTTTCAGGCTGGAGGTGTCCTTAGGTCTAAAATGAGTCTCTTGTAGACAGCAAATAGATGGGTCTTGTTTTTTTATCCAGTCTGAAACCATGAGTCTTTTGATGGGATAATTAAGCCCATTCACGTTCAGAGTTACTATTGAAAAATGTGAATTAAAAAAAAAAATGAAAGATGTGAATTTAGTGTCATCATAATACCTATTCAGTCCCTGTTTTTGTGGATTATTTCTTTGGGCTTCCTCTTTCTTTTACGGGGTCTCCCTTAATATTTCTTGCAGAGATGGTTTGGTGGTCACATACTCTTTCAGTTTCTGCCTATATTGGAAGCTCTTTATCTCTCCTTCTATTCTGAATGTGAGCCTTGCTGGATAGGGTATTCTTGGCTGCATATTCTTCTCATTTAGGACCCTGAATATATCCTACCAGCCCTTTCTGGCCTGCCAGGTCTCTGTGGAGATGTCTGCTGTTAATCTAACATTTCTCCCCATATAAGTTAGGGATCTCTTGTCTCTTACTGCTTTAAGGATTTTCTCTTTGTCTTTGGAATTTGCAAGTTTCACTATTAAATGTTGAGGTATTGAATGGTTTTTATTGATTGGGGGTGGGGGGACTCTCTCTATGTCCTGGATCTGAATGCCTGTTTCTCTCTCCAAGTTAGGGAAGTTCTCAGCTATGATTTGTTCAAATATGCTTTCTGGTCCTCTGTCCCTAACACCAATTAAACATAGATTTTTTTCCTTCTGAGGCTGTCATTTATTTCCTTTAACCTTTCCTCATGGTCTTTTAATTCTTTTTCTCTTTTTTCCTCAGCTTCCTTCCTTGCCATCAACTTGTCTTCTATGTCACTCACTCTTTCTTTTACCTCATTAACCCTCATCGTTAGGACCTCCAGTTTGGATTGCATCTCATTTAATTGATTTTTAATTTCGGCCTGATTAGATCTAAATTCTGCAGTCATAAAGTCTCTTGAATCCATTATGCTTTTTTCCAGAGCCACCAGTAGCTTTATTATTGTACTTCTGAATTTGCTTTCTGACATTGAATTTTAATTCAAATTCTGTAACTCTGTGGCAGAGAGTACCATTTCTGATTCTTTCTTTTGTGGTGAGTTCTTCTTTCTAGTCATTTTGCTCAGTGAAGAGTGGCTAAAAACGAGTTGTACTTATTAGAAGCGCAAACTCTTCTCTCTGTAGCATTCCAGCTGTTCTCTCTTTAACTCTCAGGTCGAATTTGTAGGTTTTCAGGATGATTTGAAAGTTATCTAGGTAAGCTGGTGGGGACAGGTGATTTGGAGACCCTACTCTTCCGCCATCTTGCCCCGCCCCTTAAATATTTTTTTTTAAACTTACGAATAAAAAAAAAGATAATCTTATCCCTCTGCTATGGAGAAAGAGGAACAAGGCATAGGATTTACAACTGACCCTTGAACATCAATCCCCCCACACACACTTGAAACTTTTTAAATTCTGACTTCCCAAAAACTTAGCTACTAATAGCCTACTGCTGACAAGAAGCAGTAGAAAGAAGAAATAGAAATAGAAATAGAAAATATAAACAGTTAACACATATTTTCTATATTATATATATTAAACACTGTATCTTACAATAAAGTAAACTAGAGAAAAGAAAATGTTATTAAGAAAGTCATAAGAGAAAATACATTTACAGTACTGTACTATAATTATTGGGAAAAAATTCATATGTAAGAGGACCTATGCAGTTCAAACCCATGTTGTTCAAAGGTCAACTGTACTTTTACTCATTTGCTTATTCATTCACTGATTCATTGTTTAAAAATATGCACTTTAGTAGATGCTGACAAAATATAGAGTTGTGCTGTCCAGTGCAGTATCCACTAGCTACATATGACTACTGAGCCTGGGAATGTGGCTGGTCTGATTGAGATGATCTATACATTTAAAATATACACTGGATTTCAATGACTTACCAAAAGCTGTATAACATTTCATAATTCAAAAGCTGTATAACATTTCATAATTTATGATATTGATGACATATTAAAATTATATTTTGGATAGACTAAACAAAATATGTTATTAAAATTAATTTCACTTGTTTTTTGTTCTTTTTAATGTGCTATTAGAAATTTTTAAATTATGTGGCTTACATTGGTGACTCACATTATATTTCTTTTGACAGCATGGACTAGAACATGAGCCCACCTTATCCTCAAATTGCTTAGAGCCTAATACAGAGAACAGAAATGCAAACAACTGTATATAAGCCATTGATAGAGTACTGCAGGCCACAAAAAAGAGAAAGTAGCTACCTTGCTCTGTCAGTAGAAATGCAACTTCCTAGGAATAAAGGGGAGACAAGGGAGATGTTTCCAGGTAGAAGAACCAGTAACATGCAGAGTACCAGAGTTATGGAAGGATAGGTAGGAGGTACTTTTTGTGGTCAGAACCTAGGAAGCTGAGTTTGAGATTCAGGATGGAAAATGGAATGGTATCTAGAGCCAAGAGGCCAGACTTCCTGGCCATTGGATGGAACTGACCAAATAGCATGCAAGGTATATTCTTCTTTTCTAGCCCAGGTGCCAGCTCTCAGATAGCCATCAGAGTACCTAAAGACCAGGTTCTAGTTTATTCCCTTTACCTTTTTTTTTCTCCTGAGGCCTCTTTTAGAATCCCACTCTTAAGTGGATGTAGCCTAGCCTTTAAGAGTTCACTTTGGATCATCTTATCATTCCAGTTCTCTAAAGTGTTTATCACAGCTACAGTTGCAATGATTTAATCTTGAGCTGGTGTTAACTTTGGCCCTTTCTTCAGTAGAGTTTGTAATAAGTAAGGCAGTTGAACATTGAGGGCAGGTCAAGAGATCCCGACAAGTATTAATTTCAGAGCCCACACCACTTCAATATTATTTCTGCTCACCTAAGTTATCTTTTCCCTTTCTCTAGGCAGCTAGGGAACTTGAGAATGAGAATAAAAGGATCCTTGAAGTTTCCTCCCAGTTTAGCATTAGGTGGAAGTGGATGGAGCAATCTCAGTATCCTAGCAGGAGAGGAAGCCAGTGGGCGGACCAAATAAAACCTGTGTGAATGATGGAGGTCCAGACTGCCGGGACAGCAGTGACAAAGTGTGTTTGTTTCCAGGTGTTTGGACTCCTAGTAGCAGTGTGCTGTATTGCCGATGGGGTCCTTATTTACCGGAAGCTTCTATTTAATCCAAGTGGTCCTTATCAGAAACGTACTATTCATGACAAAATATAAAAGTTTTGTAATTTTATATTACTTTTTAGTTGATCCTAAGTATTAAATATATTTTTTTATTCTTCCACCTATTTCCGGTGGTTGTTCTTTTAATCTCAATATGGGAACTGGAAGAAGAGATGTGGGAAATCTGCCCAGCGCTCACCAATACTGTCACTTCCAAGTGAGCGCCGGTAGCACCAGGACCTGATCGGGTTGGATTTTCCTCCTCCTGGGCCTGGGTGGCAGAGAAGAATGCATCCAGACCTCCCTAAATGGTCTCCGGAGCCCCCTTCCTTGGCTTGCTGGCAGCATGGGGGAGTGGAGTTGCAGGGATAATAAGTTCCAGGCTAGGCAGTGACATCGCAATCAGGTAGTGACGAGGGTGGCCAGAGGGCCGGGTTTGTCCTCGGGCAGCGAGAGCTGAGTGCGCGCGAGGGATAGGCGGCCGGCAGCCGTTGGGGCACGCTGCTGGTTCCCAGGGGCCAGACTGACGCCGCTGTGCAGGCTCAGAGCGGCAGGGCCAGCCTGACACAGCCAGGTCCCGGGGCCCACCATGGATGCCAAAACCACCAAGACCCCCACAGGGAGCTTGCAACAGCAGCGTCCCACACGCCCAGGAGCTTCCACAGCTCCAGTGCCACCACGCCCTGGGCCGACGGTGCAACCCTCACGCTCTGGGTCGGGGGCGGCGCCCTCTCGCCCTGGGGCGGTGCCCTCTCGCCCTGGGCCGACGGTGCAACCCTCACGCTCTGGGTCGGGGGCGGTGCCCTCTCGCCCTGGGACCGTGGCGCCCTCTCGCCCTGGGCCGACTGTGCAACCCTCACGCTCTGGGTCGGGGGCGGCGCCCTCTCGCCCTGGGATGGCGGCACCCTCTCGCCCAGGGCCATCCAAGCAACCGGAGAATACAGGACCCAGGATGCAGCAGGGTGCAGCCTCAAGGATACCCAAGGGCCAAGAGAAGTCCTCCATCCAACAGCGTGCTGAAGGACGGGCCAAAGTCCCGCTCAAATTCAGGGACAGCTTCAAGCGTTTTTTCTTCTCGCCCAAGGGGCTGTTGAAGATCCTGAGGCTGGTGAGTAAAGAGCTGGTGCTGCAGGGTGGGTGCAGCCTTGGGGAGTGAGTCTCAGGGGGCGCCACCTGCGGAAAGACTTCCATTTGCCTCACCTTTATTTCCCTTCTTCACTTGCTCCTTACCCCACTCAACCCTTATTACTAAACCAGCGCTCCTTTGCTGGTCTTACTTTATATTTCTCACATTTCCCCTCACAAAGGGAATTAGGGAAAGAGTGAAGATAAGAGCAGAAATGTATAAAATAGCATACAAAACTCAGAACTGTCCAAAATTGATAGAACTGTCCAAAACCAGTGGCAAGTATAACAGGGACAAAAGGGTGAAGAGAAGACATATATTTAAAGTTATGCACCCGACAGGGAAAATAATCACAAAGGATGAAGAAACTGAGAGGATCCCTAAGAGTATTTTGCAAAACAAATAAACCTAAATGAAATAGCTTATTTTCTAGGAAAATATAATTATCAAAACTGACCCCAGAATTGAGAAAAACCCAACCAGACCTATGTAAACAGAGTAAAATGAGACTTAGTCAAATGAGTATCTTTCAAAAATATATCAGGGCTAGATTTTTTTATACATTAACTCTTTCAAACTTTCAATAGGATGTAATTCTTTTTTTTTTTTTTTAAGTGTTTTTTTTTAATTTTTTTTTTTTAATTTTATTTATTTATGATAGGCACACAGTGAGAGAGAGAGAAGCAGAGACACAGGCAGAGGGAGAAGCAGGCTCCATGCACCGGGAGCCCGACGTGGGATTCGATCCCGGGTCTCCAGGATCGCGCCCTGGGCCAAAGGCAGGCGCCAAACCGCTGCGCCACCCAGGGATCCCAATAGGATGTAATTCTGATACTATTGAAACTTTTTCAAAGAATGGAGAAAAAATAAGCCCTTCTGAATTATTTTTTCAAAGTAGTATAGCACTGATATCAAAAACTGACCAAGTCAGAAATAGAAAATAGAAATTTCACTTGTATCAAAGCAACAATTGATCAAGTTTTGGAATATAGGTCAGGTCTGGGGCCAATGACCAAGAAAGAATTCTTGAGACATCTTTGGTGCAAAATAGTGGTTTTATTAAAGCACAGGGACAGGACCCATGGGCAGGAAGAGCTGCTGCCCCAGGCCTGTGAGCAGTGGCTGATTATATACCTGGGAGTTGGGAGGGGTTTGAGGATAGTGTACTCCCTAAGGAATTTTGGAAGCAAGGTTTCCAGGACCCTGAGTGGGCCAGCTATTGTTGGGAAAAACTCATTCATTACTGTCTAATAAAACCTGTCAGGAGACCCTTCAGATGTATATCTGAGGGTCATGTGCTTGGGGGATGATTGCCAACAGTATCTTGAAGGGTTTAGAGATAAAGGAAATTTCTAAAGGAGTTTTTATATGTTAAAGTTGACTTACAGGATCCTGGGGGTCTAAGATGGCCTTTTGCCCTTAGCAAAGTATAAACATCAAGGCAGTTGAATCCCTAGAGGAATGAATGTCCCTCTGCCTGTTTCAAGAATTTGTCAATGTGCTATCCTGAGCTTATGCCTTGTCCTCAGCTAGTCTTCTGTTCTCCCATCACAAGTATTAATATATTAGCAGAAAATTTTCATTAGTACTTTTAAAAAATACACTGTGATGATTCAATATTAGGACTTTATTAAACTAACCCAACATATTATAGGTAAAAGGAGAACAAATTAGGAGATTATATCAAATAAGGAAAAGAACACATTTGACAAAATTTAACCTTCACCTCTGATTGCAAAAAAAAAAGAAAGACCATTAAAATAGGAATACGTAGGTACTTTATTGACATTATAAAAATAAACCCAAAAGTCAGCATCATATATAATTAAACATCAGAAGTATTCCCATTAAATGAGGAACAGGGATCCCTGGGTGGCGCAGCGGTTTGGCGCCTGCCTTTGGCTCAGGGCGCGATCCTGGAGACCCAGGATCGAATCCCACGTCAGGCTCCCGGTGCATGGAGCCTGCTTCTCCCTCTGCCTGTGTCTCTGCCTCTCTCTCGCTCTCTGTGTGACTATCATAAATGAATAAAAATTAAAAAAAAAATAAATGAGGAACAAAGAGGATGCCCTTATCAATACTGCTATTCAGTATTTTCTGGCACTGCTAATTATCACAATTAGACAGGAAAAATAACGGTTGAAAAGAAAAGGCAAAATATATCATTTTTTTCAACTGATATCACTGTATTTCTAAAAAACTCAAAATCAACTGGGAAACAATTTAGAACAAGATAGTTTCTACTGGGATCCCTGGGTGGCACAGCGGTTTGGTGCCTGCCTTTGGCCTAGGGTGCGATCCTGGAGACCCGGGATCGAATCCCACGTCAGGCTTCCGGTGCATGGAGCCTGCTTCTCCTTCTGCCTGTGTCTCTGCCTCTCTCTCTCTCTCTGACTATCATAAATAGATAAAAAAAAAAAAAGATAGTTTCTACTAATTTAGTACATGATAAAGGTTGAATTTCAGATAAGAGGGGATAATACTGGTGTTTCCCAATAAATGATGTTGGGATAATCATCAACCACTTGGAAAGAGAAAAGTGAGGAGCTCTACTTCTTTCTATCAAAATCCATATATCCTTGTATATACTTCTTTCCAATATGAAATATACACTGTGAACAGTGGTTATTTTTCAGGAGCTAGACTAGGGTTGGGTTGAGGGAGAAGAAAGAAACGAGTTATTTTTCATTCTTCCATACTTAATTTGCACTTTTATTGTTTCCATGTATTATTTCATTGCTTGGAAATATGAGAAATTTGACCAATAAAATGTATGTGCAAAGCAAAAGAGGCAAGTGCAATATAATCAGATTTATATTCTAACAGTCTATGGGTTTGCTTTGTTTTTTACTAGCCCATGTGCATTAAAACAAATCCTGTTTCTTTTATTGCAGGGTCTTATCCTAGGAGCATTAATTTGTTTCATCATTGCCAAAGCCTATGAGTCGTATATAGCCATCACAGTTCTGGAAATGTGCATCGTTCTTTTTTTTATTCTAATATATATGCTAACCCTTCACCACTTGCTGGTTTTTTTAGATTGGCCCTTACTTGTAAGTGTTCATTTTCATAATTCAAATATAAGCTCTGCGCCCGGTCCCAGAGTAAAGTCTCTCCTCAAGTGAAAACAAAAGAGCTATCTCTCTGTGCAAGAACATAACTCAAGTTGGCGACAGTGTTACCCTGATCACAGGGGAGAAACTAGCTTAATACTCAGAAAGATTCCTTGGCCACCTCTGTCCATAGCACCACCAATACACACACCTGCTTCCATCACTTATGGCACTAAACACATGGTACTTTGCAGCCTGTCCTAAAGAAAATTTCAATTAGTATATTCAGTAGGTAAACACACTTCTCATCTATTGCTTGTAAAACAGCACATGCTTCTACTTTCCAAACAGCAGCTACTCTAACAGATTTATAAACATTTCCCCCCTGCATTAACAAGAGTTGGAATGGTAAAGTTGTAGAAAATTGTTACACATACACCCTGAAAGATTGCAAGAGTCAATCTTTTCATGGATAGTAAGGGTCCATAGTCCCAAGGGGGTGCCACATGGTGGAATATTCAAAAAAAGACACTGCATTGCCTTCCTCAGTAGCTTTTTCCAGAACTTCATATTCTTTACCAACTGACAAATTCCTGAAGTTAATCCCTCAGGTCTCAGATAAATCCTATTTATTGCGGAGCATGGGGTTCAGCATCCTCACACACTAGAGAAGGACTACCGTTTTGTCCAAATACAAACACCGGCCCACTTACTGGCCCCAGCACCTTCCTAGTTGTGTGAATGTTAGCCTCAGTTTCTCCATCTAGAAAATTCAGTGGAGGAAAAGAACAATCACAATAACTACCTCATAGAGTTCCTATAACATGTAAATGTGTTTAAAACAAACAGCACAATGCTCAGCATAAAGCCAACATTCACAAAGTGTCCATCAGACCCCATAAAGTAGTCAGATGGCTTTTACCATTTCATCGTGCACCGTAAACGATCCTAATTCAGAGGTTGGGCCTCTCTTACATCCCACTTCTTCTAGTAGTGGTATCTTCTTCTAGTCTCCAGGTAGGATTGGTTGCTATTCAGCTAAAGCTCAAAATATGTTCTTGAGGTGTGTGAAGGGTTTTCTGAAAAAGCTGCTGAGCTCTCTATCCCACAGAATGCAGAGCAACAGGAAGCAGACAAAGCAAAATATGAGCAACTCTAAGTGGACATTTGGAAGACCCTCTTAGTTTATGGAGCCCTTATATAAGGATAAAGAGGTTTCTGAGGGGAAACTAAAATCTTTGACCATGGAGATTTTCAAGAAGGGAAGGTAAATTAACCATTTTGAGCACACAGCATGTACCAGATACTTTTTCATATGTGTTACCTTATTTAATCCTCACAACAACCCAGTGAAGTTGTAGCTGAACAGATAAAAAGACTAGATGAAGGAGATGAAGTTGCCCATGGGCATATGCAGTCATATGGAAAACTCAGGCCCAGCTTTCACCCTGACTCTTTCCAGACTTTTTGCCCTATTACCTTACGGTGGTTTCTCTGTCTCCATCCTCTTTTCATTGTTATCCTCCTTGGATTCTCTAAATTTTATGTTCTCTGTAATTTCCCCTGTTTCCTCATGGTTTCCTTAAAATGGGACCCAGAGGTGAACTGATTATCCTGGAGGGTGGGTCCAGGTTCTTGGGGCAAGTGACTGAGGACTTCACAGCAAGGTCAGCACTGTGGCCAGGAGGAATAGAGCCCTCTGAGGAAAACCCCACACACTGGAAAGCTGGAAAGCTAGAGGGAGCCTCAAAGCACCATGCTTTGCTGTAGGGTCCAGGGAGAGCATCTAGGAAGTGTCTCAGACAAAGGAAAGAACTGGGGGCTCCTAAAAATGAGCCCGGAAAATCCTAAAAGAGGAACTGCTCTCACTGTGGTCACAGATGGCTCAGGCCAGCTTTTATAGAATTGCAGGCCTTTGGTCAATTCTGAGAAAGCCAGGCCCTCTTTTGCTATCTCCACCCTTGGATCACAGCATTCCCTTTCCTTTGGATGACTCTGGGAGCCCAAAGAGTGATTCAGAGCCCCTGCCTTTTTCTTACTGCTGTCCTCCCATCTATGGCCCAGAGTCTGGAACAGCACATGGATATGCCTGGTGAGCTCCTAGGAGCTTCATGGTTGGGAAACTATGAAGGTCACTCAATTTTTCTGATGCCCAATTCACTAGCAGCACACATACTAACCAACATAGTTGCTCAGATGGTGTGTGATCTAATGGACTAGGAAGGATTTTTTTAAAGACCCATCAAAATAGGATCCAAAACTATGTTCTCCTGTCCTGTCCCTTTCTTTTTGGATTTTCCCTTTCAGATTCCATGCGCAGAAGGACATGTACATATGACATTACTCAGAAGGGTAGTTACCACTGGGTGGTAACAGGGAGGTCTTGGCACGGGAAGCGATGTGCTGGTTTAGTGATAGGATTGGTGCCTAGGAAAAGACTACTTGTCATTTCAGAGAGTAGGTGGACTTGGAGATGTGTTGGCATCAAGCTGCAAAAGTTCCTTGGGACCTTATGGAACTGTGGGAAGCCAGAGAATTTATTTCCTACTGTCCCTGCTTCAGGGCTTCGTATAGGCTCAAAGGCCCACCCATACACTAGAGGCATCCAGCATGCACAGCTGCCACTTTTTCAGCCCTTTTCTCCTGGCAAGATGGTTTGGTGCCCTCAAGGGATAGCATTAGGGTAAATAGTAGTGATTTTAGGTGGCAATTTCCTTAAAGGCTCACATGAGTATAGAGTTCCTTATTCCTCTATTCCCATTCTTGTTTGGCAAGGGGCTAATGATGAAAACTCCCAGCAGGAAAACAGAAAATCTGATAAATCAGGGCTTCAGATGCTCAGCAGGGCAGCATCAAAGACTACTGGCCTCACTTACAGACCTGCTGAGATCTATGGACTCGGGGACCATATTTTGGCAAGGCCTCCTTCTCTGGAGAGATGATGGAGCCTAAGCTGGGGGACTCACACTCTAGTCTCAATTGTATCTTGTTCTGTGAAGGCTATGCCAGCAACCCTGACACCCATGGGTCCATCCATCTCTTAGCCAGCCCTTGACTTGACATCATGGGTCTGCATCAGAGCTAGTGAGTATACAGCTTTCCTTACCCACTGCCCCCAGCCATGGTGGGGTCACTGTCTTCGATTTTATAATACATTATAAATTTTACCCATTAATCTAGTGTCATCTGTCAACATCCCCAAGAAGAGTATGAATTGTAATTATCGTATGAATAGCTCATATTTTTAACACTTCTACACTACAAAAAATATCCAATATGGTCAGAGAAACTGTGTTCTGGTCAAGCAGATATTTTTGCCAATAGAAAGTTGGGGTTTTTGGGGGGTTTTTTGTTTGTTTTTTTAAAGAACATAATAAATATTTTATTTTATTTTTTTTATAATAAATATTTTAAACTAAAACTCTACAGAAGTGATGATTCCAAAACTACCAGCAATATCTTTACATTTATAAGGAGGAAGCATCAGCTTTAGAATATCCCCTTCAAATAAGCTTAATGAAAAACCACAGTTCTGGTCATTTCTGATCAGGCTATGCCATGTGTTTGGAGAACTCCAGGCACAAATGGAATCAGTGGGAGTTGCAGAAAGTTGAATACTATATAATAATGTTTATTATACACAAATTCTTATTACAAATACCACATTTTGTGAAACGAGTTGTAAATGTTTACATTTTTCTCTAATATTCAGCAATATTTAAAAATAAGCATTCAACATTAAAGCACCTTGTTCTTTCCCAGTTATAATTCTACACAATTTTATCTCAACAATTTGGAAGCTTTATGGAAAAATAATAGTCAAGTAACAAATCCATCTCTCATTTTAATCAGAGGAGGCTACCTGAGTTAATTAGGTATTTAGTCAAGAGGAAAAGAAAAAGATGAGTAAAGATGGCAGGTGATAAGGTTCAGCTGCAATTTTACTCCATCAAAGAGAACATCTCTTTCTCTCTCCCCTCCTCCACCCCCCACCCCTGTCAAAGATGAAGCCAACAACAATGATGTGTCTAAGTCAAAAAGGAGGAGGGGGGTTAGTCCAGAGAAGACCTCTGGATACTCAAGTCAGGCTGCAGTGGGTCCTAGCCACTTACTGGTTGAGCAGCCCCAGGCATGTTGCTTAGCTACCTGTAAATTGGGGATAATGAGAGTTTGTGAGAATCAAATGAGATTAACACCCTAGCACAGAATGTGACACAGGAAGTGCTCAAGAGAAGTGAGCTACAATAGATTGTTAGATACAAGGCAAACACATTAGCTCCAAAGGACAGTTCAGGAGAGCACTTTCTTGTGAGCAAGGACCACAGTAAACTTTAGTAAGGACAGAGTAAACACTAATAAGGACAGAGTAAACTCTAGTACTCCAGTGAGGAGATGGAATCATAGGGAGTCAATGACTGGCTAGCGAAGCCTAGTCTACACTTGGTTTATAGTGTTATCTAAATTCTCAACCATCTATGGCCACAGCTAATTTTTATTTTAAAGAGTTTACATTCTGCCTCTTAGTTGTAAGAGTCCTTGTTCACATTTTTTAATATCTTGGTTTACACCATCCTAAAGGACTAAGCTTCTTGCAAAACTATAAACCACTATACCCGCCCCACTATTGGCAGACCTCTCTCATTCAGCCCACAGAACCCAGCTGGATTTTACTTCTAACCTTCACCAGCCCCGCTCTTTGTCCCCCTTGCAGTGTTACCCACCGGGTGTCCAAATAATTAGCGCCCTTCGAAGAGGCAAGTCAAAAGATAGGGCTAGAGCTCCTTGCTCAGCAATCTCAACAGGAATAACACCTGAAGTTTGCAGAAAGTTTACCAACTGTGTACATTTTGAAGGCAGATATCACAAGTCCACACTTTAATGCACTCCCACAACCCACGATGCCAGGTACTTAGCTGGTATTTTCAGATTCATTATACCATTTAATCCTCAGATCAATCCAATGAATCCCAGTCACTATCCCCATCTAAAAATGAACATGTTGACAAAGAGAAATGATAAAACGTGTCCCAGGTCACACATCTAGGAACTGGCAGGCCAAAAGAGTTCACCAACAAAACACACTCCCACCTTACATGTTCCTTACCATTTTGACCTTCCATAACCCATTATTCACAGAAAATGTCCAAGATGGATGGTGCACTTCCAACCTTGGAGATGATAGTTCATTTCTTCCTTATTTGAGTGTCCCTGATGGAGGCAATAGTGAGATGAGTTCTAATTTCCCTCCTTGGCAGATATCGAATGTTAGGCAATTTAATAAACCTCTCTAAGTTTCTGCTATGTCCTCTTAAGATAGGGATCATAACAATACTGAATTTGGAGGGTAGTTGTGAGGGTTAAATAAGGTAATGACTGGGAAATACTCACCACATTGAAAAGAGCTTCATCAGAGCCATTATGATTCTGTACACTGGATGGCAGGGCTCCGTGCTATATTTTGGGCAGGGGCACCAGACAGACTGACACTACCAAGTCAAGACATCAAGACTTAAGGACTTAAAATGTATTCCAATTAGATATCTGGGCCCTATCAGGGTTCTATCACCCTGGACTTTTGACTTATCTCCCCACACTGGTGCCACTGACACATTGAGTGCCCACTTTTCCATTACTGCTCTATTACCAAAGCCCAGCCTTTGCTTATCTTCAGAAGTGGCGCCCGTCTACTTATCCTCAACCCTTTATTTAGCACACAAAACAGAAGATTGTGCTAGCAGTTAAAGAACCCAGTACTGAAATCCAGAAGAAAGGACAAAGGCAGCCTATAGATGCCAGGGCAGACTCAATTCTGGCCATTTCTTAGGAAAGAACAAAAGCCAATACCATAGGCATTCACTCTAGAATACCAGGCCTGCTCCTCAGATGGGTTCTTGCCTTCTTGCAATTGATATGTGACCCTCCAGAATAAATATGACCCAACTAACTTCCAGGGTATCTGTTCTACCTGCAGGTTTGGGAATGCAATTAAATCAGTAAAGTACTAATCTAAAATTTAATTTTATATTAAAATATATATTATGGAGTAGAATACAGAACTGATATTAGTTTAAAATATAAGATTTTTGAAAATCATATTTATGAAGATCTGATTTGGGTAGGTGTTTTTCACACTCACTTCCCTAATGCCTTTAAGGAGCATGTGATAGGAATGTTGTCAACTTTTTTTTCTTTTTTTTTTCAATGGGATTCTTTAATGAAATAAGCCCAGTTATGCTGACAAAGTCCTATCCAGTACCTTAAAATGACATAAACTCGTCATGGAAGGTGCAAGAACTATACTAACAGTTCCTCTTAATATTAATCAAAGAGAAAGTTTTAAAAAGACATCCATCCTTAGAAGGGTAATTGACCAATTTAAACATTTTATGAAAAACAAATAATATTTTATTAAATTACTTTTTTACATAAAGTTGATAGTTTTCAATTCTGTATTACAGGATCTTATCAACAGTATCATTACAGCTATGTTCCTTTTAATAGTTGCCATCTTGGCGATGCAAGAAATGGAAAGAAGGCATTTATTCTATGTTGGAGGGGTAAGTTGAAGACTTCATAACCCCATTTAGGAATAGTATTTTAGGGGTGCCTGGGTAGGCTCAGCTGGTTAACCATCCAACTCTTGGTTTCGGCTCAAGTTGTGATCTCAGGATCCTGGAATCAAGCCCCATGTCAGGCTCAGTGGTCAGTGCAGAGTCTGCTTGAGATTCTCTTCCTCTACCTCTGCCCCTTTCACTTGTGCTGGCTCTCTCAAATAAACCTTTTTTAAAAGATCAGTATTTCAAAACTCTGCAATGGGAAACTGGCAGACCATCATTACTTCATTTACACAACATCCTTACCCCTTCTCCTTCTTGCACTGACTTCTTCAGAAGATGTGAAGCTGCATAAACGCTAAACTCATGAAAATCTTCATTCTAATACTCATCCTCCAAATAGGTACAGACTCCTCTTTTGAGAAATGTACACACTATTTTTTGAAATGTTGCAACAAAATGTTCTTGTCTCCAAATGGGACTTTGATTTTTTTGGACTAGAGAATTATATTTTAAAAGCACATGAAAAGAAAAGCAGATGAACAGAGAGAAAAAAGTGAACGGCCGAGCCTATTCAGGAAGGAAGGAAGGAAGCTCCCAACATGTGCCCCGTACATGCCAGGCATGCTCTGACTTAATCTTTACAATTCTCATTTTTACAGATATGAGAACTGAGGTTAAATAGTTTACCCTGGCTCACAAGCCTGGGACAAGGTGGGACTCAAATCCTCATCCTATGAAGAACACAAGAAGTGGCCGATTAAATGCTTTGAAGATGGAGGGTGGGAAGTGGGGAGGTGAGACTTTGGTTCAAGAACTTAAGCAATGGGGATCCCTGGGTGGCGCAGCGGTTTGGCGCCTGCCTTTGGCCCAGGGCGCGATCCTGGAGACCCGGGATCGAATCCCACGTCGGGCTCCCGGTGCATGGAGCCTGCTTCTCCTTCTGCCTGTGTCTCTGCCTCTCTCTCTCTCTCTCTCTGTGACTATCATAAATAAATAATAAAAAAAAAAAAAATTAAAAAAAAAAAAAAGAACTTAAGCAATGGGAACAGAAATTAATCCAGAAAAAAAAAGTTTGAATTTTTGAATTTGTTCCATAATCAGTAAATATCTGTCAGTCCAATTGGATTGTGCCAGGCTCAATCTTAGTGTTGGGGGTAGAGCCCCTTATCCCTATAGGAGCTCACAGATTAGCTGGGACAAGACCTATCTGGGAAAAGTTCATTCAAGCAGCCAAAGATTAAGAGACAGTAAAGACAAACATCCAGAGCAGGCAGGATTTGAGGAGCATCTAGAATCTTGGGTGCTATGGTCTGCTCTTCCCCATCAGCTAATTGAGCCACCCAGCCTTCTCTTACCTGGGAGGGGCTCCCACCCTCTGGTCTCCATCAATTCCTACCTGGATGGCAGGAGCCCCTACTGCACCCCACTGGTGTCCCTGCCTCTGGTTCTGTTCACCTCATGGCCACTGCAAGTGGGCTTTCTGAATCTGGCACCTGGTATCTCCTCTTACAGTCCCAAATTCTGCACTTCCTAGTCTCAACTCTGTGCCTCCCTTCACCAGCCCCAGAGGTCTCAGCCATACCACACTCTCTGGAGACTCCTGCCCTGTAGTTGAAGTTCTCTTCCTCCCTGTTGGTCCTCTTGGGAACTCCCTCCTGCCCTTTTCAAACACAGCCCAGGAGTCCTTTCTACTAAGGGCCTCCTCAGGACCTCATACCTATCCAGAGCCTCCTAGGCCAGTTCTTTCCTCTGGTCTTTCCCTGGTGCCTCGGGCATCAGGAGAGGTCATTACTGGCAGCAAAGCTACCATTTCCAAATCCTTTTCTCGGAATGGCAAAATGTGCCACAGCATCAGCTAGGCAGACACCAAGAGATAGTGCAGGGGCAGAGGGGGCAGGCGGCCACCTGCAGCATCCTGGGATGGAATATAAAAGCTTGCGGTAAGCTGCAAAATAACCTAGCCTTTCCCCTCCCACATATGGTCTTACGTCTGACAGATCCAGTGTCTCATGGCGGCAATGGTGTGTATCCTGGATGCGATGCTGGCCACCAAGATCATGAGGGAGAAAATAAAAAGATTCCTGGGAATCGAATTAGACACCAATGCCTCCCTGCTCCTGGAACCCACCCCTGAAAAAGCACAGGGAACCAAGTCATTCTGGACGCTATTCTCGAAAGCACCCACACCGGCACCCGCGAAAGCAGACACACCGGCACCTGGGAAAGCACCTGCGAAAACAGGCACGCCGGCACCCGCGAAAGCACCTGAGAAGGCACCCGCAAAAGCGGGCACGCCGGCACCCGCGAAAGCACCCGCGAAAGCAGCCACGCAGGCATCCACGAAAGCACCTGCGAAAGCACCCGCGAAAGCAGCCACGCAGGCACCCACGAAAGCACCCGCGAAAACCCCCACCTCGGACGCCAGGCGCACACCCACCCAGGTGTCCTCAAAGGTATCCTCGCGGCCATCCTCGGTGCCAGCATCCTCGGTGCCATCCTCGCGGCCATCCTTGCGGACACCCGCGCGGACATAAACGTTGGTGCTTCGTCCCTCTCGCTAATCCCAGCACTGAGCTTGCCTGCTGTCACCCATCCCGGCCCACATGCGATCATAAAGTCGGGGCTGCTAAGCTGGGAACATTGTGCTTCCTCGTGTTGCCTTGTGTAAACGTCGAGTTACCTTCTTCCGCGGGACAAGGCTGCCCCGGGGCGGGTGGCCAGGGCCCTGACCCGGGGGCGGGGGGGGGCGCCAGGGCGGGGCGCGGGCTCCGGCTCGCAGGTGTGCGGCGCTGGCGCTGGCGACACCGGCCCGACACGCCCCGTGTCCTCGCAGTGCGCGGGGCGGCCGCAGCCAGGTGAGGGCACAGCCAGGTGAGGCCGCAGCCGGGTGAGGGCGCAGCCAGGTGAGGGCGCAGCCAGGTGAGGCCGCAGCCGGGTGAGGGCGCAGCCGGGTGAGGGCGCAGCCGGGTGAGGGCGCAGCCAGGTGAGGCCGCAGCCAGGTGAGGGCGCAGCCGGGTGAGGGCGCAGCCGGGTGAGGGCGCAGCCGGGTGAGGGCGCAGCCGGGTGAGGGCGCGCGGGCACCCGCGGCGCGTGGGGGTCGCCGGGGCGTTGGCGTTCGCCGGGCCCGGCCGTTGGCTGAGCGGGACCTCTGAGCGGGTGGTGGCACCAGGCTCGCTCAGAGGCCAGGCCTGTCCGGGGACAGCAGGAGAGATCCGGCAGGCGGTGACAACTCCCACGCGAGGATGGCTGACAAAGGCAAGAAGGGCAAAGCGGCGGCCCCCGCCCCGGCCCCCGCCCCGGCCCCCGCCCCGGCCGCAGCCGCGCCTCCGCCCCCTCCGCCCCCTCCGCCGGGCGCCAAACCCCAGGACCAGGACCAGAAAGAGGAGCCCAAGAAAAAGGAGAAGTCGGTGCAGCCCAAGGATGAAGTGGGCACGAGGAAGGGGTGTCGTCGCTACAAGTGGGAACTCAAGGACAGCAATAGAGAGTTCTGGGTTATGGGGCACGCCGAGGTCAAGATCCTGAGCTTGGTAAGTCGGGCTGGTACCGGGTGGTGGTGGGGGGTGTGGAGAACGATGGGGAGAGAGAAGGAGCTCGCTCCAGATGGGCCCCGAGGAGCTGGAGGGCTGAGGAGAGCCCTTTGCCATGGCTCGGGTGCATGTCTCTCAGCAGAGCTGCCTAATAGCTTCGATGATAATGTTCACCGGGACCACCGTGCACCCTCTCCTGACACTCATCATCACCATGGAGTTGTCCGTCTTCTGCTTCTTCTTCATTGTCTACACCTTCGCCATCAACAGATACATGCCTTTCATCCTGTGGCCGATTTCGGTAAGTGAGGAGGTAGGGAGTGCGTGGGACTACTGTTTCTTCCTGCGTGTGTCTTGGTAAATGGAAGTGACTGTGAACAGAGCAACAGGTCCGTCCCCACCCCCCAACATACTTGTGCCAAGGGCATGAGCTCAGCACCTCCGGTGGGGCTAGGAGCCAGGATAGGGCAGCTGAAGTTAGGTAGAAAAGGCTCTCAAAAAGTCCAGCTTGGGGGTGGGGATGGTGACGGCTCTTATGTATCTAGTGGTCAAAGGAAGAGGTCTTTGCTTTCCTGAAGCTATGCTCTCCACCACAGCAGGTGAGGTACAGCAACCAGCTGTTCCTCCCACTTCTGTGCCAGCTCACATTTGAATGGGGAGATCACCCCAGAAGGTACCCCACCCCCAGAAATCAAAGGAGAAAACCAAGGATGTTAAGCGTAGGGGCACCTGAATGGCCCAGTCAGTTAAGCATCCAAACTTGATTTCTGCTCAGGTCATGATCTCAGGGTTGTGAGATCGAGCCCCTGTAAGGCTCTGCAGTAGGCATGGAGCCTGCTTAAGATTCTCTCTCCTTCTCCCTCTGCCCCCTCCCCTGCCATGCATGTGTTCTCTCTTTCTTTAAATAAATAAATAAATAAATAAATAAATAAATAAATAAATAAATAAATAAATAAAATAATGTTAAGCCCAAAAGAATGTTCAGCCCAAAGTAGTCATCCATTGGAATAGGAGCTGGGCAAGTTACCCAACCACCTATAGCCTGTTTCCTTCATCTGTAACATGAGGACAGTAATAATCTCTCATGGGATTGTGCCTGAGAAATAATTACAAAGTGCTTGATGCTGTGCCTGAGGGTGTAGGGACTTGAATCCCTACCCGTCATCTGTGTAATCACAGAGCACATCCACCAAACTCCCATGTCACTTCATATTCCCAGCGTGCCTCCAGAGCCCTAAACTCAAGGCTTCACGCACTTTACACATAAAATGGTCTCAGGATAACCAAGTAACTTACCCCCAGATAACTCAGCTAGTAATCAGCAAGAAAAAGGATTCAAATCCAGCTTTACCAGTAAAGTCTGAGTCCCTAACTGCATTCTGTCCTGCTTCCTTGTCAAAAGTGATCAGGGCCTAGGGATTCATAGGTCTCAGCAGGGTAGGTGAGGACCCCCCAATACAGGGAGAAAGGAGAGGAGGACCAAATAAGACTCTTGGGAAAAGGAATAAACAGAAGATAGAGTAGAAAGGCAGAGGGCTGACTCCAAGGAACTTGAGAAGATACTTTCAGTTCCAGTGAAATGAAAAATCAATAAACTCTGAGAATCCTCCTGCTGCACTTAGCTAAAACGACTAGGGAAAATGTAAACACAACTGCTGTAGCTGAATGACCAAGCCAGCAAAAAAAGAGAAAAAGAAAAAAAAAAAAAAGAAAAGAAAAGAAACAAATGCCAGCAATGAAAAAGAGGGCAGTGATCAAATAAGCTACTGAAGTGTGGTTGGGAACAGCCCACAAAGAATTACCCCATATGGATTTTCATGCACTCATAAGTTACAGGAGGTGAGAGGCCTTGGTCTTAAGCAAAATGGGGATTTAGAACTGAGACCCCTGCATAAGCCAGCACCCTGAAAAGACTGCCCCCTCAGGGAAAAGACAGGCAGAGAAGATACCTTTCCCCCACACAGAAGAATAAGAAGGCATGTTCACCTCTGTCTGAGCTTTGAACTGAAACACACACACACACACACACACACACACACACACTTACCTTGAGAAAACAGAAATTTTGAACCTGAATTTTGTACAGATTTGGTTTGAATTTTTACTACTTTCATCTTTAAATGTAGGCACAAGCCTAGAAGACTTGTGCCTGGGAATTAGCATAAAAATTAATTCCAATTTAATGATGTTCTGATGATGTCCTTGGAACTCCTGAAAGAAACAAATGCAAAGTCACAATCGAAGTATAAAGAGATACCCACAGGAGAGGTGGGGGCAGCAGGGGAGGAGGGGGAGACTTGTCAAAAATGAGTTCACAGTTCAAAACTACAAAATGCCTGATTTTAAAATCCCCATGTCTAATAATTGAGAATCAGCAAACCTAACATATGGAGGATTAGAACCCTGAGAATATGAGATTGATAGAAGAGCTGTCTTAAAATAATAATAAGAAATATACTTAAAATAATTAAAGATATAAGCAGAGGAACGCCTGGGTGACTCAGCGGTTGAGTGTCTGCCTTGGGCTCAGGGCATGATCCCAGAATGCGGGATTGAGTCCCATATTAGGCTCCTTGCTGGGGGGCTTGCTTCTCCCTCTGCCTGTGTCTCTCCCTCTCTGTGTCTCTCATGAATAAATGAATAAAATCTTAAAAAAATAAATATATAAACAGAGCCCTAACAACAGAATAAGACATTCTGAAGACAGAATAAAAAGATCTTTTTTAAAATATAAAATATGGTACCTAGAATTAAACATAGTTATTTAAATAAAACTGTCAATAATGTGCTGTAAAGCATATTAGACAAAGCTGGAGAACTAGCAAACCAAAAGATGTGGGGGGGGGGAAGATGTGGGGAAATTACCCAGAATATGGCACTGAGAGATAAAGACAGAAAATATGAGAGAAGCTGAGTCAGAGAAAATGGAATGAGAAAGTCCATCATAAGCCTAATAGGACTTCTAGAAGAAGAGACTCATAAGAATGGAGTAGAAATACTCAGAGTGAAAATGACTGAGAACTCTCCAGATTTATTTATTTTTAAATATTTTATTTATTCATGAAAGACACAGCGATGCAGGCTCCCCATGGGGAGCCTGATGTGAGACTCGATTCCAGGACTTTGGGATCATGACCTGAGCTGAAGGCAGATGCTCAATAACTGAGCCACCCAGGTGCCTCAAGAATCTCCAGATTTAATGAATAACCACTAAAAATGGCAGAGTTGGGAACACCAAAACTCTTGTCTCTCCACTAAAATAATGATTTGGCTGTCAAAAACTGTCAGAATCAACTTTTTCATGACTCTGGAATCTAATTTTTAAAAACTTATGGGGCATCTGGGTGGCACAGTGGATTAAACATCCAACTCTTGGTTCCAGCTCAGGTCGTGATCTCAGGGTCGTAAGATTGAGCCCCGTTGTTGGGTTCTGTCCTGGGCATGGAGCCTGCTTGAGTTTCTCCCTCCCTCTGCCTCTGCCCCTCCACCCCACTCTCTCTCTCTGTCTCTCAAATAAATCAACCTTTTAAAAAAAACTTATAACAATCAGAAGAATGCTTAAGGAAGAAAGAAGCTGTTGAATTTGGTAAAGGAGGCTTGTGACATTTTAACTACCCACCATCCCTCACATCCCAGCTTGTCCATAGCCATGAATACAACAGCCCCCATTTCTGGTCACGTTCTTCGCTGGTAACAGAAGGAACAATACAGACCTATTGTCAAAAAATGATGTTTGTGCCTGGTGGCTCCTTGAGGGACAGGCCCAGGAACTTGACTTTCTTTTACCTGCCTCAGAGCTTTTTTAGGGCTGAAGCAGCTTCCTGGATATCATTTGTCAAAAGTATTTATTTTTTTAAAAGATTTTATTTACTTATTCATGATAGACAGACAGAGGCAGAGACAGGAGAAGCAAGCTCCTTGCAAGGAGCCCAATATGGGACTTGATCCTGGGATCATGCCCTGAGCCAAAGGCAGACACTCAACTGCTGAGCCACCCAGGCGTCCCTGTCAAAACTATTTAAAGGCATATCTACTAACCATAGCCACCTGAGGCAAGGAAAATCAGATGAGGCAAGGAATAGACAGACCAGAGTTTGGGAAGAGGCTGGAGAAGGAAATACAGTGGGGAGTAAGAGCTATGCAAAGCTACTACACATACCAGGTATTTCTTTATACTCTTTATACTTCGATTCACACACATGTGCCGAGGGCTGGACACATGCTCGCAAAAGACCCTAAGCTTGTTCCCCTTGCAGACTTCTAGGTTCTGCACAAGCAGCAGGTGAAAACAGAGTTCTAAATAGCTTGGACAAGTGTTGAAGGAGTACCTCAACACAAAGCCAACTTGCAAAGACTAGTAGAGTACTTTTGTTTGTTTCCAGATATTTAAGGAAATCTCTTTCAGATCACTACCTGAAGGTACCTGGGAGTTCAGATGGTTAAGCATCTGCCTTTGGCTCAGGTCATGATCTCCAGGTCCTGGGATCAAATGCTGCATCCATTCCTGGCTCTGCAAGGAGTCTGCTTCTCCCTCTCCCTCTGCCTCCCCCTGCTGCTCATGCTTGCCCTCTCTCTCTCTCTCTGTGTGTGTCTCAAATGAATAAATAAAATCTTAAAAAAAAATTAAGGTGTGACTGGGTAGCTCAGCCAGTTAAGCATCTGCCTTTGGTTCAGGTCATGGCCCCAGGGTCCTGGGATCAGCCCTACATTTGATTCCCTGCTCTGTGGGGAACCTGCTTCTCCCTGTCCCTCTGCCTGCCACTCCCCTGCTTGTGCTCACTTTCTGTGTGTGTGCGTGTGTGTGTGTGTGTGTGTGTGTGTGTGTGAAATAAATAAAAATATTTTTTAAAAAATTTTTAATAAAAATCACTACCTGACCATTAATCTAGTGAAACAGCGACTTCAGTGGCAGGACTAGAAGAATACAGTCTTTAAAAAACAGTTTAGAAAAAAGTCATTAAACATACAGATGTCTACAACTCACAACAATCAGCAACAACAAATCCAGGGGAAGAGGGAGAATATGGTTTACAGAGTAACTACATTATAATATTCAAGATGCCCAGAATTAGAAAGCATGCAAAGAAATAAAGTATGGTCCATTCACAAGGAAACAAAATTAATAGAGACTGTCTCTGAGAAAGCCCAGATATTAGACTTACTAGACAAAGAGTTAAAATCCATTGTCTTAAAAATGCTTAAAGAACTAAAACCAGAAGAACAATTCATGAACAAGTAGAAAATATCAGTAAAGAGAAATTATAAAAAGGAATCAGGAAGAAATTCTGGAGCTGAAAATAATATAACTGAAATGAAGAACTGACTAGGCTGGTTTAACGGCAGATTTGAGCAGACAGCATGAATCTGTGAACTTGAAGATAGGCCAATTGAGATTATCCAGTCTGAGGAAATGAAAGAAAAAAAGAATGAAAAAACTGAAGAGACCTATGAGGCACCATCAAGTATTCTAACATATGCTGAATCCCAAAAGAAGAGAGAGAGAAAGGGGAAGAAATAATATTTGAAAAAATGGTAAAAAAAATTTTTCCAAATTTGATAAAAGATACAAATCTACACATTCAAAAAGGACCAAGTAGGATAAACTCAAAGTGAGCCACACTGAGACACACTATAATCAAACTGTCCAGAAACAATGACAAAGTCTTGAAAGCCACAAACAAGAGAAGCAACTAATCTCATACAGGCGAACTTTAATAGGATTAACACCCAATTTCACATCAGAAACCATGGAGACCTGAGACAGTGGAATGATGTACTTAAAGTCCTGAAAGAACAAACAAATCCTGTCAACCAAGAATTCTATCTTTCATATTTGCTATCTGTTATGAGTTGAACTGTGTCCCCTAAAAAGATGTTGAAGTCCTAACACCCAGTACCTGTGAACATGACCTTATATGGAGTAAAGGGCCTTTGCCGATGATGAGGTCATTAGAGTGAGCTCTAATCCAATATGACTAGTATTGTTATAAAAAGTAGAAATTTGGACACAGAGATAGACATGCTCAGAGGGAAGGTGATGTAAGGAGACAGGAAGAGGATAGAAGGGGAAACAAGCCAAGGAATGCTTAAAGTTACCAGAAACTTGAAGAGAGGCCAGATCATTTCCAGTACCTTCGTAGGTAACATGACTCTGCCAACACCTTGATTTCAGACCTCTGGCCTCCAGAAGCATTAAATAATAAATTTATGGGGTTTTTCTTTTTTTTTTTTTTAGTTTTATTTTATTTTTAATTTATGTTGTAAGCCACCTACTTGGTGGTACTGTGTTATGGCATCTTCAGGAAATGAAAACAATACCCTTCAAAATTGAAATCATCCTTCAAAATTTACCATTCAAGGGGCATCTTCAGTTGAGCACCTGACTCTTGACTTCAGCTCAGGTCATGATCTCAGGGCCATGAGACTGAGCTCTACGTCAGGCTCCACACTCAGCATAGAGTCTGCTTGTCTTTCCCTTTCCCACTGCCCTGCTCACATACACATTCTCTCTCTTTCAAATAAATAAATCTTTTAAATTATTCAAAAATGAAGGATAAGGGGTGCCTAGATGGCTTAGTCAGTTAAGTGTCTGCTTTGGCTAAGGTCATGATCCCAGGGTCCTGGGATTGAGCCCTACATCAGGTTCCCTGCTCAGCGTCTCCATCTCCCTCTGCCACTCTCCCTGCTTGTGCTCTCTCTCTCTCTCTCAAATAAATAAAATCTTTAAAAAAAAAAAAAAAGGAGAAACTAAGACATTCTTAGATAAAAGTTTGTTGATAGTAGACCTGCCTTACATGAAATGCTAAAGGAGGTCCTTCAGGCTCAAATGAGAGGACACTACACAGTAACTTGAAGCCATAAAAGAATAAAGAACACCAGTAAAGGTAACTACATAGATAAATATAAAATACATTATTGTTGCATGTTTTGATTGTAACTTTTTTTCTGATATGATTTAAAAGACGAATGCATAAAACAATAATTATAAATCTCCGTTAATGGGACTGTATGTAAAGATATAATTTATGATGATAACAAGAGTTTTGTGTACTAGTAAGCCTAAGGTGGTATCAATTCAAACTAGACTATTATAAATTTAAGATATTAATTATAACACCAAGGTAAGCTCTAATAAATTAACTAATGTATAGAAAAAGAAATAAGTAATGAAATTGACACTACAAAAAATTAAACAACAAAAGAAGGTAATAGTGGAGGAGCTGAGGACAAAAAGATATATTTATTTATTTTTTATTAATAAATTAATTTTTTATTGGTGTTCAATTTACCAACATACAGAATAACACCCAGTGCTCATCCCGTCAAGTGCCCCCCTCAGTGCCCGTCACCCATTCACCCCCACCACCCGCCCTCCTCCCCTTCCACCACCCCTAGTTCATTTCCCAGAGTTAGGAGTCTTCATGTTCTGTCTCCCTTTCTGATATTTCCCACACATTTCTTCTCCCTTCCCTTATATTCCCTTTCACTATTTATATTCCCCAAATGAATGAGAACATATAATGTTTGTCCTTCTCTGATTCACTTACTTCAGTCAGCATAATACCCTCCAATTCTATCCACATTGAAGCAAATGGTGGGTATTCGTCGTTTCTGATGGCTGAGGAATACTCCATTGTATACACAGACCACATCTTCTTTATCCATCATCTTTCGGTGGACACCGAGGCTCCTTCCACAGTTTAGCTATTGTGGACATTGCTGCTAGAAACATCGGGGTGCAGGTGTCCCGGCGTCTCATTGCACCTGTATCTTTGGGGTAAATCCCCAGCAGTGCAATTGCTGGGTCTTAGGGCAGATCTATTTTTAACTCTTTGAGGAACCTCCACACAGTTTTCCAGAGTGGCTGCACCAGTTCACATTCCCACCAACAGTGTAAGAGGGTTCCCTTTTCTCTGCCTCCTCCCAACATTTGTTGTTTCCTGCCTTGTTAATTTTCCCCATTCTCACTGGTGTGAGGTGGTATCTCATTGTGGTTTTGATTTGTATTTCCCTGATGGCAAGTGATGCGGAGCATTTTCTCATGTGCATGTTGGCCATGTCCATGTCTTCCTCTGTGAGATTTCTTTTCATGTCTTTTGCCCATTTCATGATTGGATTGTTTGTTTCTTTGGTGTTGAGTTTAATAAGTTCTTTATAGATTTTGGAAACTAGCCCTTTATCTGATATGTGATTTGCAAATATCTTCTCCCATTCTGTTTAAAAAAGATATATTTTAAAAAAAAACAGCAAAATGACGGAAATAACTCCTTATCAGTAATTACTTTAAGTGCACATGGATTGAACTCTCTAGGGCAGAGATGATCAGAATGGATTTTTAAAATAATCCACTTTAAATGATATGATATGAACATAACAGATTCCTTTAGTCCAAAGATACAAATAAATTGAAAACGAAAATGGGAACAGTTACTCCACATAAACAATAACCAAAAGACAGCTGAGGCAGCCATACCAATATCAGAGTTAATGAAAGATATGAATTCTCAAAGATGTACCAAGAAAAATAAACACAAAACGACACTTAGGTATCTCATAGAGGCACTGCTGATTACCAGAAACAAAGGAAAATTTAAAATCAAGAGAAAATATTATTTGCATTAAAAAAAAAAAAAACAGAAGCAACAACAAAAACCCTCAAACTACTAGACTTAACTTCATATATTTCAACGGCAATGACAGTGGCCAGAAAACACTGGAATAATTTCTTTAAAGGGATGAGATGGCAAGAATAAATAAAGGCATTTTTCATTTTTATTGAAATTCAATTTGCCAACATATAGTGTAAACCCAGTGGTCATCCCATCAAGAGCCCTCCTTTAGTGCCCGTCACCCAGTTACCCCATCCTCCCACCCACCTCCCCTTCCACGACCCTTTCTGTGTTTCCCAGAGTCAGGAATCTCTCATGGTTTGTCTCCCTCTCTAATTTTTCCCATTCAGTTCCCCTCCTTTCCCTTATAATCCCATTCACTATTTCTTATATTCCACCTATGAGTGAAACCACATGATGATTGTCCTCAGTTTGACTTATTTCACTCAGCATAATACCCTCCAGTTCCATCCACATCGAAGCAAATAGTGGGTATTCATAAAATAAAAACATTTTATTTTTATTTAATTTTTTAAAAAGATTTTATTTATTCATGAGAGACACAGAGAGAGAAAGAGAGACAGACAGAGACACAGGCAGAGGGAGAAACGGGCTCCATGCAGGGAGCCTGACATGGGACTCGATCCCAGGACTCCAGGATCACACCCTGGGCCGAAGGCAAGTGCTAAACTGTTGAGCCACCCAGGTATTCTCCAAAATACATTTTTATTTTTTTTATTTTTTAAAGATTTTATTTATTCATAAGAAACACAGAGAGAGAGAGAGAGAGAGAGAGAGAGAGAGAGGCAGAGAAACAGGCAGAGGGAGAAGCAGGCTCCATGCAGGGAGCCTGACATGGGACTCAATCCTGGGTCTCCAGGATCAGGCCCTGGGCTGAAGGCAGCACTAAACCACTGAGCCACCAGGGCTGCCTCCAAAATATATTTTTAAACAACAAATGAAACAATTTCATTTTCCTGACCCTCACTGAAAGAACTACTAAAATATGTACCTCAGAAATAAAGAAATTAAACCAAAAAGAAATTTGTGCAGTGTAAAAAAGGAACAGTAAGCAAAAAGCCTAGTGCACTTGTGGATTGACCTAAATAAACACTAAAGAGAGAATTGGAGGGACGCCTGGGTGGCTCAGCTGTTGAACATCTGCCTTCAGCCCAGGGTGTGATCCCGGAGTCCCAGGATCAAGGCCCACATCAGGCTGTGTGGAGCCTACTTCTCCCTCTGCCTGTGTCTCTGCCTCTCTATCTCTCTGTGTCTCTCATGAATAAATAAATCTTTTTTTAAATAAATAAATAAATAATTTTTTTAAGTGAACTTATTTATTTATAAGGAAGACTTGGCAAACAGCAACCATAGTGGGAGATTTTAACATGCCTCCTTCAGCAATTGATAGCTTGATCTAGTGACATACATAGAACGTATGGAGCCCTATACCCAACAGAACAGGCTATGTGTTGTTTTCAAGTACACTTTGAACAATCATAAAAATTATCCTCAGGATGCCTGGGTGGCTCAGTTGGTTAAGTGTCTGACTCTTGATTTTGGCTCAGGTCATGATCTCAGAGTCCTGGGACTGAGCCCTGTGCTGGGCTCTGCACTCAGTAGGGACTCTGCTTGAGATTCTCTTCCTCTTCCTCTGCCCCTCCCCCTGTTCATGCTCTCTCTTAAATAAATAAATCTTTTAAAAAATTTATTCTCAGGATACCTGGGTGGCTCAGCAGTTAAGCATCTGCCTTCAGCTCAGGGTGTGATCCTGGAATCTGGGATCGAGTCCCACATCAGGATCCCTGTGAGGAGTCTGCTTCTCCCTCTGCCTGTGTGTGTGTGTGTCTCTCTCTCTGTCTTTCATGAATAAATAAATCTTAAAAAAAATTTACTCTCAATAAGAACACAAAGCAAATAACAAATAAGTAAGTAATTAACAAATAACTGATGTCATCCAGACCATATTCTCTAACTTCAGTGTAATATAATTAGAAATCAATCAGTAAAATTTAAATCCCCAGGTGTTTGGGGGGGAAATCTAATGTGTTCCCCAAACACGAAGATTTCGTATTTATGTTGCATTCACAGATACTATCTGTAGAGTCTCCCTAAACTATTAAAATTCAAATCTATATAATTAGAAAAGAAGATTGAAAATTAATAGTCTTAAGAAGGTGCCAAAACCAAATTAAAACAATGGAATTAAGAAGGCAATGCCAAAGATAAGAACTAGAATTCATGAAGTAGGAAGCAAAGATCCATTAATGAGGACTAATAAAACCAAATAACCTAGCTATTTGAAAAGACTAATAAAGTAGATGGATCCCCAGGAGGGAAAAGAGAGAATGAGCAAAGAAATATACTACTACAAAGATCAAGACGAGATTTTTAAAGATTACAGGGAAAATGTGAATTTTTAAAGATTACAGGGAAAATACGAATTTTTATGCCAATAAATTGGAAAGTTGAGATAATAGTTAATTTCCTAGGAAAAATTAACATAATATCGACTCAAAAAGAAATAGAAAAACAAGTCATAAAACAATTCATCCATATTTTCATCTGGCACTTGTTTCACTTTCTTTTGGTTCATTTGGAGTCATTTTGGCATATGGTGTGAACCATAACTCCAGCTTTATATCCACCTTTTTTTAAGAGTGAGTACCCATGTGAGCCAATGGGGGGTGGGGGCGGTGTGCAAAGGATGAGAGAAAGAGAATCTTTTTAAAAAATGTTTTATTTATTTATTCATGAAAGACACACAAAGAAAGGCAGAGGCGTAGACAGAAGGAAAAGCAGGCTCCATGCAGGGAGCTCGATGTGGGACTCAATCCCGGGATTCCAGGATCACACTCTGAGCTGAAGGCAGACACTCAACCACTGAGCCACCCAGGCATCCTGAGAGAGAAAATCTTAAACAGGCTCCATGCTCAGTGCAGAGCCTAATGTGGTGGTCAGTCTCAATCCCAAGATCATGACCTGAGCTGAAATCAAGAGTCGACGCTTAACAGACTGAACCATCCAGACGCCCCTCTAGCTTATCCTCATGCCTATCAGTTGTTCTGCCCCTATCACTCAATTTATTCATTTATTAAGTAGTATATCTTTTCCTCACTGATTTAATTTTTTTAAGATTTTATTTATTTGAGAGAGAGAGCGTCAGAGAGAGAGTGAGAGAGCATGAAAGGGCTGGGGCGGCAGAGGGAAGGGGGAAGAAGCAACTCCCCTCTGAGCAGGAAGTCCAACACTGGGCTCTATCCCAGGACCCTGATCTCAGCCAAATGCAGGCATTTAACTGACTAAGGCACCCAGGTGCCCCTCCCCACTGATTTTAAATGGCATTTTTGTTAAATGTTAAAATCCCAAATGCAGGGTTTATTTCTAGACTTTATTTCTAGTTTCACTGGTCCCTTTTTTCTTCCCATTTTTTAAAGTCTTGATAATATGTTATATTATCTAGTAGGCTTTTGATCTTATAATGTCTGATTTTAAGGAAAGTAAAGTATATATGCCTAGCTTATCTGAATGTGGCTATAAAAATCCTCAGTAAAATATAAGCAAACTGAATCAAGTAATATACAAGCAAGTAATACATCATGATCAAGCAGGGTATGTGTCAGGAATGCAAAGCTGGTTTAGTCTGCAAAATTCTACTAATATAATTCACAATCTTGTATCTAAAGGAGAAAACCAGACAGCCCAGGTGGCTCAGCGGTTTAGCGCCACCTTTGGCCTGGGGCTTCGGCCTGGGGCGTGGACCCAGGATCAAGGCCCACGTCGGGCTCCCTGAAGAGAGCCTGCTTCTCCCTCTGCCTGTGTCTGTGCCTCTCTCTCTCTCTGTGTCTCTCATGAATAAACAAATAAAATCTTTTAAAAAAAATAAAGGAGAAAACCACATCATCATCTCATGAGCTTCATACAAACTGTTAAGTAATATTCAATATTAATTTTTAGAAAACTCTTAGCAAACTACTTTAAAAGAGGACTTATATTAATAGTAGGTACCTCCCCAAACCTACAATAACCATTGCATTTCATGGTAAAACTTTTTTTTTTTTCATGGTAAAACTTCAGAAGCGTTTCCTTCGCAGTCCCTACTAGCCTTCCTTCTGTATAGCACTGTGCTGGAGATCTTAAATCAGTCACAGTGTAACAAGAAAAAACATGTATGGATTGGGAAGGGGAAAAAAACTAGAATCATTCACAGATATGATTCTCTACATAGAAAATCTAAGAGAATCGATAGTGGAATTACCAGAGTTGCTTGAGTACAACAAAGTAACCAGAGACAAACAATAGAGTTCCTGAATACTAGCAGTGAACAATGAGAAAATGTGACTTTTAATAAACGATTTAAAACAGCAACAGATGGGACTCCTGGGTATCCGGGTGTCCGGCTCAGTGATTGAGCATCTGCCTTTGGCTCAGGTTGTGATCCCAGGGTCCCAGGATCAAGTCCTACATTGGGCTCCCTGTAGGCAGCCTGCTTCTCCTCCTGCCTATGTCTCTGCCTCTCTGTGTCTCTCATGAATAAATAAAATCTTTTAAAAAAATAAATAAAACAGCAACAGAAACTACAAGAAACTTAGAATGAACCTGTTCAAAGATGTGTAAGACTTTACACAGAGATCACAATTTATTAATGGACATAAAAGAAAACTCTACATAAATGGAAAAATACCCCATATTCACAGATTTGAAGATAAAGATGATATTGATTTAATTCCATAATAATAATATAAATTACATGAAATTTCAATCTGACAGAGGTTGTTCCTGGAACTTTACAAGGTTATTCTAAAATTCTTATGAGGATTAACTCACTCAACAAGATACCAGAATTACTATAAAGCTTTGGTCCTAGCTTAGGGATTGACAAAAAGAGTAATGGAATTGTTATGGACTGAATGGGTATCCCCAAAATTCATAGGCTGAAATCCTAACCTCCAGAGTGACTATGCTTATAGATGGGGCCTCTGGAGTAATACTTAAGATTAAATGTAGTCAAAAGAGTAGGACCCTAATCCAATAGAAGTGTCCCTGTAAGAAAAGACAATAGAGAGCCCTCTCTCTCCCTCTTCCTCTCCCCTCTTTGTCTTCCCCTGCCTCCCCCCACAACCCCACCTTGCACACACTACAGAAAAGCCATATGGGGGCATAGCAAGAAGGCAGCCATCTGCAAACCAGAAATAGTCCTTATCAGAAACTGAATATAATGGCACCTTGATCAGGGACTTCTAGCCCTCAGAACCGTGAGAAAAATAAATTTTTGTTGTCTAAGCCACCCAGCCTATGGAATTTTGCTGAGGTCACCTGAGAAAATGAACATAGGAATAAAAAGAGAACTCAGAAACAGACCTACATACATATGGCAACTTCGTATATGGCAAAGGTGGCATTATAAATCGGTTGAACAGAATATTGAATAAACCTGCTTGGGAATGTGTATGTGAGAGAGGGAGAAACTATGTATCAATTAAAATTAAAACTTTACAACAGAAGATATCATAAACAAAAATTTTAAAACCAATAGAAAAATGAGATCAGGGATATGATGATACCTTTGTCTTCTTGTCTGACTGCTGAACTGTGGATTTCCCGTACTATGTTGAATAGGAGTGGTGACAGTGGACGCCCTTGTTGTGTGTCTGATCTTGGAGGAAAAGCTTTCAACCTTTCACCACTGAATATGATGTTAGCTATGGGCTTTATTATGTTGAGTTATGTTCCTTCTATGCCTAATTTGTTGGGAGTTTTTATGATGGATGGATGTTGGATTTTGTCAAACACTTTTTGTCTATTGAGATGATCATATGATTCTTTTCTCTCATTCTACTAATGTGACCTACCACACTGATTGATTTGCATAAGTGTAAAACATTCTTGCATCTCAAGGATAAAGCCTACTCCATCATGGTGGATGATCCTTTTAATGTGCTGCTGAATTCAGTCTGCTGGCATTTTACAGAGGCTTTTGGCATTTCCATCCATCAGGGATTGGCCTGAAGTTTTCTTTTCCAGTAGTGTCCTCTTTTGGCTTTGGTACCACGAAAATGCTGGCTTCATAAAATGAATTTGGGAGTGGTCCCCTCCTCATTTTTTGGAAGAGCTTGGTCAGGGTTATGAGATTAAGCCCCAGGTAGGGTGCCGCACTCAGCACAGAGTCTGCTCGACATTCTCTCTCTCCCTGTGCCCCTTTCCTTCCCACCACTCATGCACATGTTCTCTCCAAATAAATAAAATCTTTAAAAGGGGGGGGGGTCAATGCTAGAAGAAATCTTTTATTTAAATTTAAATCTAAACATGCAAAACGCACAAAATAGTATATATTGTTTCTAAATACATAATATGGAAGAAAATACAAATACACTCTTGGGAAGAGTACCCATTAGCTCCCAATGTGTGTGGCTGCCTCTGAACAAGGGGCATGAAAGGGCAGAGTAGGGACACTGTGGCTCTATGAAGTTTTACTTCTGGCTTTTTTTTTTTTTTTTTTGAGATCTAAGTAAATATTGCAAGATGTTAAAATCTGCTTAATCTCAGTGGTTCATGGCTGCTAGAGGTGGAAGTAGGGATGGGATGTTTGCAATGTATTAAAATTCAAAAACCAGGGGCACCTAGGTGGCTCAGTTAGTTAAGCGTCTGCCTTTGGCTCAGGTCATGATCTGAGGGTCCTGGGATCGAGCCCCGCCTTGGGCTCTGTGCTCAGTGGAGAGCCTGCTTCTTCTTCTCCTTCTGCCCCTCCCCCCTCTCATGCACGCGCACTCTCTCTCTTTCTCAAACAAAATCCTTTTTAAAATAATAAAATTTAAAAGCCTGAAAAAGAAAAGGCCCATGACAAGCAACCAGGGAAAGACAGTTAAGAGAAAACAGCATCACGGCAACCAAGGGGAAGGGCGGGCCTCATCCAGGGCTGCAGAGCTGGCTGTTGCCCACAGGATTAAGAGGTCCACAAGCTCTGGACCACCATCACCCCAGGAGTGATAGGGGAGGAGGCTGGCTTACAGTGGTCATGCTTTGGCCAACTCTAAGCTTGGCTATGCTAGGGAGTGGCAGTGTGTGGTACTTGCGGGGAAAGCAGCCCTTCTGCTCAGTCTGGGAACATCTGGACCTGGTCAGGAAGGAAAGGGAAGCAAGTATGGGGCAAGGGTAGGATGGAGGCCAGAAGGGATGAGAAGGAAGGTTGATGATGGAGGAAGTGGTGTGGACTTGCAAGGAGGGGAGTGTCTAGGAAGTAAGGCGGGAGGGGTGGGGGCAGGGGTCGAGGAAGCTGGCAGGGTCATAACCGGAGAGGCCAGAATCCAATAGAAGTTCCTGCAAGCAGCACAGCCCACCCGGGATCCAGAGGGGAGAGCTGGCCCCCTCCGCAGACTGATGATGGGGTTTGTACTCACCATTAATTTGAATCGTTGTGCATTCACTTAAATGAGTATTGGGGAGAAAAAAGAAATTAAAGTGTAACTAGCCACTAAATGTGTCCTTTCAGAGAAGGTGGCAGCAGAAGGGGCCCATGAAAGCTGCTAAGCACCCTGGGCTTTGGGCCTCAACTCAAAGAGCCCAGCCCTGGGGGCCACAGCATGCCCACCCAGCTGATGTATATTTATCTTCACATATATATTTTTTAAATCAGGCAGAAGTTTGGAAACCATCGCCTCTGGAGGAGGTCTATGCCAGGTTGGGTGCTGAGGGGGTCTTGGTTGAGGCTGACTCTCCTGTCTCCCACACTTTCAGGACCTTCTCAATGATCTGTTTGCCTTCATTTTCCTTGTGGGGGCCGTGATCATAGCTGTGAAAACCCGACAAACCATGCCCATGCACTACTTCATTGCTGTGGTGAGTCTTTCATGTTGGGTACTTTATTTGCTCAGAAATCACCTCTTCTGGAGAATGAGTGTTTTCCTCTGACTTAAGGAGAGGACTTCTTTTCTTTTTCCAAAATCTCGGGACCCATGCAGAGTTTAAAAGTGAAGTTGGTAAATGTTTCCAATGAAGAAGCCACTTAAAGATGCTGTCCAGGGAGCCAGCCGAGGTCAGGGCTCCCTCCTCCTAGCTGTCCTGATCTCTGAGGCAAAGGGCCACACCCAAGCTGGGGATTGGGAAGCTGAGGTGAAGGGAGGGGCAAACTTAGAATGTCTCTGGTCTGGAAGTTCGTGGGGAGCAAGGGATGTGATAACCAGCACCTGCTGATGAATAAGAAACAAAGAGGGACTATGCCAGCTTTGGAATGAAAAGCAAAAGTAACCAGCATCCTTTTGTCTTCCAGATCCTTATTGGTGTGGCTGGACTTTTCGCTTTAATCGATATATGTCTTCAAAGAAAACATTTCAAAGGCAAGAGAATCAAAAGGAATGTGCTGATTCCTCCTCCTCCAGGAAAGGACCAAAAGGCTGAAAAGCCAAAGGAAGGAGAAAAACCACCAGAAAAGGCAGCAGAAAAAGCACCAGAAAAAGCAGAAAAGCCCAAGGATAAAGAAAAGGGAGGCAAGAAATGATGGGAAGGAGACCCCTGCTGTCAGAACCGGCGATGTGTTTTACCACAAAACTTATGTCCACTATGTGTCTTGTCTTCTCTCTAGAATGGTTTTCTTTTCCATCCTAATAACCACCTTTGCTTGGAAAAGAAATTCTTCTTTAAATGGATTTTTAAAGCCTAAAGTTGACGTAAACATTATTTTGTTCATTCAACAAAAGTTCCCAAGAGTTTTGATGCAGAGGGCAAGACCGGAGCCGGGCCTCTTAGGCTGCCTGCAGGCCACAGGGCACACAAGGTGTGGGGGACTGGCGGTGTGGGTGACAGCGGCTGTCAACAGTGACCAGCCAAAAGGGCCAGAGGAAAACATGAGACTGGAAAACAAAATGAACATTTTGTTCATATTGATATTTTTATTTTCCATTTTTTGAGAACATCTAGGTAGTCGCTATGAGAAAAATAGGCTGTTGGCCTTCCTTACTCTTTGCACTTTAGCATGGGTGCTCGTTTGAGGTCCATTCGGGAGGAGGGCAAAGAGGCGGTATCATCCCCTCAGGGCTCAGGGCCTCCTACAGTGGGAGCCAGGCCTCTGGGACCTGCGGTATCTCCCTCAGTGAGGACCTGAACATAAGCCCTGACAGGCTCAGCTGGGCCTTGGAGCCACAGCCCTCAGTGAGGGCCCCAGGCTCACTGAACAGACCAGCCATGTGGCCGAAGAAGGGTCATACTCATGAGAGGAAAGAAAACAAGGTCCCAAACTGATGCATGAGGAGCTAGAGGAGACGGGTATGGGGCGGGAGATGAGAAGTAACAAGGCACCCCCCAGCCCAGCCAGGAACAAGGTGAGGAACAGGCTGAAAGGCTCAACTGGGCCTTGGGAGCCGTGGTCCTGACTTGGGCCTTTGCCCTGAGCACCACAGGGCATCCCTGAAGTGGCAGGGTCTACTCCTCCAGGAGATCACATACTCGGCTGCTGCAGAGCAGAAAGCGAGGCTGGGAAGAGGATGCAGCATGGCGTTTGGGGTGTGGGGAACAGGCAAAGCCTGAGCTTGGATGGCCCCCACCCCTCTAGTCATACTCCCTCTGTAGCCCCCACAGTACCCCCGTGGGCTGGGCAGGATGAGTCACAATGTGGGGGCAACTAGAGGGAAGTACCTTGTAGAGAAAAACTCAAAAGTGCACCCTGTCCTGCCGTGTGACCTGAAAGTCCTCTCCTAGGTACGAAGCCAAGAGGAATGGTGGACTAGAATGTTCATCATAGCCAAAAGGCAAAAAAGAGCCTAAATGTTCAAAAGGAGGTAAACTGTGCTACTACATTCACAAAATGGAATACAACTCAGCAATAAGAATATTGAAACAACATGATGATGAATAATGATAAAAATAAAAGATTCATAATGACGACTCTCACATTATATTGAGTGAAAGAAGGCAGACACAATGAAGGACATGCCCTATGATTCTATTTCTATGAAGTTCAAGAACAGGGAAAAATACAGTGAAAGAAATGGACACACTGGTTGCCTAAAGAGGTGGAGCTTGAGGACCGATTACAAAGGGGCCTGAGGGTATGAGAAAGTTGATTATTTTCACTAGGGGAAGTGGTCACACAGGTGTACACATTTGTCAAAGCAACTGTATACATCTGTCTATTTCATCATATGGTAAATTTTATTTAAAAATGTAAGCTAAATAGGACTGTGTTCAGAATCTAATGGAAAAGGGTAGAACTTTCTGAACTCCTTTGTGTGGCCATTCCTCTCAATCCCTGGAGGTGGCTCTCCAGGCAGGCAGAGGTTCTCCACATCCAGACAGAGAAGGGTGCCATGGGACTGGGCTGGGTGTGGAGTGCGACTTGATGCAGCCACCTGTCCTGATGAGAAGGGGATCCTGGGACAGGGCTGTAGTCACCACAGAGATTTCAGGAGGATGCTTCTTTGGAGCAAAACTATATCAGGTGAGTATCTGCTAGTAGCGAATGCATCCCCTATGGATCTGGTCAAAATGCAGATCCTGAAAAATCCTAACTAGCACATTCAGAGTAAAGATGGATACTGTGTGCTTAAAAACTGTAAAGAAGGGGATCCCTGGGTGGCGCAGTGGTTTGGCGCCTGCCTTTGGCCCAGGGCGCGATCCTGGAGACCCGGAATCGAATCCCACGTCGGCCTCCCTGCATGGAGCCTGCTTCTCCCTCTGCCTATGTCTCTGCCTCTCTCTGTGTGTGTGACTATCATAAATAAATAAAAATTTAAAAAAAAAAACTGTAAAGAAGACAATAAGTTAACAACAGTACTTAGTGGGGGAGGGGGAGGAGGGATTATGAGAAAGATTTTAAAATTTAACAGAAGGGACAGTGATATGGAAAAGTCCACATTGCTTGGTAAAATACACCAATTTGAAAGATAAAGAGGAAATCCTAAAAGCTTTCAGAACAAGAGAAATAGCACAAAGATATTATAGACATAAGAACAAACATCAAAGGCCACCTGGATATTAGAAGACAAGGAAGGGGCACCTGGGTGGCATGGTTGAGTGGCCTACTCTTGGTTCAGCTTACATCGTGATCTCAGGGTTGTGAGATTGAGCCCCATGTTGGGCTCTGCACTGACTCTCCCTCTGCTCCCCTCACTTTTAAGACATCTTTTTTTAAAGGGGGGGGATGCACCTGGGTGGCACAGTCAGTAAGCAACCAACCCCTGGTTTTGGCTCAGGTCATGATCTCAGGGTCATGAGATCAAGTCCCACATTGGGCTCTACACTGGGCATGAAGCCTACTTTAAAAACATTAAACATTTTTTTAAATTTAAAATTAAGGTTAAACGAGATCATATGGGTGGGACCCTCACCCAATAGGATTGGTGTCTTTATAAGACATCAGACAGCAGCTCATTTACATTCTCTCTATACAAGTGCACAGAGGAAAGGTCATATAAAGACACAAAGTGACCTTTGACAAGCTAGGAAGAGAGCTCTCACCAGAAACCAAATGTACTGGTACCTCTATCTTAAACTGCCAGCCTAGGGAACTGGGGGAAAATAAATTCTGGTTCAGGCCACCCAGTCTGTGGTGTTTTGTTATGGCAGCCCAAGGTGACTAACACACTAGCCCAAGAAACAAGAAACAGAGCCCTTGTAGATGAGGAAGAATGGGATAATTCCCTGGGATTTTTTTTTTTTTTTTTTTTTTACCATTTTTACCATTCTTTTCTACCCCAGCCTCCAGACAACACCAAAGCATCAATGGCAGTGATAGAAGTAGCCAAACAAGCAGGAATTCAAACTCCAAGATATAGAAAGCTTCTTCTCTGACCAGAAGAACCATGGTCCCAAGAGTATGGAGAAAATCCCTTGATCTCTTCTCTCTGTATCCAAAGCAGTGGCAGGAAGTATGAAATAGAGTAGAGATGGGCACCTGGGTGGCTCAGTCATTTAAGCCTCTGCCCTCAGCTCAGGTCATGATCTCAGGGTCGTGGGATTGAACCCTGCATTGGGCTCCCAGCTCAGTGGGAAGTCTACTTCTCTCTCTCCCTCTGATCTTCCTCCCCACTTGGACTCTCTCTCCCTCTGTCTCAACTAAATAAAACCTTTAAAAGAAAAAGAGAAACTAAACAAGCTTTATAGAGGACCCCTCAGAACTTGAAAGTGCCAAGGAAACCATGAAAAGGAAAGATCTCAAGAGAAAGATCCCATCGATGAACTCCTGGGACACCCCCCAAGCAGTGGATGCATGGATCTGACCCCAGGGAATGCCCATGACCCAGGTCTCAGATTGAACACTCGGGCACACACAGAACAGATCAGAATAGCACTACAACAACGATGGATATCTGGACAGGACGTCAGTAAGGATATAGAGGATTTGAACAACACTATAAACCATCTACTCCTAACAGATGTATGTTGAACATTACACTCAACAACAGCAGAATACATGCTCTTCCCAAGTGCATATGAAACAGTCTGTAAGACCAGACATTAGGACACAAACCAAGAAACCAAGTTTCAAATTTAATAATGCTGAAATCATACAAAGTATCTGCTTTCATCACAATGGAATGAAGCTAAAAATGAATAGCAGAAGGAAATCTGGAAAACTGACAAATATGTGGAAAACAAGCAATGGGTCAAAGAAGAAATCAGAAAAAGAAATTAGAAAATACTGTGAATGAAACTAAAACACAACATACTAAAACTTAGGAGATGCAGCAAAGGCAGTGCTCAGAAATGTACAGCTGTAAATGCCTATCTTCAAAAGGAAGAAAGATTTCAAACCAATAACCTAACTTTACACCTTGAGGAACCAGTAAAAGACCAAACTAAACCCAAAGCTAGGAGAAGAAAGGAAACAACAGAGATTAGAGCAGAAATAAAATAAAACACAGAGCAGAAAAATAATAATCAACAAATCCAAAAGTTAGTTCTTTGAAAATATCAACAAGATGAATAGTCCTTTAGGACTAAAGTCAGAATTGAAAGTGAGAACATAACTACTGATGATAGAGAAACTAAAAAGAATTACAAGATAACTCTATAATAGTTGTATGCCAAAAAATAAGATGAAATGGACATACACACTAGAAACACACAAATTACCTAAACTGACTCAAGAAGAAATAGAAAATCTCAAAAGATCAAAATAGTAACCAAAACCTCCCAACAAATAAAAGTCCAGTACTAGATAGCTTCACTGGTGAATTCCACCAAACTTTTAAAAAAGAACTAATACCAACCCTTCTCAGGCTCTTCCAAAAAAGAGAAGACAAAGGAACACTTCCTAACTCATTTTATGGGGCCAGCATTACCCTGATACCAAAGCTAGATAAAGATATCACAAAAAGGAAAACTATATACCAGTATTTGTTTTGACTATAGATGTAAAAATCCTCAACAAAATATTAGCCAACCAACTCTAACAGCATACCAAAATTATTATACGCCATGACCAAGTGGGATTTATCCCAGATAGCACTGCAAAGTTTTTCAAGACTGAACTGACATTGGAGCCACAGTTCAATGGTGGGTAGGATATTGTGATCTAAATCTAACCAGTTCATTGTCTGCTTAAAAACAACAAAACCAGTGCTCTCTATAGGAATTAAACAAATCCAGAATTCATAGTATAATATTCAAAATGTCCAAGATACGGGATCCCTGGGTGGCGCAGCGGTTTGGCACCTGCCTTTGGCCCAGGGCGTGATCCTGGAGACCCGGAATCGAATCCCACGTCGGGCTCCCGGTGCATGGAGCCTGCTTCTCCCTCTGCCTGTGTCTCTGCCTCTCTCTCTCTGTGTGACTATTGTAAATAAATTTTTTTTTTAAATGTCCAAGATACAACCAATAATTACTTGATGTATTCAGAAGTAGAAAAATCTCAACATTTTATGACAGGAAAGATAGTCAATAAATAACAATCCCAAAAATAACACAAATGTTTGTTAGATGATTAGACAAAAACTTGAAAGAGAATATTATAATCATGCTCTAAGAATAAGTGAAATAATTGGATAGAAAGTCTTAGTGGAAAAAAAAAAAGAAAGTCTTAGTGGAGAAATACAAGATATAAAAAATCAAATGGAATTTTAGAACCAAATACAATAATCAAAATACAAATCTCACTGGATGCGCTTAATAGCAGAATAGAAATGACAGAAGAAGGAGTTAATGAACTTGACAGATGAATAGAAATTATCAATATTCACCAAAAGAGTAATAAGACTGAAAAAAATGAACAGAACCTTGGGAAGTTCAGAGACAATACCAAAAGGTCTAATATTTATATCACTGGATTCCCACAAGGAGTGGAGTAGGAGTGTGGCACAAAAACTTTTTGAAGAAATGATGGCTGACAATTTCTCTAAATTAGCAAGGCATAAGTTTACAGATTCAAGAAATTCAGTAAATTTTTATTTTTATTTTTTACTTTTTTAAAAAAAAAGATTATTTATTCGAGAGAGAGAGAGGGGCAGAGACGCAGGCAGAGGGAGAAGCAGGCTCCATGCAGGGTGCCTGATGTGGGACTCGATCCCGGGACTCCAGGATCACACCCTGGGCTAGAGGCGGTGCTAAACTGCTGAGCCACCCAGGCTGCCCTGAAATTCAGTAAATTTTAAAATAAGAAATCTAAAAAAAAAAAAAAAATTCAGTAAATTTCAAACAGAAGAAACAAAAAATTCATACCTGGGTACATTCTAATCAAATTTCTGAAAACTAAGATGAAGAAAAAAATATTGATAGTACCTAGAGAAAAATGATGTAACAATTTTAATAACTGAGAATTTCTCATCAGACGTGGGAGCCCAGAAAGAAATGGCTGTTCTCAAGTGTTAAAAGAAAATAACTGTCAGGGCACCTGGGTAGTGCTGTTGATTAATTGTCTAACTCTTGGTTTTGGCTCAGGTTGTAATCTCAGGTTGTGAGATCAAGACCTGCTTTGGGCTCTGCACTCAGTGTGGACCCTGCTTCAGATTCTTTCTTCTCCCTCTGCCCCTCTTGCTTATGTCTTCTCTCTTTCTGTAAAATAAAATAAATCTTGAAAAGAGAAAAGAAGAACCATCAAACTCAGAAATATATATGCAGTAAAAATACCCTTCATTAACAGAGGCTAAAAAAAAAAAAAGACATTCTCAAAAAGAAGAAAACTGGAATGCCTGGGTGGCTCAGTTTGTTAAGCATCTAGGTCTTGGGATCCCTGGGTGGCGCAGCGGTTTAGCGCCTGTCTTTGGCCCAGGGCGCGATCCTGGAGACCCGGGATCGAATCCCACATTGGGCTCCCGGTGCATGGAGCCTGCTTCTCCCTCTGCCTATGTCTCTGCCTCTCTCTCTCTCTCTCTCTCTCTCTCTCTCTCTCTCTCTGTGACTATCATAAATAAATAAAAATTTAAAAAAAAAACTTAAAAAAAAAGCATCTAGGTCTTGATTTTGGCTCAGGTAATGATCTCAGGGTCACGAGATTGAGCCTCATATTGGGCTCTGAACTCAGCAGGGAGTCTGCTTGAGATTCTCTCTCCCTCTGCCCACCCCCGCTCCCCCACCCTTGCTCTCTCCCTAAAATAAATAAAGAAATCTTAAAAAAAAAAAAAAAGAGGAAAACTAAGAGAACACATTGCCAGTAGATCTGCTATGAAAGAAGTGCCAAAGGAAGTTCTTTAGATGGTAGAGAAATTATACCAGAAGGAAATATGTTATTTCAAGGATAAAGGATGAGCAACATAAACAGTAAATAAATATCTTAAAAATTAAAAAGAAAAAATATCTTAAAAATTAAAAACAGAACTACTATATGAAAAAAAAGAACTACAATATGATCCAACAATCCTACTTCTGAGCATATATCCAAAGGCAACAAAAACATCATGTTGAAGAGATATCTGCACCCCTAAATTCATTACAGCATTATTTACAATAGCCAAGATATGGAAATAATATAAGTGTCCATCAATGGATTAATGGATAAAGAAAATATGACATATATACACAATGGAATATTACTCAGCCTTAAAAAAAGAAAACCTACCATTTGTGGCAAGATGGGGGGCATTATGCTAAGTGAAATAAGTTAGAGAAAACAAATACTGTATGATTTCACATAAATGCAGAATCTAAAAAAAAAAAGGAAAAAGTGAAACTCATAGAAAATGAGATTACATATATTGTTACCAAAGGCAAGAGGTGGAGGGAGGAGGAATTAGATGAAGGTAGTCAAAAGGTACAAACTTCCAGTTATAAGAAAAATAACTACTGGAAATATAATGTATAGCATTATAAATATAGTTAACACCACTATATAGCATATTTAAAAGCTGATAAGTAAATCCTAAAAGTTTTCATCACAAATTAAAAGGCATATTTTCCCTTTTTTTGTATTTGTATTTGATGATGGATGTTAACTAAACTTAACTGTCTTAATTAATCACTTCACAATACATATAAGTCATCTCCTCATGCTCTACACCTTAAACTTATATGTCAATTATTACTGTATGTCAATTATGTCTCAATAAAACTGGAAAAAATAGTAAATATCTGGACAAATAGTATATTCTTATCAAGTTCTTTAAAATACATTTGATGTTTGAAAGCAAACATGTTTTTTTATATTTATATATATATATTTTTTTTAATTGAAGTTCAATTTGCCAACAGGATGACAGTGTTCATCCTGTCAAGTGCCCCCCTCAGTGCCCGTCACCCAGTCACCCCATCCCCCTGCCTGCCTCCCCTTCCACCACCCTTTGTTTGTTCCCCAGAGTTAGGAGTCTTTCATGTTTCGTCACCCTCTCTAATTTTTCCCACTCATTTTCCCTCCTTTCCCGTATAATCCCTTTCACTATTTCTTATATTCCCTGTGTGAGTGAAACCATATAATGATTGTCCACCTCCAATTGACTTACTTCACTCAGCATAATACCCTCCAGTTCCATCCACTTCAAAGCAAATGGTAGGTATTCATTCTTTTTAATGGCTGAGTAATATTCCATTGTATATATAGACCACATCTTCTTTATCCATTCATCTGTCGATGGACATTGAGGCTCCTTCCACAGTTTGGCTATTGTGGACAATGAAAGCAAAAATCTTAACATTATCTGATGGGATTTCCAGCAGAGGTAGATGTAATATATGTAACAGCTACAGCATGAAGCCAGGAGGATAAAATGACCTATATGATGGTCGGGTTTCTGTATGGCATTTGTAGTGGTAAAATAATAATTCTAAGTAGACTGAAAAGTTAGAATGTATATAGTAATCCCTATAGAAAACACTGTACCAAATTGTACCAAGAGAGTAAAAAACTCAATATATGTTAGAATACTTAAAAAAAAAATTAAATAATCCAAAAGAAGGCAGAAGAGATGAACAAAAACAGAACAAACAAAACAAAATTGTAGACCTAAATCCAAATATACAAATAACTACACTAAATATAAATGGTCTATACAAACTAATTAAAATACATAGATTGTTAGATGGATTTTTTTTTTAAAGACTCAATTATCTGCAGGAAACCTACTTTAAAATAATGGTATAGGTATATTAGAAATAAAATAATAGAAAAATATATTCCATGAAAATATCAATCAAAAGAAAACTGGAATAGTTATACTAATATCATACAAAGATAAAGAAAATCACCAGGGATAAAAGAGACACCACATAGTGAAAAAATAATTTATCCTATGACAATACAACAATGCTAGATGTTCCTAATAGCAGAGCCTCTAAATGCATAAAGCAAAAACTGATAGAACTCTGAAGAGAAAAATGGATAAATCTATACATATTGTCGAAGACATCATTTTTTCTCTCTCAGTAATTGGTAGAACAAGTACACATACAACCAGCAAGGATATAAAAGAAATACCGCCACCAATCAACTGGATCTAAGTGACATTTATAAAACACTTCACTCAATAAATACACTTTCTTTTCAAGTGCACAGAGAGCATTCATCAAGATGGGCCATATCCTGAATCATAAAACAAACCTCCCTAAATTTAAAAGAATTAAAATCATACATAATCATACATAATCCCTGACCATAATGGAATTAAACTGGAAATCAATAACATAAAAATGACTGGAAAACCTCCAAATGTTTAAAAATTAAACAATATATTGCCAAATAATCTGCAGTTCAAAGATAAAGTCTTGGGAGAAATTAGAAAATATTTGGAAGTAAACAAAAATGAAAATACAACATATCAAAATTTATAAGATGAAACAAAAATAGTACTTAGATATTTACAGCATTAGATGCTTATATGAGAAAAGCATAAACAACATGTGCAATATAAAAGCCATAAAAAAGAAAGTGGGTGCGGTAAAATTAATATTAAATGAAATAGAATTCAAAGCTCAAAGCTTTCACTAGGGACAACAGAGATGTTAAAATGATACTTAATAAAAATATATGCTAGGCATTATTCTATTTTTTTCTTTTGCTGGGCATTGCTCTAATATATTTTTATATACTAACTCATATTATCCTTACAATAATTATATGACTTAGGTAATTTTATTATTGTCACTTTGTGCATGGAGAAACTGAGGACAGAGAAGTTAGGAAAGCAATAGAACCAGGATTTAAACCCAGTATTTATGCTCTCCATTGCTACACTCTAATGAACAAAACGCATGTTAACTTTTGGGGCACCTGGACGGCTCAGTCAGATGAGCCTCCAACTCTTGGTTTTCTGCTCAGGTGGTGATCTCAGGGCTGTGAGATCAAGCCCCTCAGTGGGCTCCACACTCCATGGGGAGTCTGCTTGACATTCTCTCTCTCTCCCTCTGCCCCTCCTCAACCTCTCTGTCTCAAATAAATAAATAAATATTTAAAAGAAACAAAACAAAACAAAATACAAGGGCACCTGGTGATTCAGTAGGTTAAGCAACTGCCTTCAGCTCAGGTCATGATCCCAGGGTCCTGGGATCAAGCCCCACATAAGGCTCCCTGTTTCTCTCCCACTCCTCCTGCTTGCTCTTGCTCTCTCTGTGTCAAATAAATAAATAAAAACCTTTTAAAAATAAAAAATAAATTAAAAAAACAAAATTTAAAAATGTTAACTTTTGTTCATCTAACAATAAAAAAGACTATTAGAAATCCAAGGAAAAGTAATAAAACTAAAACTTAAAAAAAAAAAAACCTTAGTGAAGTTTTAATATACCTCTTTTAGTAAGTCAATACATCAAGCAACAGAAGGTAAATATAGGGGTGGCACAGTCGGTTGAGAATCACACAAGTTTCAGTTTGGTGGTGGTTGCAGGGTCCAGAGATCAAGCCCTGTGGTGAGCTTGACACTCGGGGAAGTCTGCTGAAGATTCTCCCTATACCTCTCTCTTACCTCCTGCTCAATCACGTACTTCCTCTTTCTCTCTCTCTCTCTCTCTCTCTCTCTCAAATAAATGAATAAATCCTAAAAAAAAAAAAAAAATAGGAGGGGGAGGAGGAAGAGAGAAAGAAGAAGATGTCTGGTGGCTTAGTTGGTTAACTGTCTGCCTTTGTTTCAGGTCATGATCCCAGAGACTTGGGATCAAGCCCTGGATTGGAGGCTCTCTGCTCAGTGGGGAGTCTGCTCCTCCCTCTGCCCCTCCTCTCCACTCGTGCTCTCTCTCTGGCTCTCTCTCTCAAAAAAATAAATAAAATATTAAGAAAGAAAGAAAGAAAGAAAGAAAGAAAGAAAGAAAGAAAGAAAGAAAGAAAGAAAGAAAGAAAGAAAGAAAGAAAGAAAGAAAGAAAAAGAAAGAAAGAGAAAGAGAGAGAAAGAAAGAAAGAAAGGGAAAGAGAGAAAGAAAGAAAGAAAGAAAGAAAGAAAGGGAAAGAGAGAGAAAGAAAGAAAGAAAGAAAGAAAGAAAGAAAGAAAGAAAGAAAGAAAGAAAGAAAGAAAGAAAGGTAAGAATACAGAGGGTTTGGGCAGCCCAGGTGGCTTAGCGGTTTGGCGCCGCCTTCCGCCCAGGGTGTAATCCTGGAGCCCTGGGATCGAGTCCCGCGTCGGGCTCCCTGCATGGAGCCTGCTTCTCCCTCTGCCTGTGTCTCTGCCTCTCTCTCTCTGTGTCTCTCATGAATAAATAAATAAAATCTTTAAAAAAAAAAAGAATACAGAGGGTTTAAACAACATAATCAACAAGATATATAATAGATACATAGATAAGTTTTATACCCAACTAGAAGAAAATACTCAATCCTTTTATTTCATTTCATTTTTAAAAAAGATTTTATTTATTTATTCATGAGAGACACAGAGAGAGAGAGAGGCAGAGACACAGGCAGAGGGAGAAGCAGGCTCCATGCACCAGGAGCCCGACGTGGGATTCGATTCCGGGTCTCCAGGATCACACCCTGGGCCCAAGGCCATGCTAAACTGCTGCACCACCAGGGCTGCCCTCAATCTTTTTAAACACAAGTGGAACACTTGCAACCCCTAACTATCTATCAGGACACAAAGAAAATCTCAACAAATTCCATAAAGCAGAACATACAGATCTGAATAAAATAAATATTAAAAAGTAGATATTCACCACAAAAGCACAGCCAAAAATTCAATCAATAAATCAATAAAATCTTTTTTAAAAAATGGAATCATACAGTATATACCCTTTTGAGCCTGGTTTCTTTCATCCAACATAATATCTGCAAAATGCATCCCTATTGTTGCATTTGTCAATGTTTTGCTCCTTCTTCCTGCTGAGGAGTATTCCAGCGGAGGGATGCCCCACGGTCAATCCTCTCAGCTGTAATGAACCACTGGGTGGTGTGCAGTGTGAGCTATTAAAAACAGAGCTGGGGATCCCTGGGTGGCGCAGCGGTTCAGCGCCTGCCTTTGGCCCAGGGCGCGGATCCTGGAGACCCGGGATCGAATCCCACATCGGGCTTCCAGTGCATGGAGCCTGCTTCTCCCTCGGCCTATGTCTCTGCCTCTCTCTCTCTCTCTCTCTGTGACTATCATAAATAAATAAAAAATTAAAAAACAAAAAAACAGAGCTGGCTGTGAAAGCTCACATCCAGGCCTTTGCAAAGGCTTGTACTTTCATTTCTCTTGAGCAAATGCCTACAAGTAAAATATCTGGGTCACGCGGTATGTCTTTATTTAGCATTTTAGGAAACTGCAACACTGTCTTCCACAGTGGAGGTAATCACTCCCACCGCCATGGGGGCGGGGGGGGGGGGGGTGAGAGTTCCAGGTGCTCCATATCCTCACCAGCACTTCAATGGTAGAGTCCTCTTTTATGAAGCCATTTTAATAAGTGTAAAACAGTATCTCACAGTGGCTTTAATTTGCATTCCTAGATGTCTAATGATATTGAATATTGTTTCATGTGCTCACTGGACGTTCACATACCTTTGTTGGATTGTCTGTTCAAAACTTTGACCTATTAAAAAAATTGGGTTGCTTTCTATTTATGGAGTTCCAACTTTGAGCCATGATTTAATTAACACCGATCAACATCAGGTTGTCCTCTGTTCTAACCCTCACCTGGCCTCCTCCCAGGGGATCTAGAGTAAGCTCCAAACACCAGGGCCTGGTTCCCTACCATCCTTTGCTCGGTCCTTTCTTCCACAAAGGCTCCCTGCAACCCTTTAAACCAGTCAGACATCTATTACTGGGAATCATCTTACTGGGGGTTCTCTGGACACACTGTTACCCACTCCCCACAAATTAAGCTGAGGCTTCCTTACATCCTGCGGTGCCAATCTTTCTAGCACTGCTGCTGAATGAATAAATGAGTGAACGAAGGCCTTACCCAGTGGGAGAGGCCATCAGAATCTCCTCTGAGGATGGTCACATAAAAAAAGACGTTCATCAGAGAACCAGGTGGAGAAGAGCATTCCAGAAAGCGGGGCCCCGTAGGCACAGAGGCCCTATAGCGGGAAGGGACCATGGTTTGTTCACGAAACTGTAAGAAAGTCTGCGAGGGGGAGACACAGGGACAGACGACACCAAGGGGGGTATGTTTTTAGTCTCTCTACCAAGACTCCGGGCAAGACGCAAGACGGAAACTCCCAAGGTTTGAGGCCTAAGGGAAATGGAGATGATCCTGCTGGAGACCTTAAGCCTCCTTCTGGCTGCACGAGGAAGCAGAGCAGCCTCTTAAAGACACCGTCACAGCAGCGCGGGGGGGGGGGGGGGGGGGGGGGGGGGGCACTCGGGGACCCCGCGGAGGCCCAGCGGTGGGGAGACGCGAACGGAAACAAAGAAGGCTCGAGGAGGCGAAGATGCGCCGGCCTTGGGGCCGGACCGCTGGGGCGGGCGAGGGAGAGCGGGCACCCCACGGGCACCCCACGGGCTCCCCACGGGCTCCCCACGGGCTCGGGTCCTGGCGGGGAGGACGGACGCGGCGCTCCGCCCGGGGCCCAGGCGCCGCCCGGGAGCGCTCGGGGTTGGGGGAGCCCAGGGAGCCTGGGGCCAGCGGCGGAGACGGGAGGCGTGGCCCGGGGAGAAGGGGGCGGGCGCCGTGGTCCGGGGCGAGGAGGCCCCGACGGGGGGTTCGCCCTCGGGCGCCGAGGCTCCCGGGCCCGGACACGCGCGTGGACGCGGGCAGGAGGCGACGCCGCGGCGAGGGCACACCCGCTCCGGGCGGGCAGGCGGGGCCCCGACGGGGCGTCCAGGGGCGGCAGAAAGGCGGCCTCGGGGCGCCGGCGGGGCTGGGGACCGGCGCGGGGCGGGGCAGGAGGAGGAGGAGGAAGGCGGCGGAAGGGGGCGCGGGGCGCGGGGGGGGCCGCAGCGCGCGGCCAGGGAGGAGGGGCGGGGGGGGGGGGGAGGGGAGGGGAGGAGAGGGGGAGGGGGGAGGAGAGGGGGAGCGTGCGCCCCCGCCCCGCCCCGCCCCCGCCCCGCGCCCCCGCCGCGCCTTCTCCTCCTTCCGCGCGGCCGGCGCTTCCGCTTCCCTCCCGGGCGCGGGCTGAGGGCGCGGGGCGGCGCCGGGCTCCCTGCGGCCGCCGCCATGTGGCCCCCGGACCAGGAGCCCGCCCCGGCCCCCGCCGCCGCGCCGCGCGCCCGCCGCCCCCCCGCCGGCGCCCCGGGGCCCGGGCTCCGCGCCCTGCTGCCCGCGCGCGCCTTCCTCTGCTCGCGCAAAGGCCGCCTCCTGCTGGCCGAGTCGGTGAGTGCGGGCGGCGCCGTCGGGGCGGGGGGCCGGCTGCGCCCGGGACGGGCCGGGGGCCGAAGGCTCTGGGCCGGCGCCACGGGCCCCGGGGGACGGGGAAGGGCCCCGGGACGCCTGAGGCCGCACGCACGGCGGGGCGCGAGCGGAGCCCTCCGGGGGGCGGGGGCGGGGGCGGGGGGCCGGGTCCGCCCGGCGGAGACTTCATCCCCCTCCGCGGCCTCCCCGCGCCCCGCCCCGCCGGCCTCCTGCCTCCGGCCTCCTGCCGCAGCCCCCACCCCGGCCCGACAGGCCTTTGTCTGGGGACACCGCGCGGCGGGGCTGGTGCTGGGCCTCGGGCAGGGCGGGGGCGGGCGGGGCGGCGCCGGGGGCGAGGTGCGGAGGAGCCCTCGGGGGATTCCTAGTCCGGCGTTATTCCCACTTTGCGGACAAGAAGGCTGAGGCCGGGAGCCCAGGGCACTTGACAGCTGGGCCACTCGAGGGCTGGGTGACAGCAAGGGTGAGAGCGGGCATCAGAGGAAGGAGGCTTCTGGCCCAGACCCGCCTTGGCGCTGGCAGGAGGGGACCTGGCAGCCACTCCTGCCCTAGGGTCGGCCTGGAGGTCAGGCCGGGCCTGCCCAGCCCCCAGGTGAGGCCCCGGATTCGGGCCACACTCCGGGGGGTCACCTCTGGTAGCGCTTTTGCAGAGAAGCCTTAAGCCCCAGCGCTGCTCACCCCGCAGGAGTCAGGAATCCAGATCTAGGCCGTCACAGGAGTAGGGGGGGAGGACGCTCAGGGCTGATCCCAGGGGAGCTGGAGCCGTGCTGGTCACCCCTGGCTGCTCCAGGCCTGAGAGGGGGAGGCTGACAGGGACAGGAAAGGGGAGGAAGCAGCCACAAGGAGTCAGGGAATGGGGGAGCAGGCGTGGGGGGGCTCCTCAGAATCTGGCTTTGGGGGTGGCGGACAGGAAGGGGAAGGGCAGCAGAGGGGCCCCTGTGGAGGAGGCACAGCAGGAGCCCAGCTCAGGGCTGGGTCAGGGTCCCACGGCCTGGCTCTCCCTGGAGGCCCCTCTCTGTGCCTCAATTTCCCATCTGTTGAGTCAAACTCAGCTACCCCCATGGGCTCGTTCAAGACAGATTCGGGTGCCCTGGGGACTCTGGGATCTTTGCAGCTCATTTGTCTAAACAGCCACAGTGTTCCTGTGGGGCACCCGGGAGTCCCTGCGGGGCCCCCTGAGCCCCACTCAAGCTACTCAGCCACGGTGACAAATCAGGACGCAAGACAGCCCACACGGGCAGGGCCACTTGTCAGCCAGCCCTGAGGCCACATGCCTGTCGCCCAGGGCACTGGGCAGCCACTTCACTGCCTGCGCCTCGGCTTCTCGTCTGCCAAGTGGGCCGTGAGCAGCACCTGTGCACAGGTGGCTGCGAGGCTGCCCCGAGCCTCAGCGGGCCCTGGCCAGGGGACAGCCCCCATCTTGGTCTGTCCTGCCCTGCAGCAGGTACCCCCAGGGCCGCAGCATCGTGGGGCATCGGTGCCCACCCACCAAGTGCGGAAGCCGGCCCTTGGGGGGGGGGGGGGGCGCAGGGCTGCAGGGCTGGGCGAGTAGGCCCAGGGCCTGAAGCCTCAGTGAACACTCCCCTCCCGGGAGGCCTTATTCCTCCTGGGGAAATTGGCAAACCTGTAAGACTCAGTTACACTGTTAAGGCCCCAACACCCACCGCCTGGATCGCACAGTCGTGAACATGTTGTCGGATTTGCTTTATCGTACGCATCTGTCTGGGCACCAGGGCGGTTTAGTGTTTGATGCAGGATAAATTGCCCACATGGGCACCTTGCAACTCCGAACACTTCAGCACTCATGTCATTAAAGTTCAAAATTCGTAAGCTGTGTTTCAGCTAAAATTTACATTCTTGGGCGTTGGGTGTAATTTGTTGAAACTGGTTCCTGCTCAGCGCGCCGCCTTTGAGACGCTCGGGTTTGATTTGCCCTGTTGGGCCCCATGTGGGTTGGATGGATTCTGCGTTGAGCCTGCTGGGGTGGGGGCTGGGGCGCAACCTCCTGGGGGGCTGGGCGCATGTGGGGAGCTGGGGCTTGGAGTGGGGTGGCCCCGCACAGGGTGCAGAGCCGTGCCCAGAGGCACCGGGGGCAGCACAGGTGTGAGCCAGGGCCCGGGACAGGGTTCCAATCCTGGCAGCTGCAGGACCGTGGGCGGGTCACCTCCCCTGCTGGCACAGCCTCTGTCCCTGGTTGCAGAGCCCTGGGCGCGGGCATGCGTGCGAGGGGTGTGACTTTCCTTCCCTCACCTGCAGGGCCTCTCGTTCATCACCTTTGTCTGCTATGTGGCATCCTCGGCATCCGCCTTCCTGGCAGCGCCTCTGCTGGAGTTCCTCCTGGCCCTCTACTTCCTCTTCGCTGATGCCATGCAGCTGAATGACAAGTGGCAGGGCTTGTGCTGGCCCATGATGGTGAGGCCGCGCTCCGGGCCGGAGGTGGCTGTGCTGGGGCCGTCGCCCTTCAGCGCGGGGGACTGTTTGCAGCTGCAGGCGGCGGCTCTCAGCGGCCCTGTGCCCCCCGCAGGCTGCCTCACCTCACAGCCCCCCTTCCCCGCTCCTGCCGGGAGCCCCAGCCGGCGTCCTGGCCCTGGCCACCAGGTGGCGCTGGTGCTCTCAGCCGCGGGCATTCTAGCCCTTTCCACCAGAGCAGGACAGGCTAACCCAGGGCTCGCAGGGCTTAGCCAGACTTCAGCCATCTGGCAACTTGCTTGGTCACCTGGGAGCCCTCAAAACCCCGCCTCAAACTGCTCTGAGGAGGGACAAAAATGCTGCGATTGAACCCTGGTCTCGTGACTTCGTATCCAGTACGCGTCCTGATGAGCTGCACTCTGTCCCCGTGTCTGGGGACAGGTGAGCAGAAACCAGGACACGTAAATGGACCTGCCGCAAGTCTGTGGCACAGCGAGGCCCTTCGGAGAGCCAGCCGGGGGCAGGTGACCGGGTTTTCAATGTCTTTCTCACCAAAAAGGGAGCCCTGCATGTGGGCGAAGCCACAGGGCAAGCTGTAGCCTGGCCCACGTCCTGTTGTCCACCAGACAGGGCACAGCCACTTGGACCGGGCACAGGGCAGCCTCTGGGGGCACCCGGGCAGGGGCAGGAACGGGTGGAGAAGGGTCAGGGAATGCGGTGGGGCCAGGACAGGCCGGGAGCCCGAGGGATGCCAGAGCTGCGGGTTCGGGGAGTGCCCAGCCTGCCAGGCTCATCGTCCCCTGGGAACGGCGGTTCCAGCCCTGTTCCTGCCACCTGCTGTCCTTCCAAGGCCCTGCCCCTGTCTGGGCCCCACTGTGCCCTAGTCCCGGGAGCCCAGGACAGTGACCACGCCCCCCCTCCCCAGGACTTCCTGCGCTGTGTCACTGCGGCTCTCATCTACTTCGCCATCTCCATCACGGCTGTCGCCAAGTACTCAGATGCGGCTTCCAAAGCAGCTGGGGTGAGTAGCCGCCCGAGCCCTGGAAGGGGTTGCCCGGCGATGCCCCCTCAAGGTCACCCCACCCCTGGTGGAGCCCCAGATGCCCTTTGGACACTTAGTGTCTGGGGCAGAGTCTGTCCCCGCATAGGCCCTTGGGCCTGCACGCAGGTCTCCACAACTGCAGAGTCCCTGAGCGGAGCGTCAGTGGGCCCCGGGTTTGGGGGGCTGCTTGCCCACCAAGGCGACAGTGCAGTTTCCTACTTGCCGGTCCTGGGAAGCAGCTGTGCTCGTCCATCCCGCCTGTTCAGCCGGTCAAGTGGGGCGGCGGCTTCCCTGCCTGTCCCGAGCCCTCGGCCCAGAGACTCCCAGCTCCCCATGATGGGTGCCATGGGCCCTGTCCTGTCCCACAGGTGTTCGGCTTCTTTGCCACCATCGTGTTTGCCGTTGATTTCTACCTGATCTTTAACGACGTGGCCAAATTCCTCAAAGAAGGGGACTCCGCAGAAGAGAACACGGCCGACAAGGCAGAAGGTGGGTGGCCACCCCGCTTTTCCCCGGGGACCCAGCTTGCCGACCCAGGGCTGTTGCTGCGACCCTTCCCCCCGCCCCCAGGGATACTTGGCCAGTTTGAAGCTGGAGGAGCGCATCCTCCCCCAGGAGGGCAGGAAGCGTTCTCCCGGCCTGCTTCTCCGGTCCCTTCACGGGGCACGGATCATGCAGCCAGCTGGCTTCCCGGGGCCTCTGCCTCTCCAGGAAAGGCAAGCTGAGGGCAGGCCTAGCACCTCCTCCTCGGTGGGACCTTCCCGGATGAGCCCCCAAGGCAGCCACTCGCTGGGCGGCAGAGTGGCCACCTGCCCTGATCATGTCCCCTGACCCCCCACGACACCTGTCCAGCGTCCCGGGCCCATGGCTCAGGGGCCAGAGAACCAAGCTCCCCCTTCTCCACGGCGCCAGCAAGCTCAGACTTATGAGCCAGCAGAAACCATCCTTCTGCTAGAAATATGAGGCCCCTCTCTCCCGGTCCTGGACTTGGACCAACCCCAGGTTTAACGTCCCTCGACATTTTCCCCAGGCCTTTGTGATCTGCTACCAGTTGCCTGCCATGCGTTCTTCAAGATAACCAGTCAGCAAGTGGGAAGTGGCAGTGCAGACATGTGTTTGAATATTGTGGACTTTAATATTTGGAGATAGAATTTTTTTGTGTGTGGTAAAATGATTCCTAGCTTATGTGTTAGAATGAATACAGCAAAACCACAAAATCCCACCAGTCTAGCCCTCGGTACAGGGCTAGGGGGTCAGGGTTTATGGAGGCTCTCGGAGCTCACCCGTGACCCCAACAGTATGAGGATTGACTGGGGCTCCAAGAGTCAGGGGTTGGCCAGGGAAGGGGGGGGGAAATAGCAGTTGGCACTGCGGCTGGAGCGAGGGTTAGCGACTTGAATGCTGTTCCTCCTCCAGAATGCTCTACAGAGTACTCTGGGGTGCTGGGCTTCGAGGAGCCCTTGAGTCACACCTTAGGTAGGCCCTGAACATCATAAAATGTGTCTGATCACCATATAAAATTAGAATTCGGGCCAAGGGGATTGAAACTCTAAGGTGGCTGAAGAGAGGATTCCTGATTTCGAGCATATTTTACTTTCTTGTCCCAGAATAATGGCTGTGCCCACTGTGCCCTGCTGAATTGCGGCAGGGTTTGGGGTGCGGATTTGGCATGCTGACACCCCCAGGGGAGAACAGCCCAGGGAGACCTGGGAGAGGCTAGAGCAAGGGCATCTGGGCACCCCCTCCGCGTGGCCGTGCCCTGGAGGTGACGGCGGCTGCCCATGCGGGGTCCCGGCCCGGGGCTCCAGCCGGTCTCCCCGGTACCCGGGCCTAGAAACGCCTGCCAAGCATCCCCTTTGTCTTCCTTCCAGAAGAGAATTCCGACTCTGACTCCGACTGAGGGGCGTCGGAGCCTTCAGCAGTGGGAGCTGCTGGCCGCCCAGTGCCAGGCACACGACGCACCGCCGAACGTGGCACCCGGGGTGTCGTGCACGTTGGGCCACGTGTCCTCGTGTCTGCCACGGACCTGAAGCCTTGTAAGCGCTCTGCCAAAAATAAGCACAAGGGGACAGAGCGGATGGAGCCTGCACCTCCGTCACAGGGAGCACCCGGGGCGGGGGGCGCACACTAGAAGCCACCCCGGGCCAACCTGCTGGGCCCCAAGGATTCTCGTTAGCATTTGGTGTCCCACTCGTGCCAGGCACTTTGTCGAGAACCATCCTTCCGAGAGTTCCTTCAGGGAGTACCAGTTCCCACTTTATTTTTGCAACAGGGAGAAAACCGACCTTTGCTCCCACAGCACCCCTAACAGGCGCCTGTCCCGCTCCAGAGCCACATCTCGGGGACGGGGCAGCTGTAGGTTGGCTCACCGGGGCACAGACCCACGTGCCTAACCGTGAACTCACGGACAGCCTTCTGGGTGGCCCGGCAGGCCCGGCCGCACCCTCTTTCCCCGGGACCCCCCCGGCAGGCAAGGGGCCCGATGTGCCTTGTGTGTGCCCCCAAGGACGTGTGCTGTGTGTGTATGTTCAAGGGGATTTTGTAACTTTTTGTAATTTTTTTTTTTTTTACACAAAAGTAGTTTTTTACATGATACTTTCTGTGACCCAAAAGGCCTCACGAATGAGCCAGACCTGGCCCCGTGTCTTGGGCATCTGTGACCTTTGTTCGTCTCTTGCATGTAAAAGCCGCAGTGGATTAAACCAGACTCTGTGCTTGCAGCGTACGTGTGTGAGAACCCTCAGCCCCAGGCAGCGCGCTCCAGGCTGCTGCGCAGAGCGGCCCTGTCCGCGGGGCGTCCCGACCGCTCCGGTCCAGCGGCCGTGCGCCTTGTGCCACCCAGGCACCCCGAGCGGCGGCCGCACGGGAGCCCCCGCTCCTCGCACAACCCCGTGTCACGGCCCAGGAAACTAACAGAAGGCTCGGGGACTTGCCCAGGTCCCCAGAGCCCCTCTGAGGGGCCCGGGAGCCTCTCACTGGGGTGTCAGGATCACAGTCCACGGCCCCCCTGAGGCAGCCGGAACCCGGGGCTCTCGTGGTCGGGCGCTGGTCGCACGGGGGCCTCGGGCTTGAAGGGCCCGGGAGGGCGCCGGGGCTCCGTGCAAACGGCCCAGGCACTCTGCCCCAACTCTCGTGCACATTCGAAAATCTGCGTGACAGCTGAGTGTGCGGAGGCCGCGGGGTACACGGCGGGGTTCTGCTCACGCAGCCTGACAGCCTTCAGCCTTCCAGGCGACGGAAGGAAGTGGGCGCCAAGAAGGAGACGATGCCACTTTTATGTGTCCATTTATTAAACAAGAACTCCTTCATGACAATTTAGTACAATATTTATTAGCGATTAGTGTTGAGAAAATTATTTCCCTCTACATACAAAAATACAGATTTGAACACTATGAAAACAATCAGCACAAGTACCATGAAAAATAGGTCCTTCAAAAGAAACAAAGGGGCAAAACCGAGGGCAATGTGAGGCTTTGTCTGCTGTCAGGGACAAACCACCGGGGGCAAAGGCTCTGTCCACGTGGACCGAGTCCAACCCACGAGCCAGGGTTCGAGAAGCCGGGAGACACCCCCCCCCAGCAGCATAAACCAATGCGTGCCGAGTGGCATCCCTCCGAATGCCCCACAGCTGTGTCCAAACTACTAAAGGAAATAGACTTTTAAGAAGCAAAATGTCATAGTTGTTAAATTAACGTCGCCCCCCAGAAGTGCCACTGGGCCAAGTACCAGTGAAGAATCACTGCAGTTACCAGCCATCTGACTTGACTTCCTTCGTTAAAATAATTCCGTAGTCTGACCCTTCCAAAGGACAAAAGAGAAGCTGTAAGATCATGTTTCAGTAAATCCATTCCTTCACTTTGCAATGGCTCAGCTAGTTTACTCGAGATTTTTCTTGACCAGACAGAACTCGCGTCCTACAGGGGTGGGAAAGCCAAAGGAGCAGCTAGCGGGTTAGCTGGGTCTCGACTTCATGGGGCTCCGCACAGCAGGGCACCTATTTTGTCCAGGCAGAAAGCCAGAAAGGGCCACCGAGCCCACCGTGGGCCCCACGAGCCGATGTGAGATCTGAGGAGGCCAGCGGGCGGAGGGGGACGCAGGGCCGGGGGTGGCCTGAGCCGTCCGCAGACGCCAGGCCCAGGACCGCCCTCGCCAGGCCAGGACACCGGGGCTGCGACATGGGGACTCTGCACCGTCTCCGCCCCAGAGAGGGGAGGTCAGGGCACCGCGGACGTCCATTCTTTTTTATGAAACCACTTTCCTCTTTCTGTTTGAGGTGAGCGGTGGCTCCAAGTGACCAAGTGGTTTAAAAATGCCAAATGCAGTTATACGGATTCATAATTATTTCACAGAAATATACTCTTACTCTCAGACTGTTGAAATAAGCAGAAACAAATCACTGGGGAGAAAGCAGCAGAGAGGAGGCAGGAATAGCCAAGGCGGGTATTGTTTTTTAAATTTTTTCAAAATACGTAACGAAGTCTAAAAGGGATAATGGCCAAACCTCAAAACCATCATTGCTAAAAGCAATATTAAAAGGACACAATCTAAAATCATGCTACAAAAATAGTGTCATCTGGTTTAACTAAATGTACATCTTTTTTTCAATTCCATGATTGACAAGTGTTTATGTGACTCACGCACAGAAGGCACCGAAGGTGAAGCAATTCTTATTTGTCTTAAAATATACAAAGACAGAATTACCTATTTTGGGGAAAAAAACATACAGTCATACCTGTAATAAATAGTTAAGTGTTTTTGCCACGGGTTCCTGAACCCCTACAAATCTCGACATATACAAATAGTTTCGATCCCTACATTCTTTCAGTGGGAACCATATCAAAATCAAGTTATTAAAAGCGCTGGTTCTATCCACATACGTTAGTTTCATCATGAGGCAGGATTTGAAAGCTCATTTTTAAAATGGATTACAGAGTGAAAGCGCTGGAAGTAGGCAGCCCCCGTGCGGGTCGGGCCAGCCTGGAGGTCCATCAGGCCTCCTGCCTGCGTCCTCCCCGGGGGGAGGAGGGGCTTGGGCCAACCAGTTCTCCCTTCAAGCCCTGATTATTTGCCTTCCTCGCTTCTGCAGAGAAGGGAACAGGATCTCAAAACTTGCAAAACCGATTCTGGAAAAGGCAAGAAAGCAAAATGGCCCACAGAGGGAGGCAGCTATCAGACTGGCCCTGCCTGGCATGCACATCAGGTCCCCACACTGTCCTCGTGTCCTGGTAAAATGGGGTGCTTCCTACTGGGGTTTCTCAGATTTGACAGGTTCAGACTATTACCAAGTCCCATACAAACCATCACCTGAATCAACCATATCCTACCTTCCTATCCTCTGAGGCACAATTAGGAAAAGAAACTTCCAGCTTCGCCCTAATCCCATCAACAAAGCTGATCAAGGTCCTTTTGAGAAGTTTCTACTCTAAATTAGAACCATAAAAGTTCTGATAGTGCACTACAGTCCAGGCTACTAACCCCTTACTGAAGGCTCTCTGGCCTCTGTGTACGATGCATCCCAAAGAAAACATGCCACTCACAGGTGTCTAGATAAGCAGTAACCTGAACTGAAATCTTGGCATAAAAATGTAGACAACAAGCTAACTCTATGAAAAAGATGTACCATTCAAAAATTCATAAGCTGAATTTTATTCTAGGCAAGTTGCCATTGATTCAAGCTCAGCGGGCTTGTAGGTTAACTTTTTTTCTTTACTGTTTAGGAATAAGAAAAATAGAGAGGGAGGAAAAATCCCCAAGGTTGAGAAATTAAATCCAAATGAAATAAAAACATGATCCAGACCAGAGAAGGGAAAACACATCAGGACCCATTCCTCTGTTTCCAGTCTAAGAGTATATAAATGCCATCTACTGGTGTGAAGAAAAGTCAACCCAGAACATTCCTTTTCAGAAGAAAGTCCCAGATCTAACATATTGAGGGTGTTTTCTGTCAGAGATTGGTTTCTAAATAAAAGCAATGTAGAAGGTCAAATATTTCAAATTACCTTTTCAACCAGACAGTTCTTAATGATCTCAGAAGTATCTGCTGAGGAGAGAAGAAACACGAGATTTTATAACAAGCCAGGAAGGTTTGCAAAGCTCAAGGAAGGTGGCGTTATGTCTGCGTCTCCCTAAGGTGGCACACGAGTTAATGGCAGTCCCTGGGCAAGCACCTTTTTACTTTGCTAAAGAGAATTAATCAGCAATAGCCTTCAGCCTAGAAAGTGCTGCTGCTATTTTTTGTTTTTTGTTTTTTTTGGGTTTTTTTGCCTTTTGCCTTTTGGTACCTATTTAATGTCATTATTTTCCTGTATGAGCAAAATATGGAGAAAAAGACAATCAAGCAGTAGTGACACAACTTCATGGTTGCTTGGTTTTGAACACAGAGACACAAGGGGACCACTTAAATCATCACTGCCTTCCAGAATCACCAAACTGGCCACACACTGCCTCCACACACTATTGATCTGTGAGGGCCAGTTTTGAGAACCCACAGAGAATCTTGCACAGCCAGAGATTAGAACTCACTCCACCTCTTGAACACATGGAAGGGTGAGGAGCTTCTCCTAAAATAGCACAGGAGCGTCTGCAAGAAAAGGTGAGCTGGGGCCACACGGAGGACATGACACACGGAGGCGCTACTCCAGGCTTTGCTGTCAGGAGCACGGATTTGCATACATGTGCAGAGTTACGTGCTTTCTCTCCTCAAGAGACTGCCTGTGGCTTAACCAAAGTCTCAATCACTAAGAAAGCATCAAAGAAAGGCAGATGAAGCTGCAGGCTTTAGAGGAGTAGCCATGTTTTCAACAGAGTCCAAAGCTCTGAGCAGAAGCGTCCAACACATTGGATACACTTCACGCCTACCCGTGGGCAAGAGCCTTCGTCCCAGGGGAGTCATGGTGCCCTGAGGACTCGGGGTGTGGTCCGCCTCCCAGAGCCCAGCCCTCAGAGCCAGGCTGGGTCCCAACTGCCTTCCCCAGGGCTGGCCAGGCTCTGCCCAGACTGGCACTTCAGCTCCAGGTGCCCAGGAGGCCTTGGCGCTGGGACTGGACAGGCTAGTACATCCCTCTTTTGCCAAGCGAAAGTAATCTCTTGGACAAGTGTTGCTGCACAGAGTAAAAATCTGAAATAAAATACTTTAAATCAAACTTCTATGAGATTTTAATCTGTGACTGGCTTCATCCTTCCCTGGCTCTCTCTGAGGCCAGAGAGCTTCTTTAGGCCCCCATGACTGTAATCTCTCTGTTTGAAAGGGACAGACCTCTCCCTCCATGCCTTCAGCAGTGAGAAAGGAAGATGCAGGAGAATCAGAGGGGAAAAAAAAATACCACATCACCCAAATCTGTGCCAAGATCAACTTTCTCTGAAGACGTCAGTGTTTGCATCCATCTAAAACCACTAGAGGTTCCACCAAATGCTTGAGGGTTTCAACCATACAGTCTCCAGGAGCAAATTCCAATTTACACAACGACTGCAGTTCCCATCAAGTTTGGTACCAACTATGAAAGCCAGCACCATCCTACCAGAAAATTGATAAACACTATGACTGCCTCAGCCTTAAAATGCCCCCAAACCAAATGGATGTGATCCATAGTGGAACTATTAAATGTACAAACAAGCTTCCTTCAATTTGAAAAAAAAGAAAGAAAAGAAAGGTCCTGTTAAGCCCCCACTAAGTCTAGATTGTCTTGTTTGTACACAGAGGCAACACAAGGAAAATGCAAGTGTTGCCACACTCGCCCTAGACAGCCCTCCACGAGTGCTCACCACCACACTGCCGTGCATCCGCGTCACCCGGATTAGAGAGCTAGAGAATGGGCCTGGCCGCTACTGGTTGTACTGGGAGCTAATTAAATATACAGAAATATATTTACAAAAACCATGGGGGAGGCTCATGGCACAAAGGATATTAAATAGTTACAGACATAAATAATTCCAAAGATTCTAACACTACGATGCAAATTGACTCCGAGTCGCTCTGTGGCACAAAGTGCCATCACTTTTTATCACCTGTAAGCATTTATAGTTTAGATGGGCTTCAGAACCCTTTCTTGCAGCTTTCAACACATCCTCAGGAGACCAATAGGCCCTTTTTCACCAGATGATAAACTGGTTTTATTGCAGTGACTTGGGAAAACTTGGGCAACAATCCTGCCTGAGTGGTATTCTTTTTTTCAATCTCACTTCAAAGGCGGCTTTTTATTGAGGCCAAGTAACATGATTCCCAGCAGATTTCTGATAAAGTTCAGGGTGGTCCTTCCATGTGGGCCCTGCTGAATGCAAGCTTGAGTCTTTGTGACCCTGTTTCTAACTGGAACTCTCAGAGGGCGATGAGCCCATTTTTGACTATGCAGACACACTCAGCAAATGCAAAATAAATACATAAAATGAACAGATATAAAATCTAGATGTCACAATCTCCTCAGAAGTCACTACATACGCTAAGTCTGCGGAGCATGATTTGTGCTGCCTCGCAACACACACGGGAGGGGGCTCCATCGGACCGGTGTGGGAGCAGTGGGGGGGGTGACCACCAGACCAGTGGGGCTCTGCACCTGCAGCCCACCAGCCCGCTGCCCCCGACGCAGACAGGAGCTCGCACCTGCCACCAGGGCTGCTGCTCCCGGAAGGAACCACAGCAGAATTGAGATGGTACCAGAGGGCTGGTCCAGGGGGCTAGGCCGTCGCCCCAACCCTTCAGACACGGATTCACCCGCCTAGCAGGGCTACCTGCCCTGGGAAATCAGACGCTCTCTTCCACAAAGCGGGCGATGCCACGCACGGGGGGCCAGATGCTTTCCCAGCCACGCTGCGCCCAACACACACTCACGATCTCTGCCCCGACAGCGCCCGGCTGCAGCTGCCATCAGCCACCACTAGGCGAGGTCCTGGGGGAGCCCCTGGGCTGCAGACTCGTTCCCCCAGCAGGACGGGTTTCCTCCCTGGGGACAGCTGAACACAGAATAGCAGAGCGAGAAGGAGGTTTGTAAACATTAACAACAGTTCAGAGAGCGAAAACCCCACAACTTAAAACATTTTTCCCATGAAAGACACAATTGGTCTCCCACAGGAAAAAATGCAAAGAACAAAAACACTACAGCATCACAGGGGCTCGTTTAACATGTCCACCACATAACCTTCACGTTCTCAAGCATCCATTCGAAACCTCACAGAACTAGAATCTTTCCCCAAAACTTCCAAGATCCACATTCATAGCTATGACCCTGAGGCACACAAAAGCTACAATCTGTGCCTCCCGAAACATCAGTGAAAGGATGTGTCGTGGTGGAAATTCAAGTATTTTCAAATCCTGGACAAACCTACTCAGAATCACTTTAGAGCTGTCCTCAGGCATTCAACACTTAGCACCCATCCCTAAAGGAGAGGTGTGTCCCGACCTGTGGTCCACGAAGCCAGCAAACGGGCAAGCATTCTGGCTGCTGGAATGGATTGTATTTTTTGTGTGGCTTTTACCTGAGAAGGTAAAATTGCAGGAAGTCTGCAATTTGGCCTCCAAGTAGTAAGGGTGGGTAGAAAGCTGGAAAACAAGGTGGTCCCATATTCCTGGAGGAGAATGTGGGATTCGGGGAGGTGATGCATTTGAAGAGCCATCGAGTGATTTCTCAGCAGGGTAGGAAACGAAAGGCAACCTTCCCACCTGGCAGCAGTCCTGCCAAGCCGCCCCAAGAGGACAGCAGCTCTTCCCAGCCCCGTAACGTCCAGACCCAGCAAACAGCTCCACCAGCACGCCGGCTGCCAAACACTCAGCATCTCACGCGGCGTTCCGGGCCTGTGCTGCTGTCGCGATGCCCCAGGCCTGGAGGATGAGGAGCAGGGGAAGGTCCAGGCAGCAAGACGACACGCCGCCCTGGGGCTCGCGGGGGGCCTGCCCAACGATCGCTGCTGACTGCTCATTCCTTGATTTTTTACCCCTCCCGGCAGCTCCCATTAATCCAAATTCTTGACTTGTCAAAAAACACATGACAGGGTGGCTCAGAGTCAGATGTGAAGCCTGTGCTCGGGGACAGTGAAGACCTAGAAGAGACGCGGCAGCCAGGGAGGCCAGCTGCCCCCACAGCCGCCAAATGCTGGGCAATCTGCAGGCCTCTCCCGCCCACCTCTGTCTGAACAGCGGGGTACAAGGGGCTCCCTGCCTCACGGACCCGCCACCAGGGCCTCTCTGAAAAACTTTCCCAGAATGAACTTTTACCAAAGAGGACAAAATTCAACTTAATCACAGGAAAATCTGACGTGATGAGGGAAAGAAAACTTGGTTGAAAGGATGGGCATGAGGAGAGGGAGGAGGGCTCCGGCAGGTGCTCATGTGTCCAGGCGCTGGATCTCGGGGCGACCGTCCACATCTCTGGACTCTGTGCGTGCTCGGATGTAGTCACTGGCGCTCTGCTGGTGGACACTGACCCTCCACTTCTGCACTGCCAGGAATGTGTTCACCGCATACACCGCGGTTGCCAAGAAGCCAAATATCTACAAAACACAGGCACCGGTTAGTCCTCAGACACGTCAGCCGTCTAGAGGGTGTCTGGGCAGGACCTGCCCTGCACAGCTCACGCTGACCCGAGCTGTGTGCAGCTCTTCCAGCTGTACCACGACGCCAGGCCCACTGATATCTGGCTGTCAGATGATGGCCAAGTGTGTAGTTAAACATGATCCACATAAAGTGCTGCCTGACCTGAAGACAGCCTACGGCTTCTTTTGAAGTGTTCTGGATCTATTAAACACACACAGACACATACAAATCATGGGTTTGCCTCTTTTTCATGGCCACTGGTCCCAGATTAGAAAGCACAATGTAGCCAAAATACTATATAGACAGGAAATGAGCGTCTCATGTGTGAAACTCTAATCAAGCCACGAGGCCTGACGTTCCAAATCATAGCCCCCGAGCTCCCGCCTGCTGCCCGGCTGCCTCTCCCTTGGGCAGCTCCAGGTGGGCAGCTCTGGGGTAAGCAGCAGCAGAAATTTAATGATTTGCTAATGACTGACTGATCTACTGAGTGACACTTGGGAGAACAGCTGGTTTAGTGTTTTTTACAAACCCTTTAAAGTGCCCTTCCCCATCGCAAAAGTGCTACACATTCATTATAAATACAGAACAATACAGAAATGCAAAACACAGAGAATCAAAGTCTTAAATGACCTGGTTCCCACCCTACTCCCAAAGGCATTCTTCCTTGAAAAGCAAAAAAAAATGTCATTTGACTGCTAAATGGTGTCAAGACCACACTCTTCTTCATTAAGACCCCACACTGACAGGCCCTTAAAAAAAAAAAAAAAGATTGTATTTATTTATTCATGAGGGACGTAGAGAGAGAGGCAGAGACACAGGCAGAGGGAGAAGCAGGCTCCCTACAGGGAGACCGAAGTAGGACTCAATCCCAGAACCCCAGGATCACGCCCTGAGCTGAAGGCAGACGCTCAACCACTGAGCCACCCAAGGGCCCCCAGATAAGGCTCTTAAAAGCAACTGTCAGAGACATCCAGGGCTCTGCTGGAAACAGACTAAAGGAGTGATTCCCAACTTTAAGTGTGTACCTGAATCACCTGGAAGACTTTTTAAAACGTATTTCTTCTGGTTCGGGGGCTCCTGGGCAGGGAAGTTGGTTGAGTGTCCAACTCGGTTTTTGGTTCAGGTCATGATCTCAGGGTTGTGAGATTGAGTTCCACGTCGGGGTCCACACTCAGGGCAGAGTCTGCTTGGGACTCTCTCTCCTTCCACCCCTCCCCACTGTGCTCTCTAAAACAGATAATTAGTCTTAAAAAAAAAAAAAAAAGGAGGGAGGCATATTTCTGATTCAGTAGCTCTGGGGGAGCCTGGGAATGGCATTTCTAACAAGTTCCTCCACAATGTGGAGGCTGCTATTCTGGGGACCACAGTCTGAGAACCACGGCCCTGAAGGAACTGGGCCCGCTACTGGCTCGGTAACAACATCATTAGCAAAGAAAAAGCTGAAGAAGAATGAGCAGGACACACACTAGGGGACAGAGGAGGGTGAGTCAGAGTGTACAAATCAGCCTGTGTTTTAACCAACTGAGTTCACTTACCACGGCAGCAATTTCTGCTCCGGTTTTGTGGTTTAAAGCAGCCAATACAATCGAAGCAATAAAGAAAAAGAAAGTGCTGAGTCCAGTGTTGACCAAATCCTAAAAAAAAAAAAGGTAAAGTCACTTGAAAAGAATTATTTCATGCTTTGCCCTAAAAGCAACTGAAAAGCATATTTTCAAATATGGAGGACAATATCCAGCCTCTCTGGCGGCCCCACATTTTAGTCTTGATGCCCAGGGGACTGGACCCATGAAGGAAGGCAAAGATGGTATCAGTGTATGATGCTACTTGGTGTATCACCACAGCAAAATTCACACTTTAACCAACCATGAAGTCGTTTCTAAATTAATTATTATGGAAACCCAAACTGCTAACCCATCAAGGACATGCACGTTAATTACCACTTAGGGTTCTACTGTCACCTTTAAGAAATACATTCAAATCACCTTGGCGTGGACAATGCTCCCCAGGACTCCAGAAACTTGAAACTGGTGAAATCCCCTCCAACATCCCCTCGTTCATGTGTGACATTATAAGCGCACGGTTTTCAGACTTAGAGAACACACTTAGCCCGACCTCATGCTCTTTCTCATGCACGGTCTCTCAAGGATCTATGTGCCTAAAACCTAGAGGATTTTCTCCTTAGCTTTTTCAAAAGCAAATGCAGTCACATATGCAATGCTTCCAATATTTAACTCCTGTCTTAGCTG